>NC_054742.1:44561223-45161223 GCF_018143015.1 Lytechinus variegatus
ATTGTTAATGTTGATAGTTGGTTGCACTCTGTAATTAGTAATAGATTTCATATCCAGTCCATGCATGCATAGGGCATCACTTGTAGCCTTGTGCAGAGCTATGCTACACTGAAGTGAGTGAACAATAATTCTCTGCTCTATGCATAATGAATTAATAACATTATCAACAGTAACTTGGAAGTTGCAATGCAGTAATAAAATACTGTAATACCGCCTTCTCATTAGAATAAAATTGGTTCTGCATAGATGTCTGAAGGAATGCAAAACTAATAAAGAAATTGTTAAATTGACTATGCAATGATTCCGGAGCAATGCTATGTCAGTTCATAACTTATCTGTTGGTGGACAATGGCCATAATTAGTCTCTTGTTAGAATATACTATACTATATACTATCTTAACCTGGAAATTTACTAAAAAGCAATTACATCTCTCAACCTACATGAAAATGCATATCCTTTGAAAAAATATGGAGGGAAGATTTCATCAGAAGAGGAATGCACTACAATAAACATCATATGGAAGATCACTTTGGAGTATATTACCAAAAAGATGAGTAATTTGTCACCATGACAATAGGAAGACTTTTCCTTTGTTCTTTGCAAATCTCGAATTCTTGGATTCAAGATTCCCTTTCCACCCTAAAATGCAACCTTCCTACCAATATCTTATTCGTTGGTGGCGAATCCCAGAGAAAAATGGTGACCGTATCAATGTTAGAAATGTTTATTTGTTGTTGTTGATGAAATCTTCATTTTGAAACCCATGTATTTTTCTGCAATTCAGCAATAAAATTGAATGTTTAGTGTATCTTCAGTCAAACAGTATAGATAGGTATTATTCATGAAAGTTTATTCTTCCCATTGTTCACAAATTTGGTAATATGGCAGGGATTAATTCAGGCATCCAATTTCCTTTGTAATCTTAACTTCTATTTCATTGTTACTGGTAAATTTCTTTATGAAGGTAAAACAATTATTATAAACTAAGTAGAAATACAATTATAATCCAACCAAATTCAAAGCCGATCATGATTTTAGGGCGACCTCGTTTCAGGAGTTATGTATAGAAAATGACTGCATTTAGTTTTACAATGCAAACCACTGAGTACGGTACAATAATTTTTATCAAAGTAACACTCTTGATATGATTTTTTTTATTTATTTTTTTTACAGATCTTTATCTTTATGCTACAATAGGGAATACTCATAAATGGAGAGTCAGTATTGGTAATATTACTTGTTAACAGTTATAATCACAGTTAAGACCCTTCTCATTTGGCAATAATTAGGCAATAATTAGTATAGCAGGTTAAAAGTGAAGTAAAGTGTTATGGGTACAAGGAGAATGTCATTTCCAGAGCACCATAAAATGAACAAGAAAGTAAATGGGTAAGAAAAACAATACATAATGAGGATAGACAAAGATGATATTAAGAAAGTAATAAGGGATATATCTGACAATGGAAAATAGAAAAAAAAAAAGCTCATTCTTTTTTTTAATGTTTTTTTGTGTTTTTTTTTGCAAGGAGGTGCCTTTTATTTCATTTTAAACATATCTATTCAAGAAACTTTGAGGAGTTGAAGTCAAAACAATTTAAGATTATATTACCCTGTATAATGTTAATGAATAGGATTACGTAAAAAAAAGTGATGTATATAATATTCTTTAAATAACTAGAATTTCTTTTTTTTGGGGGGGGGTTCCAGTTAAGCTGCGTCTTCTATATAAGAGAACCAAAATCATTTTTTTGATACATCTTCACGTAATATTCTTAAGCACTGCCACATCTGAAAGTGCTGAATGATGCTTCGAATTGGATCACTTTACAACAATGGACTTCCTGAGCTATGTCTCATCAAAACATGGCGGATGTACTCTCTAACTTCAAAATCAAGACATTAAACGATATCAGCATTAAGTTGTTCTTAAAACCTGCATTAGAATCAACAAGCATCAGTTTACCTGACGGTTATCCACACAATGCTCTGCAACATTTTGTGTAGCCTTTGGACAAGGCCCTGTGTCTGGCATACTGTGTATATCAGAAACCTGAGTGACTACTAAAATAGTGATCATCTTCAATGCTTCCTGAAAGAGGAATGCAGGAAAGTTTCAAGAGGTTTGGCTGTCCATAACCTGACCATGGTTAAATTATACCAAGGTTCACAACAAAGACAAATACTGTAAGTTTAGTGAATGGAAGGACCTTTGGATTTATTCTGATTGCTTCCTCGTTGGAATGTCAAAAGGTCACCATCACAGTTCTGAGCATCTTGCACAGTTGGTCATGGCCTCATGTTGGTACCTTTCTACTTGGATGGTCATGAAGTGTATTCCATATTTCTTTTGTATCATCTTGGATGCTTCCTGTAAAACTTCTTCGCTATCTGCATCTTCAGCTGTAAGAGACAGAAAAGAAGAATATTATGTTAGAAAGAGAAGAGCAGTTTCACTTGTAAAACAAGAAGTAACTTTCAAGTAAAGGTGAAACTATAAATACAAGTATATGTGGAAAAGTCTATTTTCCTCCCCCCTCTCTCACATTGCACTTCACAATATAATTGGTCATATATGTTGCTCATTGTTTATTTGTTATCAGCTTTGATGATAATGCACATCATTTGTATAACGCCATATATCTGTCAAAGACATTCAAAGGCGCTTTTTTTGAGGAGCCAGCCAATCTGGGTCGCCTAGAAGGGCATGCACACAGAACTGTGACCTGCAGGTCTCTCCTTCCGATATAGCTAATTGGGGAAAGCAGGTGGACCACTACACCGGGGTTTCCCCCTACTCTTATACGAATAGTGCAATGGGTTCTTAACATGCAAAGGTGGTGACTCTCCTCTACACGGGACCTCCATTTTATGTCCTATCCGAGGGACAGAGTGTTTTCCACTGCTACATAGCCTGCATCTATGGAACAGAGGAGAGACGTTAACACACAATGTACTGGCTTCAGTCATCCACCTGGGGTGGACTAGAACCCATGAACTTTGGTTTGACAAGCAGACACTTTGCCGACTAAACTTTGCTTTCTTCTTCGCTCTGTGGAATAATGCTGAGACTCAAGATTCATCCCTCAATAAAACTGTCATTTTCCAGATTTTGTTGAGCTGATTCATGTGCATGATACAGTGCCTGTCTAGCAAGTACTGTAGGTGTCAGTGCCTTTACTGTTATGTCTAGTGAATTAGAATTCACAGTCTTAAACATCAATATCAACAATAAAAATATATATAAGAATTGTATAGTTTTATGTATTTTCTTTTATAAAGAGTGAGAATATCAATAGCCATGAGCCTTTTTTAACGTAAATAATTTTACTTCACATGTAATATGAAACAACATTTATGATAAGCAAACATGGAACGTTTGAAGTGAATCACTTTTTTCCCGTTCATACGAGAGAGCCCAAATATATTGTATTTTAATAGTAATGATGTTCCCTTTTGCAAATTATGCAAATAAAATAAATAGAAAAGTGAATAAATAAAGAAATAACACTATCAAATAATGGCTGTACTAATACACTTTCTTCAATATCAGAAATTATCTTACATAATCACCAGGTTATACTTTCTTTGTCATAAAACTCATTGAAACAGTGTTCCTAATAAAAAATAATTTATGAAAGAAATTGGTATCATGGGAAAATATCTCAAACCCTAAAAAATATTGCCAACTCAATTTGAGTTTCCATTGCGTCTGGTTCTAAGGAGTCAAAACAAGAAGTTAATGAGGCAGTCTCATGAGGCAACCAGTATATCAAATAATACATGTACTGTACATACATATATGCGTTCTGTAGGTAAGGATTTAACAGGAAGCCTTGTATTAATTAGCAAAATGTACAACTTCAACTATAATTGACATTGTCTATCGACAAATCCATTGGAAAAAAAATCACAATATTGACTGGATTAAATAGCGCTTTCCCAACATCTGTAGGGAATTAGAGGATCTAAAAATATCCACAGTAATCCCTTGAGTGTATGAATGAATCCAGTCTAACCTCATGTTAATCAAGAAAAACATGAGAGTCATTTGGACACACATCATAAGGGGAACTGTATACCATACCAATGCAAAAGCTGCATTAACTTAGAACATTGATGCATACCTGTAGACAAGCATGTTTCGTAGATTTTTTTTCCAGTTCGTCTAATGCCATTTGATACAATTGCCAACGCGTCTACTATCATTTGGTCTACCATAACTTTGTCTACTCAACACATGGTCTATTTTCATTTAGCCTAACGCCATTACATTTAAACCAGTTGTTCTAATAGCCATTTAGTCCATAAACATGTACCATTTGGCCTAATTGGACTACATGTATGTGTTAAATTGTGCAAAATGAATGAAAATGAAATGGATATTAGACCAATATTAGAGACGTAATGGTCATAACCGTAATGGTGATTAGAAGGAGTTATGATTGGACCAAATGGTCAATGGACCAAATGGTTCTTAGATGAAATGTTGATGGACAGAATGGCATTAGACTAAAGTAGACCACGTGGTGAGTGAACGAGTTGGCAGTAGACTAATGGGCGATTTTCCGTTTTGTCATGTACTCTCTGACTTCAGTGCAGTTGAGTAATCTGCTTCCATTTTTAAAAGTTACTTTTACCTTGAGAGGTCACGTCTCTCAGATTGCATCCTCACAATAACTTCATTCCATGGTGACTAACATCATGACTTGAATAAATTTCATTCATCAGGGTAAACACCATTAGGAGCTCTATTTAATCTGAAACTTTTGTTTGATTACATGCTGCTAACACATGGGTGTTCAAACTGACTGCATAGCTGCCCTACATTTGATGATGATGATCCATACCAAGGAAAGAATATATATTTTCAATCCATGTTTGACACTAGTATCCACTCAATATATTATCATTTACGTTATTTCAAATAGAAGACAAATATTTCAGGTCAGTATGAATCATATTGCACATAACAAATGAGGTAACTGCTGGTATGTAGCAAGCGCTTTGTATCCTCAGGCAAAATGTGATAAAAATCCAGCTATTATTGTATTATTATTATTGTTATGTTATGTCACAAATCCCCCCCCCAAAAAAAAATATATATATATAACTATAACTATAGAAAACAAGTGGAATGCCTCTGGACGTCTCACCTGCATCACGCGGTTCAATATAGCAGCAGTGCTGACTTTGAATACTACTCTAACTCGCACAAGATGTTCAGTGATACATGGTTACTCTTATGTCCACTTCTTATGAACTAGACCAACAAACTTACAGAGATATGATGGTTATTTAACAAAAAACCCCAACATTGCCAAAGTTCATTGACCTTACATGACCTTTGACCTTGATCATGTGACCTGAAACTCGAACAGGATGTTCAGTGATACTTGATTACTCTTATGTACGAATTTCATGAATCAGATCCATAAACTTTCAAAGTTATGATGGTAATTCAACAGATACACCCAATTCGGCCAAAGTTCATTGACCTTTGACCTTGGTCATGTGACCTGAAATGGGCACAGGATGTTCAGTGATACTTGATTACTCTAATGTCCAAGTTTAATGAACTAGACCAATAAACATTCAAAGTTATGATGGTAAATCAACAGATACTCCGATTTGGCCAAAGTTCATTGACCCTAAATGACCGTTGACCTTAATCATGAGACCTGAAATTTGCACAAAATTTTCAGTGATGCTTGATTACTATTATGTCCAAGCTTCATGAATCAGATCCATAAACATTCAAAGTTATGATGGTAATTCAACAGATACACCCAATTCGGCCAAAGTTCATTGACCTTTGACCTTGGTCATGTGACCTGAAATGCACACAGGACGTCCAGTGATACTTGATTACTCTAATGTCCAAGTTTAATGAACTAGACCAATAAACTTTCAAAGTTATGATGGTAATTCAACAGATACTCCGATTCGGCCAAAGTTCATTGACCCTAAATGACCTTTGACCTTAATCATGAGACCTGAAACTTGCACAAAATTTTCAGTGATGCTTGATTACTATTATGTCCAAGTTTCATAAATCAGATCCATAAACTTTCAAAGTTATGATGGGAATTCAACAGATATCCCCAATTCGGCCAAAGTTCATTGACCCTAAATGACCTTTGACCTTGGTCATGTGACGTGAAACTCATGCAGGATGTTCAGTGATGCTTGATTACTATTATGTCCAAGTTTCATGAACTAGGTCCATATATTTTTAAGTTATGATGACATTTCAAAAACTTAACCTCAGGTTAAGATTTCGATGTTGATCCCTCCAACATGGTCTAAGTTCATTGACCCTAAATGACCTTTGACCTTGGTCATGTGACATGAAACTCTAATAGGATGTTCAGTAATACTTGATTAACCTTATGGCCAAGTTTTATTAACTAGGTCCATATACTTTCTAAGTTATGACGTCATTTCAAAAACTTAACCTCAGGTTAAGATTTGATGTTGACGCCGCCGCCGCCGTCGGAAAAGCGGCGCCTATAGTCTCACTTTGCTTCGCAGGTGAGACAAAAACTTGGATGTCAGGGTGAACTCCCCCTGGATTTCCATTGTTAGCATGACAGGCAATGTGCATCTCTACAGTAGGTCAATGCCTGCAAAAGTTTCCCCAGTTTACTGCCTGAATATTTACGATGATCACATGCTGAGCATGCATTGTGGAAGTAACTGGATCATCAAATAAGATATTCTGAGGAGTTTGCTCTCTCCATGAGGTGTATGACTTTAAAGTCAGTCATGTATGAATTGTACAACCTAAAATAAATAAATATTTGCTCCCTCATTAACTTCATCTGCTATTCTTATGTACTCAACTGTAATGTAACTGTAACCATTATTCATTCGCTTACAAGTAGTCACTATTTTTTTTAATGAGGTGAGGCAGGTTTATCACGGGTGTGCAACATTCACGCTGAAGGCAACACCTCTACAGTCTAGGGACTGTACTATTGTTTGAGGCCACTGTGAATAGGGTAAAATTATCTTACCCTAGCCTGGTGGTTTGAAAAGCAGCCATAAAAAAGGGCGGACATTTTTAAGCCCAATGTTTTCAGCAATTCATAATGATTAGTATGGTGCAGGTGCAGATAACTATTTAATGAAATGGGTAGGAAAAGAAAACACCAGAGGGCAGGCCTGAAATGACAGGAGTGACTGAGTATTATACTTCTTCAAAGCAATCGCATAAGCATGCTTTTCAATGTCAAAGAGCCATGAGAAAAATGCAACCTGGGTTTGGGATGATAAGAAATGTTAATACCATAAACTAGGTGCTTTCATACCCGCTTGATCACAAAAATATTTCATAGCCGCAGGAATATTTGCAGTATACTAAAATAAAATTAGATCTACAAGAAATTCAAATGTGACGTAAGTTACGAATGTAATGATCTTTGAAATATAAATGCGCAAGGCTTGTTAATATCTACAGGACCTCTGGTTCAGATGGCTGTGAAGAGAAAATAAATTATCATGTATGATGAGGCCTGAATAGGTTCTAATTACTAACAGGCATACCTGTGAGTGGGTAGTATTGTGTAGTTGGTTTGAAGCCACCTGACTCATGGGATTGTTTGGAAAATGCCTCCGTGGTTTTCATTTTAATACATGATGTTATAACGAAAGCAAATCAGGAATTTAAGAATAAAAATATTCTGTCTCCTTTGTAATGTACGGTGATATACATGCACAAATATTTGTATTCATGGCAACAGGAATCAGAATGTATTCAAAGCCAACAATAATAAGGATAGGAAGAAGTCAAACTCAAAAGTGACTTCATGTCCATAACATATTTCCATTAGCTTACAGAGTACACTGTACATGCCATGCATTTACAGTATGTTCTATGACAAATAAAGTTTGTACATTAAACGGCTAGCAAGCAAAGCTACATATAATTATGTAGTCGAAATCTAAACTGATCCATTTACAGAGCTGCCAACCTGAATAAGTACATTTCAGTATTTGGAAAGCTGAAAATCAGTATTTTGGTGAGGAAATCAGTATTTTCAAAGATATGCCAAAGGACAATACATAAAACTGAACTTTAGAAATCACTATTTTGTATGAAACCATCAGTATTCTTCTAATTTTTTAGTACTAAATACTGAAAATCAGTACTACTTGGCAGCTATGCATTTAAGAGCATTTGATTACTTTAAAGTTGTAGGTAGTCTTTGACCTAATTATGGCAATATTAAACACTAACATTGTTGACATGCATGTACTCTAGGCCTTTTCCCACCTTATGCAAAACTCAAGCAGCAATTCACAATAACCTTTAGAATCATCCAGCTTGAGTTAAACTTAATACTTACGAAACTCCCCCCGCAAAGCTACATATAATAATGTAGTGGAAATCTAAACTGATCCATTTAAGAGCATTTGATTACTTTATAGTTGTAGGTAGTCTTTGACCTAATTATGGCAATATCAATCACTAACCTTGTTGACACGTATGTACTCCTTTTCCCACCTTATGCAAAACTCAAGCAGCAATTCACAATAACCTTTATCAAGTTAGACTTCATACTTACAAAACTCCCCCCCCCCCACCACTTTTCACAACTATGGGGAAATCCACTAGTTGGCTTAAATAAAAACAGGAAAATGTGACAAAATATTCACAGAAGCATATTTGGAAATAAATTGTGTCTGATTGTATATTACAAAAGGTTGTTCAGTATCAATTTTGAGAGAGAAAAAAAAACCTCTATGGATTTTACATTTCTCACCTTTTGACTTTTGTATGAACACCAACCTGATGTCATGGTGGATTGCACTTTAAAAAAAGAATGATCACTTCATCGAAATGTTTTATGAAACAAAGAGTCAGTGATCTTCACTGATAATTTGTTCCAGAGCAATCAGATGCAAGGATTTCAGTAATAATAATAATAATAATAATAGGCATTTATATAGCGCCCTCTATCTAGAAATATTCTATTCCGAGGCGCGTTATTATTATTACCCCAGCTTTAGCTCGAGCTGCCTTTCAGTGCTCATGCTGAAAGGCATGTAGCTTTTCAGTAGCTTTTGTCCAACATTAGTTTTCTGAAATCCTCCCCATATTATCTTACCTTTTGCTAGATGTACTGCTATTGCTGCTTTGGATGTTGTCAAGCTCCATACATGAAGACTATGAGCAAATTTGACCCCGGTAATGTATCTAAATCATTCTTAAGAGTTGGATAATTGATGTGTCTGGGTACACCTGCAAATTTTTAAAAACACAAGCATCAATCACAGAGAAAATTACATATTTTCTTATATACTGTACATGTTAATGTCCAGTGTACCATTTAGGAGGCAATTCTGCAGAAATTTTCTCTACACAAGTTAGACTTTTAAAAAAAAACTTAATACAGCAATCATATGGGTCGTGTAGTCCAGTGGTTAGAGCATTGGACTCATAATTGCAAGGTTGTGAGTTCGAATCCAAACTCTGCCATTGTCTCCACTTTGATAAAAAAGGCCCAAGAGTGATATCTGTTGTCTATTACATCAGCCACTATGACTGATTAACCAAGACGTATAATGTTTCCAAGGTAATTGGTTATATACCAGCTTGGCGTTTACCAGCAAAATGCTGTCCTGCCGAGTTTCTACGGGAGTTACCACAGACAGAAACAGAATATATGATATATCCACTGAGCTTTCACTCAAGGATGAGACAGTCTCTTTGGGAGCAAGAAATATTGACCCTGGTTCACAAAAACTTGTTTTTAAAGAAATTATAAACACTACATGTATCACAAATTGCATGTGTGTATAATCTGTCTCCCTAATAGTAAAACTAGTTTCAGCAATGAATATCTAATGCACATTATAAATCAGTTGTTATTCCATTTTTTTATTCTTGGAGGAAAAAAATTTGAATAAACATATTTTCATAAAATAAAATACAAAAAACAAGTGGAGATATGACATCACCAGTTTGGTCATTGAATATTCATGAAGATATGCATCGAACCGTTTCACCGAATATCTTTAAAATGTCATAACTTTTTTCAATCCTTTTAGTCAAATTTTGATCAAATTTCCAGTGTTTTGTTTGTCTTACTTTTATCTGTTCAAATTCAGCCTGGAGTACCCCTTACTCCCACTACTTATTATATCACGGCTTTTACACTTACCTTCCATTAAAACATTGAGAGCATCTCTTAATACAGTAAGAGTTGTGATGAGTACTAAGATGGAAAACAAAAATGTACAGATAGGATCCGCAATCTTCCAGTCAGACTGTTGATGAAAATCAAGAAAGAATAATGAAGTAAACAGGGAAAATATACTAAATGGTAAAAGCTTTTTGAACTCATTTTTTTTTCATTCATAAGTTACGCAACTTTGTAAATGAAATGTAAATTTATATTGTTGATGTGAAAATGAGAATGGTCTCGTGGACCAGACTATCCCCTGGTAATATCATCACACAGTTTGAGTGAGGTTTAGCTTCAGCATTGGTGGAAAATCCAGTGCAAAACCTTTTCCCTTCCTAAACTCTGGATAATATTTGCATCTACATGTACATGTACACAATGGGGGATTAGGAAATTCAGCAAAGCTATGTAGTAACTTTCGTTAAAGTGGAAGTTAACCATGAAGAAAAGTTTGTTGTTAAAAAAATAATTTAAGATATTGGTGAAGGTTTGAGAAAAGTCCATTGAGGATTAAGAAAGTTACTAAAATTTAAAAAGTTGGATCTGTGACGTCATAAACGAGCAGCTGCCCCATATGTTAATATAAAATGCATATATTTCAATTTTTGTAAGGTTCGTGATTACTTAATTTTGTCTTCTTTTTAAAAACAGATGTAAAATTATTTGTCAATTAATATACATGTACTGAAGGTAGAGTAAAAACCATGGAAGCTGCTTGCATATGACATCACGGATCAAATAAAAATTCTTCAAAAAAAAATTCTTTGATGGATTTTTATAAAACCTTTGCAAGTACTTTTATTATTATTTTCTGCTATTTTTACAATAAACTTTTTGTCAGGGTGACCTTCCCCTTTAATTTCTATACAGCCTAAAAGACTTGCCAACAGAACTTCTTTTTGTTGAGTGTAATGTCTACAAATAGATTTATGTACATATTAAACACCCTATGTTTTGTTTCTTTTTTAGAAACAGATGTAAAATTATTTGTCTATTGATATACTCAAGGTATTTCAACAGAATTTCTTTTCGTTGAATGTAATGTCTACAAATAGAGTTATGTACATATAAAACACATTATGTTTTGGTTATCTCAAATCACAAATATTTTTACACAAGGTTAAGAAATACATTGTGAAGCTATCAAGGGCAGCTAAACAGAATTTTAGACAAGGCTCCCTTCAAATGTTGACAGCACTTGCTTTCTTCATAACATACATGTATCAAAAGACTAATTAAAAAAAGCATCTAGAATCTCACAGCCACGTTTAGTTTGAAATTTCAACGACCTTTGAATCCAAAGTTATGCACACACTGTTAATTTAACACCAGCCTGGTTTCTATATCGGTCCACACCCAAGAGGTTTTGAAACAACACCAGTTAAGAATCAAACCCATATCGGTTTAACACTAATTGGTGTTGGTTAAATGCCAAATTGGTGTTAGCCTAACACAAAACTAGTGTTATTTCAACACCTCTCTGGTGTGGACCGATATATGTTAAACACCGGTGTGTTTGCAGCGCACTTCTTGCATGAAATTCCCGTTTAATTCTATACAGCTTAAGAGACTTACCCCAAAAAACAATCTTTTTGTTGAAATTTATGTCTACAAATATTTGTACATATTAAACACATTGTTTTTGTTTTCTCAAATCACATAAATCTTTTCACACATGGATATCAAATGCATTCTGAAGCTCTATCAAGGGCAGCTAATTAGAACTTTAGACAATGTTCTCTTTAAACTTTTAAAGAAAGGCCAATCAAGCTGCATTGATACAATTTCATCATGCTGTTCATTACCAAAAGACTAAATAAAAGAAAGGTAGATATTATCTAAATATCTTGTAACAATCTTTCCCTAGAATTTCACAGTCACATTGGTTTGAATTCTCAAAGGTAGTTTTGAAACCAAGGTTTAGCACATTTCTTCTATTAATTTTGTATTGCAACTTTAATGCAAGAAAAGTCTAAAAAGTGAATGCACATCTTTGTCATGGGGTACTCAAAATTTCACACTTATTGCATCGCAATTTCGAATTAATGGTGTGAACCATAAAAAAAAGCATGAATGTAGTGTAAAGTGTGATGAAAACCTGTATGCATTAATGGACCCTTTCTCAAATAAGGCTAAGGCTACAATCAAACAAACCACAGAAATTATATTTAATCTGTGTGTTTTGTATACTGTTCTGGCATTATAAAAAGAAATAAACGATCGTGGACATTAGGCCTGGGCGTAAAACTTTAATCATCAAAGCATCTAATTGGTTAACCAATAATTGGCAACTGAAATACTACATTTTACACACATCAAATGTTCACCAAATGTGATTACTGATTTGAGATATTTTTTATTTTGTTTATTTCAAGGTTTGGGTGTATTTTTTGGTCGGGACGATAGGCGCTAACAAATTAAAATCAATTTTTTTTTTGAGGAATTAACTATTTTTCTACAAGAAAAAATATAAAAGACACACTTTCCCGACATACCATAGTCAGAAAGGCAAATAAAGACAGTAGTTGCCAAAATCTCAGATTAATGCTCATTAGATTTGCACATATAAAGTGTTTTGACTTCGTAACTGTTAAGAATTACACCAAGAGAAATTTTTAATGACCATCGATCAATCCGACAAAAAATGACCATAGATCAACCTGACATATTACGTGTATATGTAAGATTGCGGTCAGCATGAAGTCAAAGAATATCAAATGACATTTTATGCTAAAGTTTCATGAGTTCCAAACACTGCATTAATCTGCACCAGTTGGTGACTACACAAGTGCGCATCATTCAGCTGTTTAGATGTGTGTGTTATAGGCAAACCAGCACTATACTGACTCACTCATTACTACTTTTAAAGAGGTAAGGTCAGTTAATTACATGTACATTGTAGGTCAACTTTTTTGTGATTTCTGATAATCCAGGAATCTTGATTGTTCGTAACATGCAACAAGTTAACAACTGAATGACAAAAAAGGTATTCGTCCCTGGCCTATTGGCCATTACACTTCTAGAGATATACCTGATAACATAAATCCAAAAATGGTTTCTAATGATCAATATACATGTATGTTGTGAATACACATTAAATGTCATAGCAATCTATGTGAGCGTGCATGTTACATGTAAGTTGAATATCCCAAAGTAAAATGTACTATGCTTGACAAAGACAAATTTCAAATAAGTAGAGGTACATGTACATGTAATAATGCAACATCAAATGTGACCAGTCACCCTAAAATAGTAATTTGTTCTTTAAAAAGGAAAAATATGAAAATTAGCATAATAAGCTGCCCTCAAAATGTTTAAATTTTGAGATATGAATGATGTTTCATCAGCCCAGCCAAACGGATATTGAAAGAGTAATTCTTCTTCTTCATACTGTCAATATTTTTAGTTGTGAAGTTGAATAGAAAACAAGATACAACAGTTTCTTATCTTGAAGAGTAAATCTTCTTCATACTGTGAAGAAAACAATATAAAACAGTTTCTTTGACACAAGTTTTTAGACTGCTTGTAAGCTTTACTGCGATTGCACAGTGAGCACATCTCATGCTTGAGTGAACCTCAAAAGAAGTGAACTTCTGAACCTTGTTTTTTTCCTTTTTTGAATCTCTCACTGAGTTTCTTTTGCATTTATAGACTGTGGGATGGTCGCTAAAATTGTGACTTTCCGTGGGGCGGCAAATACAACCACGGTTCTTGGACATGATAATATGTAAAATATTATGAGTGAATACATGCACAATGTTGCCATCGGTAAATTTTGCTCCTGACCTCAAAATTAAAATAATAATATGCAAAATCGTACCATTGATTCGACTGGAAATTCCGCCATTCACCCCGTGTGTTAAGGACTTCCGTGAACGCGCGCAAGCGTGCACAATGCATGTAACCTCGTTCGCGTTTTATTTTTTTTTATTCGCTGTACATGATATACGTTATAATACAGAATGTACGATGGCGGATAAGATGTCGTCGTCTTCGTCGTGTTTTGACAGCGAAAATGACGATTTATCACTAGCAAATATATGCTACATGCACGTCTTACCCAAGGAAAGAGGGCCAGTAAATTCTTTTCAAGTAAAGAGCTAGAACAAATTTAAGCCTTTGCTGCATTCGTTGATGTAGACTACCTGGGACTTCAGAATAAAAATAGCTATTCGTGCAGCAGAGAAGTTTGCGATTGACTTGCATGCAGCCCGGCCCCGGGAGACCAGCCCGACGTCCGACCAGCATTTCAGCAAGATCCGAATTGATCAAAATAAATATAGATGTTCGATGTAGGCCTACCGCGTTTACATCTTGCCCAGAGCCAGGTCAAACATCGTTCGTATATCACCAGCATTGAGCAATCAAGCGATCGAAGGTAATTTGTTTTCACTTTGTGCTCTTGCATTTCACTCTCTGCAAAAGTGAAGCGGTGCAAACTTTGATGATTTTTGTATAGGTCTACATCTAGATTTCTTAATTGAGTCGATGAATAATGTGACTCATGACTTACTTCGTCTTCTATTCATAGGCTTGTAAATGTGTAAATGTGGCGGTGAAGTAAGTCATGACATGAGTCACATTATGTATCGATTCAATTAAGAAATCTAGACCTATACAAAAATCATCAAAGCTTGTACTGCTTCACTTTTGCAGAGAATGAAATGCAAAAGCACAAAGTGAAACAATTTTGGCATGGACAAAGATCGCTATAACAAGGATCACCATCTCAAAATCATCCTCTGTATCTTTTTCACCTTCGATAGCTTGATTGCTGGAATGCTGGTGATACGAACGATGTTTGACCTGGCTCTGAGCAAGATGTAACGCGTTACATCTATAACGTTAGTTTGATCCATTCGGATCTTGCTGCAATGCTGGTCGGGCTGGGCAGGAGCGTAACGGGTCGGTGGCCATGCAGGAGGGGCAAGAGCAAAAAAAAACAGGGGCAGATCCATGATTTTCCAAAAGGGGTCTAATTTTTCAGAGGAAAGTTTCGACCAGCCCCACCCCCCCCAAAAAAAAAAGTTTTTCAACCAATTGACAAGCAAAAAAAAATAAAAATAAAGGTTTTCACCCACAAATGAAGTATATTTCGTACACGAAAAAGGGTCTTCAATTTCAAAAGAGGGGGCACACCTTTGTTTTAATGGCATATTTACATTACAAATTTTAGTATTTTGCTTCTCAAAAGGGGGGGGGCAGGCAATGGCGTCATGAGGCAACATTTTGAGGGGCGATATGGTGTATCGGGTAAAAAAAACAATGCGAGTGAGCAAAAAATTATACATTTTTATTACAAAAATCCAATTTCAGATTTTGACATAATGTTAAAGAAGATAACATATTTTTCACCCTTCTCTCTTTCCTTTTCCTTTTTTTTCTTGGTCTGTACGCCACGGTAAACAAGATTTTGTTTATGATTTTGCATGCTTATTTAAAAAAAAATAAAATCACCTTTTCATGACAATCTATCTGTTCTTCTTTCTTTCCTTTTCCAGTTCCTCTTTTTCCCCTTTCCCTTTCATTCTCCCCCTTTTCTTTTTTCCCCTTTCATTCTCCCCCTTTTCTTTTTTCCCCTTTAAGTTCCCGGTGAACTCCGCCAGGGGGATAGCTTGCCCCCCCCCCCCTGCACTGTTAAGCCACTGCTCCCTGGGATGGGCCGGGTTGCATGCAAGTCAATCGCAAACTTCTCTGCTGCACGAATAGCTATTTTTATTCTGAAGTCCCAGGTAGTCTACATCAACGAATGCAGCAAAGGCTTAAATTTGTTCTAGCTCTTTACTTGAAAGGAATTTACTGGCCCCTCTTTCCTTGGGTAAGACGTGCATGTAGCATATATTTGCTAGTGATAAATCGTCATTTTCGCTGTCAAAACACGACGAAGACGACGACATCTTATCCGCCATCGTATATTCTGTATATAACGTATATCATGTACAGCGAATAAAAAAAAATAAAACGCGAACGAGGTTACATGCATTGTGCACGCTTGCGCGCGTTCACGGAAGTCCTTAACACACGGGGTGAATGGCGGAATTTCCAGTCGAATCAATAGTACGATTTTGCATATTATTTTAATTTTGAGGTCAGGAGCAAATTTTACCGACGGCAACATTGTGCATGTATTTACTCATAATATTTTACATATTATCATGTGCAAGAACCGTGGTTGTATTTGCCGCCCCACGGAAATGAAAAACTAGAGACATTTTCCTTGTCCATCCCACAGTCTATTAATCAAGTAGTTTTGTGGGTTATTATTGATAAATTTTGACAAGCTAGACATTTTTAAAAAAATAGCTTCGTGAGGATGTGCTCTTTCAAACTCAACTAAAATCTCAAAATTCATTTTTGGTAACTTAATGTTGGTTTTGATGTGGCTGGTCACAAATATTTTGTCCAGACCTACATGTACATTGAATGTAGACACAACCACAACAAAAAGGAAGCAGCACAATGACTGGTAACTTCACAAATCCCTATCCAGATGGCAGCCATATTTCTTTCACTCTTCTGACCAGTAGGGGAAGGCGCGGTAAGTTGTGACACTTTTTGCATTTTGCATGTTAGAATTGATATGACTAGTACTATTGTAGAAATAAGTACCTTGCCTTTAAATTTGATTCTTGGGAAACATTTTCCACCTATATATAACTTTCTATCCCCACACTGAAAGTCATCGTGACCTTTGAAAAAAATGATGTCAAATGGCTCAACTTGCCCCATATATGGGGTAAGTTTGAGCCACCTTCTGGGGTAAGTTGAGCCACAAAAACTATGTACAAAATGTATGAGGGGAGAACCAGCATGTCAATTTTTTGTTTAAAGTCTTTTCACTTGCTAATTCTCAATAAATACTAACATCCTTTAAAAGAAAAAGAGCAGTCTTGTAAATTTGCTCCTTTCAGTCAGCATTTCAATCAATTTTTATGGTTTGTTTGTTTTTTAAGATACATTACCATAGGAATTACCATGACTCAACTTGCCCCATGCTGTTTGGCTCAACTTACCCCAGTCCGAACTTAGTGCGATAATTTTGTATCCACACATTTATTATGCATCCATCATATAAAAGACTATGACAAGAATTAAGATCCATACCTGGACTAATAATGTTCATTCATTATTGGCCTGGGGCTGGTGGCTCAACTTGCCCCTATGCTCAACTTACCCCGACTTCCCCTACATATATAAAATTTTGTTGCTGTAGAAGAGGTACATATTTTTAGTTTCAAATCGACCATCATATCACTGCTTACCAGGGGGCAATACAAAGATCATTCACAAGGGTGTACCTTCAGTCTAATCTCTCTCTGTTTTTGTTCAAGTGGGGGGGGGGGGGGTCTGCATACCCACTGTATGAATTAAGTGCATCATGATTCAAGGGTGATGCAATCACTGGTTAATTTATTTCCTTTTCTTAATAATGATTTTTGTTCAATGTCTTGACCTGAGGCAAGTTTTTAAAATAAATTTAAGCTTGTCATAGCTGGCTCAAACATTTTAAATTTGAAGGAATGAAAAGAAAGATGGGTTCTACACTTGTATACTATTTCAGATATTAAAATATTCATCTATGATACAAAGGACAATTCGATTTGGACTTCAAACTACTCCTTTGATAAACATGAATTTGAATAAAAGCCCAAACCCATTATTGAATTAAACCTGATTCTCTGTATAAAGACTCAATACACAACACATTGTCCACTTTGTCCACTTTTGAGATTCGTAGATAAGCAAACATTTAAATGCTCTAGTCATCGCAGTTAAGGTTCACAGTTTTCAGGCCATATCAATCGACTTCCGCTTCAATTGGCAGCAATCAATAATTTTTATCAATTTGCATACTTGCATACTACTACAAAGTTGAATATTGACTTTCTGTACACTCTAGTTTATATTGACTGGATTGAGTGCTGTTATCAGTAAGATCATTCTGTCAATTATTGGTAAAAATATCTTACTGATAAATAGAAAAGAACATTTTATTAATATGTGACAATTCCATTAATTATACAGAAAATCAATACACATTGCATTGATTAGCAGTGTCACAATACTCGCGCTGGTCAAATTTGTATTTGCCATTGTAACAACGCTTTAAAATCAGTGTTCATCAAATCTAAATGAGTATATAACATATTTTAAGAAACATATTTAGCGTGAATACATCCTCAACTTTCACGTTATTAGCAATGTTTTAGGGTTGGATGTTATTTTTAGGCTTTTTGGACATCGTTCTGACAGTCATTGACTTTTGCCTATCCGCCATTTTGGATTTGAGAATACCCTACCATGATATTGTGCTGTAACATGTACATCTACGAACGTACAGGGCAACAAAACAAGGCCATGTTGCTTCGACCTTCAATAGTTGTTACTTGTTTTGGTCGCTAGATTGAGCTTGTGCTTGTGAATGTTTTCGATACGATCGACTGATGGAGTCGAGTGCAGTCAGATGTTTCTATTGTCATGATTGTAGCCAAGTGTTTTGTGGCCAGTAAGTATTCATATTTTGTTGAGATTTGGAGTAATTACTCCGTTCACTGCATTTTTGAGGAAAAATACATTTTCTGTGATTTTCTGTTAGAAAATTGAAAATGTCCCAACTTCTTTATTATACATCTGATAGTTTTCAGCACCATGCTTGTTTGATTGCTCTTCATTCAAATGAACTTTTTTGTTGGGGTGGACTTTTCCTTTAACAGATGACAAATACAGATACCACTTACATTTGCTTTGATGATACCAGCTGCTATTAAGACACCAATACTCTGAATGAGATCACCAATAACATGGATAAAAGCTGCTCTAACATTGATATTCTTTTTATCATGTTTGCTGTTTTTGCCCCCTTCTACATCCTCCTCCACCAGATGCTGATGGCCTCCCCCACCCCCATGACTGTGTAGGTGGCCTCCACCTGCCTGCAAAATGATGATTAATCTGAAGAAAAAAAGAACAAAGAAGAGTATTTATTGTTTAGAGAGTTTCATAATCAGACAGTTCTCCATTTTACACATAAGCAACATATTATACACTGACAGAGGAAAAACAACCTATATGTACTGTTCGACATGTACATGATTCTTTTCATTACATTTCTTCATTATCCATTTGATTTTCCTGAATCTTGAAGAAATACATACATGTACTGTACATGATATGTTATCAAGGTATGGCAAAATCAATCAGAGCATAGATGGCATTTCAAACCGCCTCGATCATAAGAATCCCCGTCAAATTATGGGAACTTTTCTGGGCTTAAAAATACCCATTAATTATTCCTGCATTCACACTGCCCCGAAACATACCCTTTGGGATAAGTTCCTGAAGTTACGAGCATGCGCAGTATGGTCTGATAAGCAATAACAAAATGGTAATAAGGTAAAGGTATATTTCATTTTTCACTATTTTTCTTGTATTTTGGTACAGAATGGAAGACACAACTTTTGACAATTATTTTTCCAAAGTATACATATGAAAATAAACTTTTATTTCTTGTTCCAGAAACTCTCATGTATGAAGGACTTAAAGTATTAAAAAATTCAAGAAAATATTGAATTTGAATTTTTAAGCTCATGTCCACCAACCTGTGGAATTGCCCATATCTAACGGCACTTGAGAACCACTTGTCCTGCATAAAGTCAGGTATAATAACTTCCACACAGCTTTAATATACACACCAGTGAGTACACCTTTCTGTAGGACAGATGTGCATATTTATTCAATGATAACAATGATAACTTTATATCCATGTCTCAGTTTGCAGAATAAAAAGCAGTGAACTTTGGAATAGTGTATGGTCTTCAAGACCATTACTTTGCGCATCCATCCTACATGTAATTAGGCAATCATAAACATATACTCTGTATTGTCCTGTGCTATTCGATTTGTCTATTTACAAGCTATTCAACATATTCATTGCCATTGCAGTTTTATTGTATCTCTGTGTTTCAAGAGTTCAAGTGAAATCATACATGTATATACATGTACTTGTATACTGTGTACAAAGTCACATCTGCTGTAAAGTTAGTAAATTTCTCACTGTCTACAGACGAAAAAGTGAAAGTCCCATGTACATGTACATACATGGACCTGTATACTAATCATGCAGAATATTGAGTGACATGATTCAATAAAAACAAAATGACTTGCAATGCTGAGACTCTACATGTATCATCATGCATTAGTCCCGGGGGGGGGCCACTTCCATTCACGAATGGATACCATGCGCGACCATGGGGTCTCGAAAAGCACCCTAAACACGTAATTTCCATATTCTGAAAATGCGCCCCTTAACAAGTATTGGCGTGTGAAACCCTACCCCAAACAAGTATTGGAAACAAAACTATACTCTTGGCAAATATTCCCTGAAATGAACCCCTAAACAAGTACAGGAATGTTTTATTGTTACGGGTCCTAATTCGGTCGTCGGCTATAACTTTTTTGGTTTAGTACAACCCCACCTTCTACAACTCGCGCAAATCGGACTCTAAACACGAAGTGTTGGGGCAAAAATGACATCCTTTATAAAACATTTTCATTTTGTTTTATCATCCCCGCAAATTAGACCCTAAACACGTAATCTTCCTAGCGAAATAGATACCCTTTTTTCATTATTTTTGTGTTTTTGACACCCTTATCACGTTACGTACGTAACGTGCCCTATCGTGAAAAAGACATCCTTTTTACGTGTTTTTTTGGTCGCGCATGGTATCCACTCGTCAATGTAAGTGGCCTCCCCGGGGCAATAGCTGATACTCAACACTTGTTCACTTACATTGCAGCATGCACAGTACATGAAATCCACTTTTCTCTTTTCTGAACACCTACATGTATAGGCAAATTCTATATTCAGTGTAAAATTCAATTTCTGTTCTTCTATCTTCTATCATTAGGAGATAATAAAGAAGATATATGATAAATCAATTTAAATTGGCAAAATCTGTTCAAAACACTATATGGAAAAGCTACAAACAGGCTGGCTATTTTCACTGGCATACTGATACAATTTTGCTTTCAGGTGGGATTTGCAATGATAAGTTCAGTTGTTGCATTCATCGGAATCCCCTCCCCTAAAAATAAGTTTCTGAGAAATTGTGAATTCCATGCAAATATTCTGTATTCCATATGATCAGTAAACTGGGAGGTGTAGATCAAGAATGACATCCATTCCTTTAACAACTTCTGCAGTTTTACTTCAGATCTTACCTCCTAAGTAAAATCAATCATTCTGTTTAATAGTATAAATATGCTGGCACATGTCTTTATTTAGCTATTCTTGTCCATATAAAAAAATCAGTGTTTGCGCACATGCAGGGTGTACCTGAATGTAATTACATACTAGTCAGTTCATGGATTTTTTCTGATTACCTTGTATTTGGAGTAATATAGGGTCAGGGAGAAAAGGGTGGGTGGGTGGGGCATTACAGGGGCTATTATTATTATGCCTTGCTACCTTTTTTAATCTACATAAATGTATGTAAAGAGTTCTTGGAATCTCTGCAGTAATTACAAAATCAAAGAATATAATGCCATCATCAGGAGCAACATCTTCAATGATTACTTATCATTATTACATGAATTAACATCTCTATTGTCAGCAGTATTATGAATATTTTCATCTCCAATATTATATTCCTAGATTGAATTGAACTGAATTGAATTTATTGTCCAATCAAATAGAAATTTGGTGCTCGGTGTTTTGGTTCCAGCAAGTATACCATTTCTGGTCACACCTTATTAGTACATAGTCAATTCCCATTCCCTTATCCTGATTTTTGTATGGCTGTTAATACATCATTTGATGCACATACTCACATAATATTGATGCCCACTCCTATTCCAGAAGTAATAAGCATAATATTGGGTTCTATTTTATATTCATTGTTGATAATCCTCATGACAGCCAGATAGCACAGAATTCCAGTCACAATCCAGATTATAAGCACGCTTATTACGGCACCAAGGACCTCTAGAATTGCAGAGACAGAAAAGGAGATAAAAGTAAAAATACCAAATAAGTGCTCATTGAACTACAGTGTATACCCCCGGTATACATACTCCACACAATGATTTTTCACCATGATACCAAAAAAATAACAATACAAGCTTGAGGCCATAAACATTCCACTGAATATCAAAGCCTTGAAGAAGGAGGAGGTCCATGCCAAAGGCAGATTAAACTCTAATCTACTTTAATGTATTTTTTTCCTTTCTAATTTCATAGTAGTAATAATGGAAGTTGACCATGATTTCAAACAATATATTTTTAAATCCAAGTATGTTCTCCCAGTTTGGAGAATGATTGCATCTCTCCTCCACATGAAGGCATATTTTTTTTCATCATTCTGGTATATTCTTGAAGAATAGTTCACTCCAATTCTTGACATTCTTTTTCTACTGGGCCTCCCTTGTAATTCCCTCTACTCTTCCCTCTAATTTACTTTTTACAAGGCTATCATGCCGTCACATTGCCAAAGTATCTAACTTTTTTTTAAACTATCCCTACCAGTATTTACATGTACATAATTTGTCTGCAGATCTGCCAACCTCTGGGAATGAAAAATTGTATTCTGTGATGAAAAAAAATGTATTTTCCCCAAAAAAACTGTATTTCATAATCAAATGCATGACGCCCACACTCATCGTGGCGCTCAAGCTGCATGCAGGCTAAAATGCGGACTGCTCTTGCAGATAAAAAAAAACATGTGTATATCTCACCCTGGTTTTAACAAACTGATTGAAAAAACAAGTTACCTGAAATCGCATTGATCCAATGACCATATTTGTGTAAGTTTTATGAAATAGAGATGATTTTTCTCAATAAATAACGATTTTGTAAAATTCATATTTTTTAAAGAAAAAATGTGCTGTCGTATTGGTTGCAAAAACGTACTGAATACGCCAAAAACGTACTGTTTGGCAGCTCTGTGTCTGTTACCACCGTGTGCAATATTTCATTAATGGTTTCCATTAAATTTCAAGATTAATTTGTTGCTGAGGGTAAATAATGCTATGGCTGGGATATGAATCCAAAGGCAAGTGTCGGAACCACTAGACCACAATGCTTCCACACAATATTATCCAAATTCTGTCAAATCCCTTTCTTTATAGGAGCCATTCCAATAAATACCTTCACAGGTACATGTACATGTAGTCCAAACAAACCCCTATATATACCTGCTCTATAGTAGCCAAATGACATCCTTGTTGTAGCTGGTCTCTTGGCAACCCACAGGGCAAAGATGCTGATAAGGAAACTTGCAAAGTCACTTAGAAGATGGGCAGCATCAGTCATAATAGCCAAACTATTGGCAAATGAACCCCCTGAAAGATAAACAAAACATTTTGTGGAAATTAAGCACCAAGATTTCTAGCTCATCTTTTGGATAAAAAAAGGAGGAGTAGAGGTACACATATATGTACATGTATCCTACTGTACATGGTCACATTTGGTCTCAGGCGTCAGGGATAGTCCATTAAAAACTTTGGCCAAATAAATTTCAAAGTCTATACTACATGTAGTTATCAATCATTATATGTGCACAAAAGAAAAGCATGTATGAGTTTAATATTGACACTAAATTGGGGTATATTTTGATAGGTCTCTATACATGTCAAGCTCATAGCACAAAAAAGAAAAATAAATTTCCAAGATTTCTTAGACATAACTCCCTCCACCATGGTCCATGGACCCTATCGCTACCTTAATTTTATCTAAATCCGCCATACCTTACGCACAAGCTTGCGCTCAAAAAGATGTACATGCCTGTATACCCTGAGATGTACAGTAGCTCGCTCGCTCACTCAGCTGATGGCTCATGCGCACTTTGGAAGTTTTGAAGTCTGGAAGTCATATGACTAGAAAGCTGCTATACAGCTCATTGAAAACAAAAACAAAAAACACACACAAAAAAATGCAACATGCAAAAACAACTGAATACTAGTACATTAACTTTGAATTTTAAAATGAGTATGAAATACATTTTACACGACATAGAGTCAAGTACAGAACATGTGTGCATGATTGTAAATCCTACATGTACATCAGTTAAAGGGAATGAAACCATGGGGAATGGATTTTTAATGAAAATAGAGGATAGAGTACTTAAGCAGCTTAAAACAAACA
Source organism: Lytechinus variegatus (assembly GCF_018143015.1). Lineage (NCBI taxonomy): Eukaryota > Metazoa > Echinodermata > Echinoidea > Temnopleuroida > Toxopneustidae > Lytechinus > Lytechinus variegatus. The sequence goes on from NC_054742.1 coordinate 44,585,555, forward strand.
AAGCTCCATTATTTATCATTTACATTATGAAAAAGTAATGAAAGTTTGAATAATCTAAAGTTATTAGACAATTCTGAAATTGGCAAAGTTGATCCATTGTGATAGGTTGTATTACAGGTACAACTACTCTCTACAATTTGTTGATTTGTTCACAAACTTTCATATCCTCATTATCTCTCAAAGTACACATGTACATCATGAAAATCATAAAACTAATTTCTATCCGCAGAGATAATAAAACATCCTTAATGCGTACCAGGGTGCCGTTTCATAAAGCTGATCGTAAGTTAAGAGCGACTTTAAGAATGACTGGTAAACCATTCTTACATGTACGTGCTAAACCATCGCCAATGAACATTTTCATACTGTATATACCATTCACCACAAGAAAGGATCACCACTCGTTCTTAACTTACGAACAGCTTTATGAAGCACCCATCAGGATAACGGATACTGTCCTTTTTATAGACTGGTGAAGACATCTTGCCGGCAGGATGAAGACAAGGTCAATTTGAAGAAAACTATTATCACTGAAGGTGATTAATACTCCGCCCTATTGCATTACCATGGTAATGCAGTTAGAAAATCTTCCATGCCTTCACTAAAAGTCGTAAAAGATGAATGTTCATGTATGTGCTGTCCAACTTTCATGAGCACTGGCTAAAAATTGGGAAAGAATTAGTTTTCCTAGATTTTTTCTACTGTATATATGTGGCAACACAATATCTGTCAAATACTCAAAAATGTGTCTTGCATATCATTCCCTCAAGACCAATGTGTGTACGGAGGGGTGTGTGTGTGTATGTTTATGTGTAATGTGTATATGTATGCGTGTATGTATTTGTGTGTATGTGTGTGTATATATGTATATATATATGTGTGTGTGTGTGTGTGCGTGTATTGATGTGTATGTATGTGTAGACATAATATAATTATATGCAGCAAATTAGCTTTGCATCCCTCTCTCTATCTCTATTTTCTTTCTATATTCTAGGCAGTTGTTATCGTACTATTGTCCACCTCATGTTCATGTGTTGTGTTGTTTCGTGTTATTTACTATTATTACTTGCCTTTTCGTTATCTTCATGTATTACTTTACGTATATTTCTATATTCCTTGTATCTATTTTTTGAGGGGTCCACATTATACAAGCTTTGCTTTTCAGTGGACCCCTCCATTCTTCTTATGATATATAATTGCGTTGATTCAATCATATCTAATGATATTGATTATATTGATTTAATTTGACATGTATGTTAATTTATATTTAGATTACTTTCAAATATGTATTTTTTTTTCTTCCAATATTGAATTCTGTTCATGCTATTGTTTATTTAAATTGAATCAATCTATTTTGTACTTATTTGTATCATTTTGAAGAATGAAAATAAATTTGAATTGAATTGAATTGAATGTGTTACATATATGAATAATTGTAAAAGAATTTTAAAAGGCAATTACATTTATCTATTAGTTATTTCCCTTTAAGGATAGCCAAGAATTGTAAAGAACATTCCAGGATGTCTTTTTATTATGCAGGCCTTGCCTATTTAAAGGCCAAGGAGTTTTATTGTTGAATAAGGGAAAGTCAAACAATAGAATTGTATTGGTAGTGGAAATGAATAGGCTTAGGTATTTTGTTTACACTGTTGATTTCAATGAGGTCATTCAAGAGTGTTCTGGATTTTGACTGCTCCTGAAAGGAGAAAGTTCTTTTGGAAGACAATTCTAGAAGCTTGTAGATTAGTCGAAATTTGAGAATGATCTAGAACACTTGTAATTAGTATAAAGCTGCAGATTTTTCAAGATGATCATCACATCATATTAGATCACACCATCACATCATGTGAGAGCAGGAGATCACATCACATCATATGAGATCACTTCACCAGATCAGAGCAGTTTCTGCATCAATGAACTGTTTGCAGTTATTTTGAGAAATTATCAGTTCTCATCGAGATCATCAACATCATCAACCTGTTCAATGAACACGCTTCAACCCATGGATTGCTGAAATTGACTGTAAATCATCATCAACATCGTCTTCACGGACATTTCAACTCGTTGCAGTGACTCTTATTATTCATCGGACTTCAACATCAGTTTCATCATCGCCATCATTGTGAATTTTCACCAGTCAACTGGGATTTTATCATTTGGATTATTACTTGGATATAGCATCATCACTTCGGGATTTTACATCGGACACTTCAAGAGATTTATGTAAGATCATTACTTGTTTTATTTTATGTATAATTATTTCCTGTAATAAAAAAAAGGAAAATTCAAATTTTATATTTAAAAATCTTCTGTTATTTGTTGCAGTATCGTAACAAATAATTTTGGGGGCTTGTCCGGGAAACGAAAACCAAATTTGTACAAGCCAATTTGAAACTAAAACCAGTTTTTCAGGAAACGAAAACCAAATTTGTATAAGCCAGTTTGAAACTAAAAACAGTTTTTCCTGGAAACGAAAGCCAATTTGAGACGAAAGTCAATTTGAAACAAAAGCCAATTTGAATTGCAAACATTTTGGAAATTTTTGGAAAGTTCTAGAATATACTGTACTGTGTTATTACGTGCTTGTATTTGTGTATATTCACTATGGCTACATTTGATGTTGAAGAATTTCTTGCAATGACAGAATTGTCATATGATCATTTGAAGTCACTGAAGAAAGATGATTTGATAACAGTTTGTGATCATTTGGGTGTATCTCTAGCCCCAGGTTTAAAGAAGGCAGAGATAATTGACTTGTTAGCTAGTCACATGAAGCTTACAGAGGAGTCTGAAACTTCTATCAATATGTCAGAGGATGCTCAGATCCAACTGGCAAACATTGAATTGGAAAAGGAAAGAATTAAAGAAAACCTTGAGAAGGAAAGAATCAAAGAAAACCTTGAAATGGAGAAAATAAACATTGAAAAGGAAAGAATCAGAGAAAACATTGAAATGGAGAAAATGAGATTGGAGTACCAGTTAAAGTTGAAAGAAATGGAGTTAGCTCATGCAAATACTAATACTAACTCTGTTAAAGATAAATCTCCCCAAGGCTTTGATGTGGCGAAAAATATTCGCCTTGTGCCAAAATTTGATGAAGAGGGGGTTGATACATATTTTGTGTCATTTGAAAAAGTGGCCAAGAGACTGAATTGGCCCGAGGAATACTGGACTCTTCTCCTTCAAAGTGTTTTTGTTGGAAAGGCTGCAAAAGTCTATTCTTCACTCTCTGAAACGCAATCATGTGACTATGCTACAGTAAAAGAAACAATTCTCAATGCATATGAGTTAGTACCAGAAGCGTACAGACATAAATTTAGGAACATGCAAAGACAATCAGGCCAGACATATGTTGAATTTGCTAGGGAACAAGAAATGATGTTCGATAAGTGGTACAGATCACTGAAAGTTGACAAAGATTTTGTTCACCTTAGGGAAGTTGTCCTCCTAGAAGAATTCAAAAAGAGTCTTCCTTTTGGCATTAAATCTCACTTAGATGACCATAGAGTTACTGAAGTCAGTAAAGCAGCCATAGTAGCTGATGAATTTGAGGTCACACATAAGGGTAGTGGAGATAGGCATCCTTTCAAGAATTATTGGAAAAAGAAAGGAAAAGGGTCATTTGAATCCCACAATAAACCTAGTGAGGGAAAATATGCAAGCAAGGACAAAGACACTAACAAGAATCAGGCTAGTGGGGGCACAGAATCAACCAAAAGGTCTGAGAGTCGTAGTTCCAAAATTTGTACTCATTGTCATAAACCGGGACATTTGAAAGAATCATGTTGGAAATTGGTTGGAATGCCAACCAAGGTTAAGAAAGACATGGGTTTTGTCAAGCAATCAAGTGTTCCCTCGATGGAGTTTGTTCCATCAGAGCCCAATCAAGATGTTGAGAGTGTTTCTCTGGTATTTGCTGATAAAGTCAAGCAGGTTGATGAAACTTTTAGAAGTTTTTTGCATGATGGTGAAGTATCCCCTTGTTCGACTGGTGCTGCTGGTAGGTCAGTGGTGATCCTTAGGGATACAGGGGCTGCACAGTCCCTGATGGTGCCAGGTGATTCGGCTCTTCCTCCGGAGAGTTCAGAGAATGCCAACGTCTTAGTTCAAGGTATTGGCCCAAATTTTATGTCGGTTCCTTTGCATAAGGTCGACTTAAAGTGTGACCTAGTTAGTGGTCCTGTAACTGTTGGTGTCGTTCCAGAATTACCCATGAAAGGTGTTGATTTCTTGTTAGGTAACGACTTGGCTGGAGATAAAGTTGTTGCATCTCCAGTGGTTTCGGAAAAGCCCGTTGAGGTAGCTGAAACTGAATTGTTGCAGGAAGATTTTCCAGGGATTTTCCCGGATTGTGTTGTTACTAGGTCTCAGACTCGTAGAGCTGAAAAGGATGATGCGGAATCTGCTGATATAGAGGAGAGTACTGATGTCTGGTTAGCTGAAACCTTTTTCAAGGATTTGAATGGGGATAGTGTTGAAGGCTCTGTTGCTAACAATGATAGTTTGTTTAGTAAATCCTCCCTAGTACAGGCACAACAGGCAGACCCAGAATTAAAGAGCTTGTCACAGAAAGCATGTTCTGAGGCTGATAAGGTTCCTGAGTGCTTTTATGTCAAAGATGACATTTTGATGAGGAAATGGAGACCTCCCCGGAGACCAGCTGATGAAGATTGGTGTATAATTCACCAGGTTGTAGTTCCTCCTTGTTACCGCACAGATATTCTGAAAATGGCTCATGAGTTACCTATGGCAGGTCATGTCGGTATTCGGAAGACAGAAGATAGAATTATGAGGCATTTCTATTGGCCTAAGATGCACAAAGATGTTGTGCATTTCTGTAAGACATGTCACACATGTCAGATTATTGGTAAGGCACAGCCTTCTATCAAGCCTGCTCCATTGATACCCATTCCTGCGTTTGATGAACCTTTTACTAGGGTTCTTGTTGATTGTGTCGGACCCTTACCCAGAACGAGGTCGGGTCACAGATTTCTCCTGACGATTATGGACTTGTCTACACGGTTTCCAGAGGCGATACCTTTGAGGAGTATCATTGCGAAGACAGTGGTGCAGGCGTTAGTGCAGTTTTTCACTAGGTACGGTCTGCCGAAGGAAATTCAATCTGATCAAGGGTCAGATTTCATGTCAGGAATATTTCAGCAAGTTATGAAGGAGTTGGGAATAAAGCAGATTAAGTCTTCTGCTTATCACCCACAGTCCCAAGGAGCGTTAGAACGCTATCATCAGACTTTGAAGACCATGATTAGGGCTTATTGTGAAGACTATCCCGATGACTGGGATAAAGGGATCTCATTCCTACTGTTTGCAACCAGGGATTCCCCGAATGAGTCCACAGGTTTCAGTCCATTTGAATTGGTCTATGGTCATGAGGTTAGGGGTCCTCTAAAGCTTATCAAAGAGAGGTTTATGGTTCAGGATGATGATGTAAACCTTCTAGACTATGTGTCAAAGTTTAGAGAAAGGCTCTCAAAAGCTTGTGACGTGGCTAAGGAACACTTGAAAGAGTCGCAGGGAAAAATGAAAGCTCAAGCTGACAAAAATGCAAAAGAGCGAAGTTTCAAGCCTGGAGACAAAGTATTAGTGTTGTTGCCTTTGCAAGGTGAGCCCTTGAAAGCTAGGTTTAGTGGTCCCTACATAGTCAAAAAGAAATTGAATGATGTCAACTATGTGATCAGTACCCCTGATCGAAGAAAGTCTCAAAGAGTTTGTCATGTAAACATGTTAAAAGAATACTTTGAGCGAGAGGCTAGTCAGCCAATAGGTACAACACAGGTCAAAGAAGAAGAAAAACATGTAGATGTACATGAAGAAGAATGTTATGGAAAGACAGATAATGAATTGTCTTATACAGATGTATCTAAGAATGAACCATGTGGTGTAAAGTTGTCTAACTCAAAGATGTTAGGAAACATGGATGAGGCATTAAAACACCTGCCTGAAGATCAAAGAAATGATATATCTGGCCTGTTAAGAGAATATGAGAATATATGTAAAGACAAACCAGGTCGTACACCTTTAACTGTACATGATGTAGACGTAGGTGATGTAAGACCTATCAAACAGAATCCTTATAGGCTCAATCCAAGCAAGTTGGAAATGGTGAATAAGGAAATACAGTTTATGTTAGATAATGACATAATTGAACCGAGTCAGAGTAGTTGGAGTTCCCCCATTGTAATGGTTCCAAAGCCAGACGGCTCTCAGAGATTTTGCATTGATTACCGAAAGGTAAATGCAGTAACTAAGACTGACTCGTATCCAATTCCTAGGTTAGAAGATTGTATTGATAGGGTTGGAAATTCTGCCTATATCACAAAGATAGACTTGCTTAAAGGATATTGGCAAGTGCCACTGACTGACCGAGCCAAAGAGATATCAGCCTTTGTCACACCTGAAGGCTTATTTCAATGCAAAGTCATGCCTTTTGGAATGAAAAATGCACCAGCAACCTTCCAAAGGTTGACAAATCAAGTGATTGCCGGACTTGACAATTGTGTCGTATACATAGACGACATCCTAGTATACAGTGATACTTGGAATGATCATCTGAATCATTTGCGAGCACTGTTTGAAAGGCTGGACAAAGCCAATCTAGTAGTGAATCTGATGAAAAGTGAATTTGCCAAGGCAAAGGTCACATATCTTGGTCATGTGGTTGGTCAAGGGCAAGTGCTACCAAGAGAAGCCAAGATACAAGCTATCTTAGACTTCCCAATTCCCACAACTAAGAAAGAATTGCTCAGATTCTTAGGTATGAGTGGCTTCTACAGGAAATTTGTTCCAAATTTCAGTACAGTGGTTAGTCCTCTGACAAACCTGCTGAAGGCAAAAGTGAAGTATGTTTGGTCTGACGAATGTCAAAGATCGTTTGAGAAATTAAAGGCCATTTTGGTGAATGAGCCTATTTTGGCAGCTCCAAACTTCACAAAGCCATTCAAAGTAGCAATTGATGCATGTGATGTTGGAGTAGGAGCAGTATTGCTCCAAGAAGATGAAGAAGGCATCGAAAAACCAGTGTGCTACTTCTCTAAGAAACTCAATCGGTTTCAAAAGAAATACTCAACTATTGAAAAAGAGGCCCTGAGTCTCGTACTAGCCCTTCAGCAGTTTGAGGTGTATCTAACCAATGGAGAGATTACAGTCTATACAGACCACAATCCTCTTGTGTTTTTGGAGAAATTCAAAACAAAGAATCAAAGACTGTACAGATGGAGCCTAATGCTCCAACCATTCCCTTTGAAAATTGTACACATAAAGGGAAAGAATAATGTAATTGCTGATGCTCTATCAAGAGTATAAAAAGTGAAATTATTCATGATTTTGACCAAGTGTGTCATTTGAAGAAAACATCTTTGATGTTCATTTATTTTAACATGTTCGTTAAGTACTATATCTTTGTACACGATAACTGTAAATGATTTATCAAGATGACTTTGAACAGTTAAAAGAAAAAGTAATCATAAAGAAACCTTTACTACGGTAAAGCTTTCTTTTCCCCGGTGGGGGAGGTGTTACATATATGAATAATTGTAAAAGAATTTTAAAAGGCAATTACATTTATCTATTAGTTATTTCCCTTTAAGGATAGCCAAGAATTGTAAAGAACATTCCAGGATGTCTTTTTATTATGCAGGCCTTGCCTATTTAAAGGCCAAGGAGTTTTATTGTTGAAAAAGGGAAAGTCAAACAATAGAATTGTATTGGTAGTGGAAATGAATAGGCTTAGGTATTTTGTTTACACTGTTGATTTCAATGAGGTCATTCAAGAGTGTTCTGGATTTTGACTGCTCCTGAAAGGAGAAAGTTCTTTTGGAAGACAATTCTAGAAGCTTGTAGATTAGTCGAAATTTGAGAATGATCTAGAACACTTGTAATTAGTATAAAGCTGCAGATTTTTCAAGATGATCATCACATCATATTAGATCACACCATCACATCATGTGAGAGCAGGAGATCACATCACATCATATGAGATCACTTCACCAGATCAGAGCAGTTTCTGCATCAATGAACTGTTTGCAGTTATTTTGAGAAATTATCAGTTCTCATCGAGATCATCAACATCATCAACCTGTTCAATGAACACGCTTCAACCCATGGATTGCTGAAATTGACTGTAAATCATCATCAACATCGTCTTCACGGACATTTCAACTCGTTGCAGTGACTCTTATTATTCATCGGACTTCAACATCAGTTTCATCATCGCCATCATTGTGAATTTTCACCAGTCAACTGGGATTTTATCATTTGGATTATTACTTGGATATAGCATCATCACTTCGGGATTTTACATCGGACACTTCAAGAGATTTATGTAAGATCATTACTTGTTTTATTTTATGTATAATTATTTCCTGTAATAAAAAAAAGGAAAATTCAAACTTTATATTTAAAAATTCTCTGTTATTTGTTGCAGTATCGTAACAAATGTGTGTGTTGAATTTCATGAGAATTGGTTAAAAATTTGAATAGTTCAATACTCAAAATATTTAATGGACCAACCGACCATTGGACCTTATGCAGAATCAATATACCCCCTTCAAATTTTATTAAAGGTCAAGTCCACCTCAGAAAAATGTTGATTTGAATCAATAGAGAAAAATCAGACAAGCACAATGCTGAAAATTTCATCAAAATCAGATGTAAAATAAGAAAGTTATGACATTTCAAAGTTTCGCTTATTTTCAACAAAATAGTTATATGAACGAGCCAGTTACATCCAAATGAGAGAGTTGATGATGTCACTCACTCACTACTTCTTTTGTTTTTTATTGTTTGAATTCTACAATATTTCAATTTTTACGAATTTGACGATTAGGACCTCCTTGCCTGAAGCACAAAATGTTAAAATAATGGAATTCCACATGTTCAGGGAGGAATGAAACTTCATTTCACATGACAATGACGAGTAAATAACAATATTTCATATTTCATATAATAAAATATAAAAGAAATAGTGAGTGAGTGATGTCATCAACTCTCTCATTTGGATGTAACTGGCCCGTTCATATAACTATTTTGTTGAAAATAAGCGAAAATTTAAAATGCCATAACTTTCTTATTTTACATCCGATTTTGATGAAATTTTCAGTGTTATGCTTGTTGAATTTTTCTCTTTTTATTCAAATCAAGTTTTTGTTGGGGTGGACTTGTCCTTTCAGCAGGGACAGGGGCGGATCCAGGATTTTTTGAAAGGGGGGGAGGTACATTTTCCCCAAGGAAAAATTTGACACTTCTGTTTTAACTGGATTTTTACATTACAAATTTTAATTGTGCCTCTCTAAAGGGGGGCACGGAGCAGCTGTGTGCCCCCCCCCCCTCCGGCAGTGAGCAGGGAAATACATGTACCTAAAATGGACATATTTTGTCTCATTTAAATTTTGAGCCAAGGGCTCATAGAGAAGTCTGAAGATGTAAAAAAAATGGGGTTTAGTAAACAGGAAGCAGATACAATTTATTTTAAAACTAGATGAATAATTGTGAAGATGGATGAATAATATTTCTGGAACAGGTGTACAGGTCAAAAGAAAATGTTACCAATATACATGTACAGTGCTGTGTGCTGGTGTATTGGCTCAGTTGTTAGAGCGTCCACCTCACAAGCAGGAGGTCGGGACTTCAATCTCAACCGCGTCAGACCATGGGCCTAGGTCCATGGTCAGACCAGTACTGTTTGGCCTTCCACAATTCTTAAGGGATAGAGGCAAGAGCAACGTCAATCTGGCCCTGCTCATTGGCTGCTGGGCCCACGATCAATCAGGCAAAATGTATTTTTGGAATGGTGACACAATATCTTCTCATGCGACAAAATTTTACTCAACACTTAATCTCATGTAAGATGTACCCTACTGTACATGTAGGGTTAGGGTTGGGGTTACAATAGGGTTTTATGAACAAAGGTTTAGGGTTTAGGTATACTGTAATTGTTAAACCCAGGGTGAAGTTGGCCATTCCATTAGTGTGTGGAGTTTAGAGTGGAGAAATTGTTGCCATTTGAAGCAACTGTCATGGAAAATCTGGAGTATAAAAATATTCTGATTTCTACAATAATAAAATGTAATTAACATTATTATCATCAAATTATCATCAAATTATTTCCCTCTTCTCTAACAAGGATTAGCCTACATTGCCTATAAAGTCTAACTATTTTATCAAATTGTACTTCACCCCACCCCCCCCCCCCTCAAAAAAAAAGCAGACTGACACATCAACTGTCATACATGTAAGTAACTAAACATTAAGTGTTATGCATGTAGCCTTCATCCTCAAGACATGGACATGCACACACAGCATGTACATACTGTACTTGTAAAACCAGAGGACAATCATTTAAAGTTGAAAAGTTCAGTCGAGTGTCAAATCGGTAATTTATACTTCATTATGTACACAATAGACATCAGGCCCTGTTTTCATAAACACTACAATGGATCATTTAATGACTGTAATCAATGACACCCATGTAAGTGATTATGATTATCAGAGTCTGATCACTGTGAAAGGTGAATACATGAACATGTATATTGCATGCCATTGAAAATGATTATAAATTTTCTTTTTCCTGTTATCAAGATCAATATTATTGAAACTCCTGTGACAGCACTGGACTGGTCTCAGGGATTTCACTATACATTTAGGTCGTTAAAACACAATAGGTTTTCCTGTCTACCAGATGAGCCTCCTTCCTACAAGTTCATGCACTGTTATAGTGTTTCCTGCAAGAAAATGCATTCACTGCCATCCTTTGTTCCTTTAAGTTCACTTGATGCAAATTAACTCCCAAATTTTGGAAACAACAATTATCGGTAATATAATTTTTAATAAAATCATGAATTACTTTTATATGCTATTGTTACAGTGTATACTTACATGTATATAAATAAGTATTTGTTTTTCCTTTCACTTTCCCCATTGACATTGTGTACAAATATAAACGACTTGTTCCATACGTAACATTTTTTAAAGCTAAATGATAGTAGTTGCAGTAAAACACTAATTTCGTGAGAAAGCCTGTAAAACCAAGGTTAAGTATGACTATATCATCGTGGATCTAGATCTGGTACAGTTTAATACATTTAAACTGAACTTTGTGAAATCATAAAATCTAAGCTGAAATACGATCACACTGAAGATCGCTAACACAGATAGGCACACGTGGGACAGTATATTATTATTGCTGGAATAAAGACCCGACGGAACTGACTGAATCCGCGCTTATTTTCTCAGCAATTACACAATTTCTTCCAGAATCCTTTGGCACATATTTTTTATTCCTACATACAGACACTTGGGTGGTCATTATATTAGATTCTGTAAAAAGTCATTTTGAGATCGTTACCAGAACTGGAATTTATCTTTAAAAGTCAAGACCACCCTAGGAAAAATGTTTATTTAAATAAGATCTTTCAGCCCTAAATTAAGCAGAACAACAGACAATAAAAGTCTAAGTAGACAAATTTCCTTTCAAAAATACATTATTCATATTAAAGGTAAGGTCTAATCAAATCGCAGTATCTTTTGAGTACGCAAAGAAAAAATAAATAATTCATTAGCAAATAAGCAAATGGGCCCGGGGCTTAGGATTTGGTTCAAATGTCCACCAGGGGGTGTGGCCAAAATCGGTAAAAAATATGCTTATCACCATGGAGCTGCTATGGAGTATTTAAATGTTATTTAAGGGACAAGTCCTCCCAAAAAGTTGATTTGAATAAAGAGAAAAATCCAACTAGCATAACACTGAAAATTTCATCAAAAATTGGATGTAAAAATAAGGAAGTTATTTTACAATGTATAAGTTTCGCTTAATTTCACAAAACAGTTATAAAAGTATGCACATCCTGGTCAGTATGCAAATGAGGGGACTGATGACATCACTCACTCACTATTTCTTTTGTATTTTACTATCTTGAATAAGAAATATTCTAATTTTCTCCTCATTATCCTGTGAAACAAAGTTTTATTCCTCCCTGAACATGTGGCATTACCATTGTTATAACATTTTATGGTTCAGTTATTTGGTTCTTAACGTCAAATTGGTATTAAAAAAATGAAATATTGTATAATTCAAACAATAAAAAACAAAAGAAATAGTGAGTGAGTGACATCATCGACTCTCTGATTTGCATGTCACTGAGTTGTACATACATGTATATAAACTGTTTTGTGACAAATATTAAAGCGAAACTTTGAAACTTTTTTTATTTTACATCCGATTTTGAAGAAACTTTCAGCATAATGCTTCCTTAATTTTTCTCTATTTATTCAAAACAACATATTTTGGGGATGGATTTGACCTTTAAATGAGGCTTTTCCACAGGTACTACCTTTTCGTCTATACATTATTATTTGTCGATGGATTTGATCAAATTTCAGATCTGAAAATCTGCTACCATTAGAAATTTAATACTAAATGTAGTAATGCATGCACACTTGTACATGGAGTTGTACTGTAGTACATGTATCATCACCATGATCATTCCCAAAAAATCCAAACTGCATGTATATTTGGTAACTGGTGACCCAGGTGAGAATTCACCCCTACAGTTGCATGAACACCATTAATGACTTTAATGGATAGATAAATTATACAAACTGTGTGCAAAACCAATGGCCTATGACCAAGGGTGGTGTGCAATACCTGTATGTTTACCCAAGAAGTTACCCCTGACTATTAAATGTACTCAATCAGAGACTTGTATTATTGTAAGAGTGAAAAGAAGCACTTCATTTTCACATATGTATGAATGATCTCCAGGTATATTAATTCTGATGAGATACATACATGCATGCACATTTTACTCCATTAAGCAGTTGATTGAACATTATGACCTGACAGAATTTTTTTTTTTTTTTTTGCACCCTTTTAATTTTTTAACATACTGAAACAAAAAGCTGTTTTCCTGCAAACAACACGACTGGAATACAAAATTTTGGCAATATATTTCAAAATTTGATTGTTATTTATAGAACATGAGTAATCTACATGTATTTCATGGACCACCTCCCACTTTTGAAGACGACACTAACTTTTGCATACAGTTCATACATCAGAGCACACATTATAACAAATACCGTGTGAGGTTAATCCTGGACTTTGTTTAGCTCTGTATTTGCCAATCAGGTATTTGTTTTTATATTGAGCCATATCATTCATCACATAGAGTATACCATACATGTATGTAGGTAAATAATGGGGAAAAGATACTTTTGTAGTCTATCTGATGCATGATCCCCACATGCTGCATGCAGCTAGCTTTGCGCTGCTCGGGCTGGACAATTTTGGCAGGTGGGGAACAGAGATGTTTTGTAACATGGGTCTTGCGAGCAGGACGTGGCAGCTTCTTAACAGAACATTTGTCATTCGGAGTACATGTATCTCTAGAACTGAAAATTAGGTCTGAAATATGGGGTTATCAAAGCGACACCTCCCCGTACCATCAATGTATGTGGGTGCCCCCCCCCCCCGGCATGATCATGGGTCATGTACTTTTACACAAAAAAAAAAGAAGAAACACTTTTCAAGTGCTGATAAATCTGAAGGAGAAAATACTATCAAAATTGTGATATGAATGAAGTACACACATGAACTTTATACTAAATTCCACTATCCACTGAAAAACAGATATATTTAGATTGACTACTGAAAAAAACACCCAAAGAAGTACATGTAATGAATGGATTAAAAGCAATTTGGCATAGTACACCTGTAGGACAAGCATTAAGACATTGGATATTGGTTCAATAACAGATGGCCTTATGTCACTAGCTGGCATTATCTGATCTGTCCTTTTGACCTGAATCAGCACACTAAAATTGAGAGCTTCATTAAAAAAAATAAAGATTGGATCAATGTACCAGAGTAACATTTAATATTAGCATCTTTATGACATCATTGTCTCACTGATAATTTGTTTATCCAGGCCAATTCCATTCATCAATTCTCTTCTATTGTATTCACAGGATGTTTGCAAGGGGGGGGGGTGTCCTTTGTGTCTGGGTCGAATACATGTAAATCACACGATTTTTCTGACAATTGTTAACCCATCTCCAAATCCAATTCAATTTTGACAAGTCTGAAAGAAAGTTTTTTTGCACTTATTCACGTTTTCATCCACTGCAAATTTAAAAGGAAAATCAATTTCACAATCTAGAGTGGAAATCATACATACATTTAGATAGGTCCTTGCATGAAAAAGTTTATTTCAAGTGGCATTGTTCCTGAGTTGCTGATTTTTTTTGGTATAATTTGAGGAATCAACTCTCACAAAAATATGAAAAATTGACAGGATTTTTTTTCTGCATATTTCATGATAGCATGTAAATAAAATAATGATCCAAACCATATCATGGGGCTTTGTCCCTGCATGCTCAAATTGTATCTAAATGAAAATACAATCTCTGTGCTCTAATCTTTATAGATGGAAAGACATAGTCACTTTCACAGCATTTTATATTATATCTAGAATTTTCAGTGAAGTATACATTCCAAATTATTTATTTCAAGACTGTATGATATGAATTTGGAAAATTTTGACAATTTCATGGGGGCATGGTTTCTTTTCTTTTTTAAGAGTTAAGACTATTTGTTTTCTCTTTTTTGCCAAAAGTTTATTAGTGATGCTTTTAACTTAAGCCTGTCTCTTTGGTAGAGGGTCAGACTCAGTACAATCGAGCATCAACAAAAATAATACTACATGTATTACAATAAACGTACCAGTAGTCAGTGAATGAATTTTTACACACCGTATGCACATTGACAATCTACCATTGATTTAAGCTCCACCCATCAAACCATGAAAAATACCGATACTGTACGATTGTATGGGTCAGGATATTCTTACAAGCTTGTGACATCAGATGTCAGGATTTATCGCATTATTGCCCAATATGTGACGTTGGTTGGAACTACATCTTTTGTCACATGACAGAGTTTAGACCAATCATCTGCTTAGATTATTTTAAATATGACTAGTGCTGTCTATATATCGCAAAGGATATATTTTCGACTATTGACAAGTATAATCAATACGCATTTTGTATGCATCAGTTGATTAAATATTAGCGGTATCACAATATTCGTGTTGGTCACAATTTGTATCTGCCACTGTACCAAGAATGCTTTAAAATCCATGTTCATCGAATGTAAATGATTACATAACATCTTTTAACAAACATATCTAGTACAAATATATCCTCACCTTCCACGTTATTAGACTGTATAAGCTGTTATTTTTGCGTTCAGAATTTTTTTGCGAATTGCAGGGGTCCCAACATTTTCGCGGGTTGTTGAAATAGTGATCAAAAGATGTAGCAAACACTTTCACAGCATTTCAAAAGCAAAAATAGTGCAAAACGTGCAGATATATGCTCCTCAAAACCCCCATGCGTACATGTCTTTTGTACATAAATATGTCCCTGTAAAAAACAGTTATAAAGTGTGAAAATAGTGGATTGAATTTCACTTTTTTGTACCTTTAGCTAGACTGAAAATTCATCATGTCACAGTTTGATCTGTAAGTGTATCCTAATCTTTAGAAGTTGTGTTTGGTTAATTCATTTTTAAAAGTTGGTTTCAGTGCAAAAATGTTGAATTTTGTGGACTACACCTTCAAAACCTTTGGTCATGTGACTTACATATTTATGAATATTAATGAGATGCAAATAGCTGCCAATATTAGCGTGTATAGAGTCAATCAGATGACAATAAAATCAAATTATTTTATAGAAAATACATTGTAATATTGCAGTGAGTGAATAAATATCAAATGATAAACATGTCAGAAAATAATTTAGGCTATGATTTTGTTTAAAAAATGAAGGTCGGTCCCAGACGAGATCTGTGCAAATGTGAAAGATTCCGTTTCTATAGTCCTATCATGAATATTCATAAATTGAGCTGCGATTTCCGCGCATGCACAACTTGCGTTTGCAATGTTTTGGAATTGGCAGTGAATTAATAGGTGCGAGGAGGATAGATATGGAGTGAAATTAGAATGAAGAGTAGGGAGATAAGTTTTTTATTCTTTTTATTATTAGTCGTGTTGGTGCATGAGTTTTATATTTTCCGCCATAAAATCCCACCTTTGTCACACAGAGTACATGTATCAGAGCATGTTCACCACCTTGATGTTCGGGTACACGTAGGTGTAGCGTAGTGTGTAGCGGTAGTGAACATGAACATCGAGGTAGACAGATGGTAATGATGGACATCAGGACATGATGCACTTTTGCCTTTGGCCATTTACCAAAAAGTCCTCTATGTACCATGGAAAGAGTTCCATTTGCAACAGCCACACTTCATAAACCTAATATAGGTCCTAGTTAGATATCACTCAAAGGTTCATTTCGTGCTGCCACGCACAGAAAAATCAAGCCATATAAGGTTAGAAGTGGCGTCGCAGCATTTAGCAAGACCTACTACCGTAAGGGCACTAGTATTCAACCCGTTTGGAGAGTTTCCTCAAATTTATAGAAACATAGAATTTACCTTAATTTCAGACCCGTCTTATTTCTAAGAGCAATTGCTGGTTATTCTTTTTATGTTATTTTTTTCTTCAACCAGTCGACTGTGTGCGTGGGCGATCGAATTATACGGCGACGGTTTTTTGCACTAGTATTCAACCCGTCTGCACTAGTATTCAACCTAGCAATGAAAGATGGTCCTGTCTCTCAATCTGCCCTTGTCCCATCCGACTATGGACTAGACCATTTGAGATGAGACCAAACAGGGAATTAATCAAAGCCAGAGACTTACATAGATCTAGATCTAATTTACCAATATAAACCCTTCTGAGATTTGCTATCTATCCTCACTAGGTTGAATACTAGTGCAATTCAGTGCAAAAGGCCATCGGCGCATAATTCGATCCTACGCGCATACAGTCGACAGATTGATAAAGAAAATACCGACAACAGATTACCCTGGAAATAACAAAGGTATGAAATTAAGATAGTTTCCATATTTCTAAATATTTTTGGAAAATATGTCAAAATCTTTGAATTATGACGGGTTGAATACTAGTGCCCTTACGGTACATGTAGTTAGAAATCCACTGCCAAATGTGGTTCTTGGACCAAGTTGGTGCAAGGTTTGTAAACCATACCAAAACTATTACCTTGCAGAACTGTGAGAGGCTAGATCTAAACCTTGGCTTAAAAATCCTATTTTCCCCCTTTTTCCCTTTTTTGGGGGGTGGGTGTCTATGTATCAGTACCACAAAGCATATCATAACCTTGTTCATTGAATGAGTGCCACAAAGGAACTCTCCCCAAATGGAAAGGAAAGGTATTTTAGGCTTTTTTATTATGATTCGGTTCCAGATTAATGCCTGGGCCCTGGCCTAGGCCTGGCATGCCTGATTGATGATGATCAATTACCAAATCTAGAAATTAGAATTAAAAGTAAAACTCAGGGAAACGTTTGACATCACTACAGAAATCACCATACTTCTCTTGCAAATTGATACTTACCAACCACTTCTGCTATCATAAACATGACACTGACACAACAAGCAATTATCAACTGTTTTTGTGCCCGTGAGTTACTTGTGTCCCGCATAGCCGAGTGGCAGTGTCGGTTCGGATAGCTGTCCTCATCTCTCCCGAGACCGTCGGGGACAACAGATCCATTTCCCGTGGCGATTTCAATTGGGTCATCGTCGCTGCTTTCAAGTTCATTATCCCCCCTTATTTGAATGTTACCAGAACCATTGGTCGTAATAACAGTTGCCACATCAATTGGATCAT
This sequence comes from Lytechinus variegatus, assembly GCF_018143015.1. Taxonomy (NCBI): domain Eukaryota; kingdom Metazoa; phylum Echinodermata; class Echinoidea; order Temnopleuroida; family Toxopneustidae; genus Lytechinus; species Lytechinus variegatus. The sequence goes on from NC_054742.1 coordinate 44,603,321, forward strand.
AATGCTGATTATTGGTTCCTGCGGACAATCTTGAAACACGACGCTTTTGGCCTTCAAATTGCATGTTTTCTTCCTCATTTAAAACAAGGCGTGATTTTAAGAATGAGCCATCAGCGTCGGATGCGTAGTAATCTTCTTGAAGTTGGGGCATCTGATCGTCTGCTGCGAATTCAACGAGTGCCACAGGTGAAGATAAAATATTCCCCTCCATTTTAATTTAAGGTCCTTTAAATCTTGTTTGAGAAAATCTGTTCCAAGTAAAGTAATTTCAACATTTCGCCTCAGCTTCAATCATGAAATGGTGCAGACAGATGTTCAACTAGAATCTAGACTGCGATTATTTTGCGCACGGCCGGACGACGCCGTGTGCCAAGCATGATCGTTCAGCAGCAATGCCAATGCTCTGCCAGTATAAGGGGCGGTCCCAAAGTAAGTGTGATGACAACATGCATGCATGACCTTTGTTCCTTAATTGAATTGTTTATACCCCCCCCCCCCCCCCCGTACCGGTAATGTTATAATGGGACTGTGGTACAACATAAAACCCACAACATAAAAATGCGGTCCGAGGCCCGGTCCCAGGACAGCATTGGGTTGAAATGTTTTCGGAGGCATAATTATAGTCAGCAAGGGCAATTACTTCACTGCGTATTCCATATACGTATATGCTGAGTATACTATAGGCCTACAACAATTTTTATCATACTTCATAGTACAAAAAAGTGTTTCTCAATAATCAGTTTTTGTGCTTAATATAGGCCTAGTTAACGTTAGGTCCCCCTAGGTCTGCTACCCGGGGGGGGGGGGCACTTGACGAGTGGATACCATGCGCGACCAAAAAACACGTAAGATAGGGCCCCGATATAGGGCACGTTACGTAATACGTGATATGTCAAAACATTAAAATAATGAAAAAGGTACCTATTTCACCCCGGTATTTCGCTAAAAAAGCTACGTGTTTAGGGTCAAATATGCGGGGATGATAAGATGTCCTTTTGCCCCAACACTACGTCGTGTTTAGAGTCCTATATAATTATTCAAGCGAGGTGTCAGGTACGTGGGGCCGTATATACTAAACCAAAATAATGGTGTCTCCGCCGGGGTGGTGTAAAGGTATAAAATCGACGACCGACGGCCCGGACCCATAACATAACAATGAATATCGCTGTACTTGCTTAGGGGTTCATTTCAGGAATTACTTCCCATCAAGAGTATCGTTTTGTTTCCAATACTTCATTGGTAAAGGGGAATGAAACCTTAGTATATAGGGTTGTGTCGAAACAGAAAATCCAAGAATAAGAACAAAGAAAGTTTGAGAAAAATCGGACAAATAATGAGAAAGTTATGAGCATTTAAAGGTCAAGTCCACCTCAGAAAAATGTTGATTTGAATCAATAGTGAAAAATCAGACAAGCACAATGCTGAAAATTTCATCAAAATCGGATGTAAAATGAGAAAGTTATGACATTTCAAAGTTTCGCTTATTTTCAACACAATAGTTATATGAACGAGCCAGTTACATCCAAATGAGAGAGTCGATGATGTCACTCACTCACTATTTCTTTTGTTTTTTATTGTTTGAATTATACAATATTTCATTTTTTACGAATTTGACAATTAGGACCTCCTTGCCTGAAGCACAAAATGTTAAAATAATGGAATTCCGCGTGTTTAGGGAGGAATGAAACTTTATTTTACATGACAGTGACAAGAAAATCAAAATATTTCATATTTCATATAATAAAATACAAAAGTCTTTTGTATTTTATTATATGAAATATGCTTATTTTCAACAAAATAGTTATATGAACGAGCCAGTTACATCCAAATGAGAGAGTTGATGACATCACTCACTCACTATTTCTTAAGTGAGTGAGTGATGCCATCAACTCTCTCATTTGGATGGAACTGGCTCGTTCATATAAAATTACTATTTTGTTGAAAATAAGCGAAACTTTAAAATGCCATAACTTTCTTATTTTACATCCGATTTTGATGAAATTTTCAGTATTGTGCTTGTTGAATTTTTCTCTTTTTATTCAAATCAGGTTTTTTGGGGGGTGGACTTGTCCTTTAAATATATTGCAATCACTAATGCTATGGAGATCCTCCCATTGGCAATGCGACAAGGATTTGTGATGTCACATGTGAACAACTTTCCCTTTGATGGACTATGAAATACCCTAAAAATGTCTCTTTCTGCTTTTTCGTGTGATGGTGATACAAACTCTTTATCCATGATGTATACTTTAAAACAGGGTGACCAGATTTCATTAAATACGGGACAATCAACAAAAAGTCAACAAAGAAGGCTACACAGTGTTAGACTTGTGAAAAAATATAAAGAATTTGAAGGGAGAGTGAACAAATTAAAGAATGAAGGACATAAAGAAAAGACAAAAGAAAAGAGATGAATTGAGAAGAAAGAAATAAAAAATGAAGGGGAAAATGAAAGAAAAATATAAAAGAGAGTTAGAATTTAAAAAAAGGATGAAAGAAAGAATAAAAGAGAGATTTTTTTCGGCCATTCTTTGAATTGAATATAGAAAGAAAGAAAAAGAAAGGAATTAATATGATGAAATGTTTGAAAAAAAAAACAAATTAAAGGAGAAAATTAAAGAAAGTATAAAAAGGAGAAGGAAAGCATGAATGATGGGAAGAAAAAAAATGATTCCTTCATTCTCGATAAAAAGAAGAAAATAGGAAGGGAGGGAAGAAGGAAGGAAGGTATATAGGTAGGAAGGGAGGGAAAGAAAGAAAGAATAAGGGAGAATTAGAAGGGAAAATAAAATAAAGAATGAAAGAAAGAAAGGAGGAAAGAGAGGGAGGAAAAAATAAAGGGAGGAGAGATTGAAAAAAGGTAATGGAAGGAGAGAGAGAGAACGAAAGGAAAAGGAGAGGAAGTGAGAAGGAAGCATAGAAAAGTTAAAGGAAAGAAAGAATGAAGGAAATAAAACAGGAAATTAAATAAAGAAAACAAGTAAGAAAAAGAAGCAAAGAAAGAAAAATGAACAGAGAGAAAAAGGATCAGGAAAGAAAGATAGGAAATAAAGTTAAATGGAATTTAAAAAAAGGGCAAGCAGGAAGGATGGAATGATGAAGAAAGAAGGATAGAAAAAAAAGAAAGAGGGGAAAAGTTCAAACTTCAACAAAAAAAACAATCCAGTCCTCTTACAAAAATCATAATGATATTTGGTGTTTTTTAAATATATTTTTGAAATTAAAAAATGTTTAATAAATGAATAAAATTTCAAAATGAAGCATTGTCAAACTTAAGAATTAGCTGAAACATCGCAGCATGATACCCATCTAGACTCAAAACGAAAGCTGAAACAACTAAAAATCTCAATGATTTAATACTTTTGTTCCTCCGACTATACATCTCCAATTCAGTAATCTGATAATCCATAATATAATTATACAAATTTTGTGATTATTTTGGTGGAAAAAACTTTATCATGTAATTGTTTGCACCATTGAGAATCTGCTCCGATCCTAACATGATAGCTAGTAGCCTGCCACACAGGCAGGAGGCCAGTTCGTTTGCGATGTATTGGGTTAGGAAGAAAATCACCACAGAACTTGCAAAAGTTTACAGTTCTCGATTCTCTACTTCGTCATCTGTTGATTATTTGATGAAAATTCGTCACTTTTAAAGGGGAATCCAGGAATCCAGCCTTGGTCATAAAATATTGTGTTGAGAAGGAGAAAAATAAATTAAACAGAATGGTGAAAGTTTGAAAGAAATTGGACAAGCAATGTAGATTTCAAGTTGGCAACTGGGTAAGTAAATTATGACAAGGGGCAAGGACAACTTTCCCATAGGCCATGTACTTTATTATCAGGGATTTGTGGTTTTCTCCTAAGTTCCCATTCCCCTGCATGGGGCAGTAATCTAAATATAACCCATGTAGTATATTGTTTTATGTCCTCATGAAAGAAAAATATAATTTTAAATAAATCTTTTGGGAAAAATGACATTTTAGCCATAATATGACTGTATTGGAGTACATGGAAGAGTAGTCCTTGCCTTACATCACTATGACATCCCATATGCGGCCAATTTGAAATCTCCATGGGTATAGTGATTACCAATATTTACAACTAATGAAAATTCATATCTTTCTTTTTGTTTGTCCAATATTGTTCAAACTTTCACCTATCAACTTGTCTGATTTTTCTTTTCCTTAAAAAACAAGTTTTTATTTGGGTTGGATTCCCCTTTAAATGTAGTAACTACATTTCGTTCAATATTCTAAAATACGGGACAAATGGGCGTCCCGCGGGAAGGGCTTGTCGGGACGCCGGGACAATTAAATTAATAGCAACGGACACATGATCTACTGATGTGATAAAAGAGGCAATTCAAGTGAAATATATATACTAAAGTAATGGGAGAGTTGTTCACAAGTAAGGCATCACCCGCCCATCACCGGGGCATCACACACATCTTTGTCGCATTGCCATGAGGATCTCCATAGCATTAATGATCTCAATATTCAAATGCTCATAACTTTTTCATTATTCGTCCGATTTTTCTCAAACTTTCGTTGATCTCATCTGTTTCTTTGATTTTTTTTCACACAAGATATCTTGTTCCCAAGGTTTCATTCTCCGTTAAGGGCAGGGTTTCATACGCCAATACCTTTTAAGGCGTGCATTTTCAGAATATGGAAAATACGTGTTTAGGGTGCTTTTCGAGACCCCATGGTCGCGCATGGTATCCACTCGTTAATGGAGTGGGGTTAAAGTAGGGCTACATTTCGAGTGCATATATGCCGCAGGCCAGCAGGCGCGTGCAAAGAGTTATATAAACCTAACTCTATGGGTTAGTGTGCTGTATCATGTTATACACTCGCATGACAATTATTTCCAAACACCCCCTATTTTTTCTCTGTGTGCAAAATAAACAAGATTTTCGCGGGCTTTATTTACATAATTTGGCCGCCAAAAATTGTCGCCAGAGTATGACCTCGGGGAAAAAAGTGGGGAAAAACAAAGGCCGCAACACGTTTGGCTCGATTAAAGATCTTAAAAAAAAACAACTATAAATACGTTTAACGGTTTGACCCACGATTGAGCATATTGACCAGTCTTTCAAAACCACCCTTTTTTATTAAAAAAAGGACAAGTCCACCACAACGAAAAGTTGATTCGAATGAGAGGAAAATCCAATAAGCGTAACACTGAAAATTTCATCAAAATCGGGTGTAAAAAAGAAAGTTATGTTTTAAAGTTTCGCTTAATTTCACAAAATAGTTATATTCACATCTTTGTCTTTTAAATGAGGAGACTGATGGCATCACTCACTCACTATTTCTTTCGGATTTTATTATGTGAAATATGAAATATTCAATTTTCCCCTATTGTCGTATGAAACAACGATTTGTTCCTCCCTGAACATGTGCAATTAGCATATTGTTATGGTTAAAAAAATTAAAGAATGAAACCATTGGAACAAGATAGCTTGTGTGAATACAGGAAAAATAAAAGAAACAGATCAACAAAAGTTTGAGAAAAATCGGACAAATAATGAGAAAGTTATGAGCATTTGAATATTGCGATCACTAATGCTATGGAGATAGCAAATTCGCAATGCGACAAAGATGTGTGATGTCACTTGTGAACAACTCTCGTTCCCCATTACTTTAGTATATATTTCACTTGAATTGCCTCTTTTATCACATCTATCCATAGATTATGTGTTCTTTCTACATGAGGGCATGCAATACACATTTTTAAGAATACATCATGGATAAAGAGTTTGTATCGTCATAAGAAAAAGCAAAAAGAGACATTTTGAGGGTATTTTATAGTCCACCAAAGGAAAAGTTGTTCATCAGTGACATCACACATCCTCGTCGCATTGCCAATAGGAGGATCTCCATAGCATTAGTGATTGCAATATTTAAATGCTCATAACTTTTTCATTATTTGTCCGATTTTTCTCAAACTTTCTTTATTCAAATTCTTTGATTTTTCTGTTTCTACACAAGCCTATTTGTTCCAAAGGTTTCATTCCCCTTTAAGTTGGTCCTTATTGTCAAATCTGTAAAAAATGAATTATTGTATAATTCGAACAATAAAAAAAAACTAAAGAAATAGTGAGGGTCATGCACCATCGACTGTCTCATTTCCATGTCACTGGGTTGTGCATATCACTGTTTTGTGAAAACAAGCGAAAATTTAAAATGTCTTAATAAGCTTTATTTTACATTCGATTTTGAAGAAATTTTCAGCATAATGCTTCCTTGAATTTTTTATTTTATTCAAATCAACATTTTTCTGGGGCGGACTTGACCTTTAAACTCGTTTTTATGGTCACGTGCAGGGAAGCCCCGGTGATGGTTGAAGCCGCGGGGGGGGGGTCCATTAAGTGGATACCATGCTTGAACATGGGGTTTCGACTGCTTTGGGGAGTGTTTCATCAACATTTTCATCCGACAAGTTGTCAGATCTGACATCTTTCTCTGATGTTGATTGGCCGAGAGGTACTGTTACTATGGTAACTGTCGGATAAAATGGGACTTGTCGGATAAAACCACCGACAAGTCCTTTCATGAAACGCCCCCTGGTCTCCCCTCTATATAAGAGCTAGGGGAGAGATCATGGTTTCGACACTGACGCACACCCTAAACAAGTATTTTTGGCGTGAGCATGAAATCCTACCCCAGCTTAAATATTGGAAACAAAACGTATTCCCTTACTTTCACTAAATAAGTACAATGAGTTTAATGAACAGCCCAACAACACGTTGACTGTTAGGACAAAAAGTACATCCTATATAAAACATTTTAGTTTTAAATTTTTATACACTCGCAATTAAATTTGACCCTAAACACGTAGCTTTCCTAGCAAAAATAGATACCCCCTTTTTCAGTATTTTTGACACCCTTATTACGTTACGTACATAACGTGCCCTATCTTGAAAAAGACATCCTTTTTACGTGTTTTTTTTGTCGCGCATGGTAATAAGTGGCACCTCCGGGACCTCATTAGGCATGGAATGAGCTGAAAATTTCAGGATAATTGTCAAGAATTGGGCCTAGCCCTATATACCGCACTCCTCGTTATGATTTCAGGTTGAATCGTTCGGGAAAACAATTGCAATATGTTTACCACGTAGGCCCATACTCGCTTTCGGAACTGCTTATTCCTCCCTGTCGAGTTTCTTTCTTCCTTCCATCCACCCTTCCTTTAGTTCTTTCTGCCATCCTTCCTTTCTTTATCTCTCCTCCCTTTATTTCTTTTTCTTCCATTTTTATTTCATTTTCTTTTACCTGTTCCTTTCTTTCTTCCTTCCTTTCTTTCATTCTTTCTTTCTTCATTCCTTTCATTAATTCTTTCTTTATTCCTCATTCTTCTTCCATTTTTATTTCATTTTCTTTTACTTGTTTCTTCTATTCCTTTAACATCAAACCTCTCTGTTTAACTGTATAGCTGTACAACCCTTATACATGAAGACGCAAATTCCTGAAAGTGAAATCGAAAATACAAATGATCGGAAAAATTGATTGTTAAAAAGAAATTTGAAAGATCAAGAGAGAACCTACACACGAAGAAGGCAGGAAGGAGCGGGTGGGGCTAATCACGGACCTGTGATAGGTCCATGGGCTAATAATGCCACTGGAATCAATCAGGGAGGAGAATAATGGATTAGGTAGGGGAATGTAAGCATTTTCGTTTAAACAGAGCCCAGTTCTATCATTATTCTCCCTCCGTTTGTATTTCAAGTTGTAGGTGTGTTTTTTCACAATATAGAGTCATAGAAATAATTATGTTAAGCGATAAGGTAATTATAACCACGACTAGAAAACTCACATGAAATTCAATGGGCACTTTATTTCTTTCTTTTTTTTGGTCTCATTCCAATGGTCTTATACTATAGTTTGTCTGCTTAGTAGACCAAGTGAATATATGAAGCCCTGATAATTCGGGGGAATTAACCGGTTCGAAATAACCTCAAAAAGCACCCTCTCTTGTTAACTTCTGGGAAACATGGAACTTAAAATAGGCGCTATCCATTATGAATTCAGAATCTGAATATAATTTTAATGGCAGAATGAGATGTAGAACTCAGATGTCATGAAACACCGCCATAATATTGAAACCGTATAGAGTCTCTGCCATTAGCGGCTATGGAGAGCCATCAACACCACAATTAGTCTGAGAAGAATAGACCAGTTCGTAGTTACTTCATGGACAATTTTGGTCAAATGACCTTTCATTTCTTTCATCATGATAGGCAAGATTTCAAAACACGATATTACGTAAGCTTGCCTTACATAGCAGAATGAAGAAATTGAATAGACCAGGTGACTAGAATAGCACACCAATGAACACTTAATGAAGGTATTTGTTGCATTCCTACTTTGAATGCTTATCTTAGCATGTTGCACAATGTACTTGACAAACTGTGAAATACCAGTCGTTCGTGGAAGCATTGTTGTTTTTTGTGGATGTAAATGAAAACGACAATTCAAAAGAATATATGAATAATCAAGACATCAAAGTTGATGTTTATCTCATTAGATTTTAAACCACCATGTCACTTTAGTACAAATGACCTTCTTCTGATCATGCGTAGAATCTTCTGATCATGCGCAGAAAGGAACTACGAACTGGCTTATAAGACATATCCTGGCTTCATACCAAACAATCATCACAGTCAATCCACTATTTCTTGTTTACAACAAATGTTTATTGAAACAATTTTCTATCGCTTTACAAACATAAGGCATATTGCTTTCTGGAGAATGCTTACTACAAATATGCAAGACAGGTGTACAATATTGTAGGTCTCATTGGAGTAACAAGTTCGATTTGTAAACAGAAATATACAGAAACACTTAAAATGTTGCCAGGTAGATAATATCACATTTTGTGCTCTGCTAGGTTCAGAACATGTTCAATACACAGTCAGGGCAGTGTGAAAAGAGAAATAAATTATTTTTTTAAGTTTGTGCTGTTGTATTACATGTAAGCTCCTATTAATAACTCAGTCAGGAAAATGAGCAAAAAAAAATTTAATAACATTATTTTACCTTGAGAGCTGTCTGATAGTTTGTGCTTAGTAAAGTTCAGCCCATTCATGTACCCTCTCTATTTCCATATTTGTGCTTTAGGACCAATAATTCAGAACAGCCCTATTTTCCTCTTTCTAAACTGCATCGATATGAAACAGATTGACACATATTTCGGACAAGTGAATAGATATCAAAAACAAAAATTACTAAAGATAAAAGATATTTGTAAAATGCCTGGAATCCCACAGAGCAATGTGTGCTTAATGCAATATTAAAGAAGTTGGGGTTTCATATATGTAATAGGAAATGTGTATTTCATAACAAGAATACAAATCAATTTATGTATCAAAATGGCAAAATACTGAACGAAAATGTACTCCATCTAAGAATTAAATACCACCTGTATAAATTCAAAAATTGCAGTCACTCCAGATGAGCAGAATTCTTAATCTGAAGCGTTCAGTGAATAAAACAGTATCTGCATTGCCTTTTTTTAATTATTATTATACACAAGTATTATATAATCGTTACACAATAAATCCACACTCTGTACACTCAAAATTCAGGACCATTCTTTTTAAGGTTCTGAAAGTCAATCTTGCCTGCCGAGTAGAACTGGAATGACAATGAGAAAGAAAAAAACAATAAGAATTATTGATAAATTTTGCATTTGAATGTCCACATACAAGACATGTGAAGTCTCATGATCATTTAAAAAACTGAGGACTGATAGACAATATGATTTATGAAACATAATAATAACAATAGTCAGTTCTTGTATAGCGCATAACACATTATAACATCTCTATGCGCTTCCAAAGGACTTGGATATTATTACCCTGGCTTTAGCCCCGCAGCCTTTACAGCGCTGTGGCATTTCAAGGAATAAATTCCTGCCAGGTACCCATTCACCTCACCTGGGTTGAGTGCAGCACAATGTGGATAAATTTCTTGCTGAAGGAAATTATGCCATGGCTGGGATTGAACCCACGACCCTCTATTTCAGAGTCCGGATACTAATCCACTGGGCCACAACACTCCATAATGTAATTTAAGGTACCTGAGGCTGAAATGCATTTAAATTTCTCATCAGTTATGTTACAAAATATAATAATGACCATGACAATCATTATCATATTTATCTAAATCTAGATGCAATAGTGCCAAATCTTTTGCAAAACTCAGAGGAAAGCATTTCCAATAATTTAGTTTGCACAAAAATTTTATCTATCATTTAATGTTCTTCTTTTCTGAATTCATATTTCATTACACATTTTATGCATCAACAAATGAGTTGATGAAACATACTTTTTCTCTAAATGTATGATGTTCACTAGCGATAGTTTAGCGTGTAAGAAATGTTCACCAGTTGTTCTTTAAGTCGCTCTTAAAGGGGAATGAAACCTTTGGAACAAATAGGCTTGTGTAGAAACAGAAAAATCAAAGAATAAGAATAAAGAAAGTTTGAGAAAAATCGGACAAATAATGAAAAAGTTATGAGCATTTAAATATTGCAATCACTAATGCTATGGTGATCCTCACATTGGCAATGCGACAAGGATGTGTGATGTCACTGATGAACAACTTTCCCTTTGGTGGACTATAAAATACCCTCAAAATGTCTCTTTTTGTTTTTTCTTATGAGGATACAAACTCTTTATCCATGATGTATTCTTAAAAATATGAATTACATGCCCTCATGTAAACAGAACACATGATTTATGAATAGATGTGATAAAAGAGGCAATTATAGTGAAATATATACTAACGTAATGGGAGAGTTGTTCACAAGTGACATCACACATCTTTGTCGCATTGCCAATTTGCTATCTCCATAGCATTAGTGATCGCAATATTCAAATGATCATAACTTTCTCATTATATGTCCTATTTTTCTCAAACTTTCGTTGATCTGCTTCTTTGATTTTTCTGTTTTCACACAAGCTATCTTGTTCCAATGGTTTCATTCTCCTTTAACTTACGAGCAGCTTTAAGAAACACCCCCAGGTCATGTACTGTCAACACTCTCAAACAATCATTTGATTAGGAACAAATTTGTCACTGCTAAATTATAATGAATCAGAATGTTCTGTGTTGCTACATATACATGTATTACCTTGATATTCTGGTTTGGTTTTATGTTTTGCCATGGGTAAGGGTTGCTGCCTCTCCTCCACCTGCAAAAACAGTGTAATACAAGACTGATATATGTATGTAACATATGAATAATTCCTAGGTCAGTCACATTATATGGTGAGTGTTTTGTCAAGTTTATTCTAAGCTTGACAGCAATACATTGGGGAAGACTGCAGGCTGTATGAAGTGTAAACGCCATGACAGTCTTAAAAGTTGGTCAGTCGCATTACAAAAAAGGACATGAACAAAAGTGACTGATTACTTTTTTTTTCTTTTCTTTGAATCAAAACAATTTTAACAGTTTTATTACCTGCGAAACATGACTTTCCTACAGAAGTCTCAAATAAAACGTCTATTTGGTAAGCTACTTTTCTAGTATCTTTTGTAGGCATACAGTGTGTCCCAGAAAAAAGGAAACCGGAAATCCGTAATTGAGTGCAATTTTTTGCCATTATAATCATAAATTTGCTACATGAAATATACATGAATTGAAAGATTTGCTTCTCCTCTTTCATTTGAGATCCATCTCAAAGTTCATAGTGCATGCATGACTGAGTTAGAACAATGGAAAGGGGTGATAGCGAAATTCTAATTGCACAAGCAAATTACAATTTATAAAAGCGAGTCTCTCTCTTTTACTGCTATCTGTTTGGAATATAAAATTCAGAACTTAAATATCAATTATTCATCTTTCATACGAGACCTTGTGGGTAAAATATGATTGAGGCACTGTTGAGAAAAAGTTGCATGAAAACATGCTTGACTCCTACCTATTGGACAGAACATTGAAAAACAAGCATTTCCAACAAAGCGGTAAACAATGGGCTACTGGTGATATGTGCAGTGGTGGGATTTTGTAGTTGGCTTAAATGTTGATTGAATTCTGACTTTAAAACTTAAGAAAAAAAAATCTTTAAATGATTAAACGAGACTTGGGCAGCTGAATATTGGATAAAGGGATCATGATAAACCACTTTAAAAACAAGACATTTATATGCAATTTTGCATCTCGCCCACTTGAAAATAACCAGAAAATATCGTGATTTGCCAGGGCATGCAAGAGAATTGTATTGAAACTTAATTGTAAAATGATTGGGATGGAATAGGGCAAGTCCAAGAATTAGCACGCGTTACGTACGGGACATTTCAGAGGATTTAATGACCTGAAAAATAGTGTTAGTTGACTTTGATTAGATTGAGTACCCTCATGATGGTAGACATCTAGAAGAATAATCATGCAAAAAACGGTGACATTTGACTTTGACCTTGACCTTTTAGAGAGAAAAGATGGGCCGTTACGTATGGGACACGGAAAAAAGACAATTTTTACAACATTTTTTCCAAGTTGAGAATTCTCTGAAAGTATTTCATTTGACAACTTGTAACTTTGTGTGATAGAATTCACAATACTCTAATACCCTTTTTAGACAGGCTAAAATTTCCTTAACCCCGTACTATTGGTGGGGCAAATGGCAATTTAGCCCCACCTATAGTACGGGGTTAAGCTTAGCCCACTTTCGTTTTACACAGCGTTTTTGCAAAGTGGGCTAACCCCACCTATAGTACGGGATTATTTGGCCCTGCAAAAAAGCAGGGTTATCCCACCAATTGCGGTGCTAAGAGCAATAGTACGGGGTTAAGATCGCATGTGTAAAACGAAAGTGGGCTAAGCTTAACCCCGTACTATTTGGCCCCACCTATAGTACGGGGTTAAGGAAATTGCGAGTGAAGCACTTGTACTACGAATGATCGACAAAAACCAATAGTCCGGGGTTAGCGAGTTTCGTGTGTAAAAAGCAAACATTCCTTATCCGGGGTTAGCAATAACAATTTGGCATGTGTGAAAAGGAAAAAATAGTACGGGGTTAAAGATAGTACGGGGTTAGCGATAGTCCGGGGTTAAGAAAATCCTGTGTAAAAAGGGCATAGTATGTCTAAGGCAAGTTTCTTGTCATAAGCCAAATCCCTCTAATTACAGACTCTAATTAAACAAATTAATGATGTGTTACATCTGGGACAGTTACGTATGGGACATTTTTGTCCCCATAGAGAACGTACACAATTTTCCCCATAATTCAAAAAATTGAAATAATTTAATACATGAAAATACAAGAGTTTCTGTCTTTTAAAATGTTCTATTGAGACATATTTGATATGACTGAAAAGAAAATTAGCCATTTCAGCATTTTTTTTCTTCTTGTTTTTCAGGGTTTCATGAATTTCTTATGTATTTCTATTTTTTCCATATTTTTCCATTTTCACAATTTTTTCACTTCAATTGTTTTCATTAATCATTATTCATAACAAATCAGACTTTAAAAACTAAAGAAAAGGTAAATAATCACTTTTTAGAGCACTGTTGAAATTTGTTTTTCTCCATTCACTTTGTACACAAATCTCCCCATTGACATTGTGTGTAAATGTCCCATACGAAACAATTTTTTAATTAACTTTTAATTAAAAAGTAAGCAATATTTTTGAAACTTTTTTTGGGTATAACATTTTCATACTTTCTAAATTAGAACTTCCCAGAGATGCAACAATACAAGTATTGTATTTTGAGAAATAACTTAAAAAAACATCCTCAAAATGTTACGTATGGGACATTCCATCCTTGGACAAGACCTAATTTGCATAATAAATTAGATGACACCACTTTTTTCCCAAAAAAAGTAATAAGATGTTAGGGGGTCCATGTCCCACCTATGACTAAATCTGACAAGTTTTGTTTTTATTTTCTATGAGTTTTTTGTAACGCCAATTTTACCAATTATGCAAATTAGGTGCCCCAAATTAGCATAAATATGCATACTATCAAATTTTCCTTTATAAAATTTTAAAATTCAACATTTGGGCTTTCTTACCCCACCAAAGATAACTTCTGAAATTAAATATGAAATTTTGCCTTCTAGGGTGACCTTTTCTTGGACTTGCCCAATAATACTTGTCATAAGAGCCTTGCTTTAATGTTGACCTCCACGTCCATCTACCATCCAAGTTTGGTTGAAAGGTGACTTACGGTTGCAGAGTAAGGTGTCATAAGAGTCTTGCATGTAAACTTTAATGTTGACCTGAAAATGACCTTTTACCTTACCATGTGACCACCGACTGCAGCATGACATGCAGGTCTCCTAATACACCTACAACCCAAGTTTGGTAGAAAAGTGACTTAAGGTTGCAGAGTTATGTGTCAAAATTTTTGTGACGGACGGACGACGGATGACCGACAGATGACATTTGGATCCCCAAGTCCCGCCTTCACCTCTGGTGGGAGAGACAAAAACAATCTTCCGACCCAAAATCCCCTACACTTGTAAAAAGTGATGTACCCATTTTCTGCTTCGCCTACCCCTTTCAAACATGTTCCAAAGCCAAGTAAAATGTAGCAATGAATGAAAAGGCTGAGAGAAGTTTGAGATAAAATTATTACCATTGTAACATTAAAATCCCATAGCCATAGATTCCAGTCTGCAACAATAAAGGGATTTCCTTCCCCAACCCGATCAGCATTCAGCGTTTATTGTGTGCTGCTATGTTGGGAAAGTGAAATGCTTGATTTCAAACTTTTTCTCGACCATGCATCATTCATATATGTTACACTTTTGGTCTGATATGGAAGAAGAAAAATTGGGTATGCAAGTTGTGAAATTTGTTTTCCAAATAGATTGCAATAAAAGCCAGAAAAATTCACTCAAAATCGTAATTTTCTTGTGCAAATGAATATTTGGTAGCATCACTTTCCATGTTCTAACTTCTAACTCAGTCATGCGTGCATTATGAATGTTGAGATGGATCTCAAATGAAAGAGAAATATATCAGTTATCTTTCTAGACTTGTACATTTCATGAAGCAAATTTATGATAATAATGGCAAAAAATTACACTGAATTCCGGTTTCCTTTTTTCTAAGACGCACTGTATAGTTGCGTCCACTTTGTTTTGTACCAAAATTCAACATCTTTAAAAACCATTCATGCAACTTATGTTCGCCTCTTTTCTTTAAATTTGATGCAAACTGAAGGTCTTCACATTATAAAACTGAAGATTTTTAAAAAATAGTTAGCTGTTAGTACATTGAAAATTGGTTGGAATAATAATTATTACTAAGTCCCACATCTATTTTTTTTGTACAATTCAGATTTTCCTACAGTACATGTAAAGGAGATGCATACAACAGATTTTAAGGGGTGATTATGAACCCCCTTTGTGTTTATCAACTTCCACGAGTTTTACTCCAAAATAAGATTTTGGAATTGCACATCACATGTCTAACAAGGTCGGATAAAGTTATTTCTTTTTAAATCAATATTGAACACTGTTGATGAATTAAATACATTACATTTTTTCACTAATACCTCTTTTTCACTGTCATGTGATCCATTACGATTGACACTTTGTAACTGATCGGCGATCGCAACTATTTTTGAACAATTCATTTTTTTTTCTATGATCATTTTGACTTCAATGACTGATCTGATAGGATATTATATGATCTGATACGATCAACTATGATTACTTAAGAAGTTCGACCACCATTTCTAGGCTAACCGTTTCATTCGTGGCACAAATTGTGACAGTGGAAATTGGGTATAAAGAAACAACATCAATGAATAAGATTTGCTTGAGAGTCATGGATCAGTTTCACCTATTTCCAATTACATGTAATTTTAAACGTACATGTACATGCAGAGGCTTCAATCCAGGGGGGGGGGGGGGCGATTGCCCCACCAATTAAACTCAAACAAGCATAAAACTGAAAAATTAATCAAAATCAGATGAAAAATAAGAAAGTTATGACTTTTTAAAGTTTCACGTAATTTCACAAAACAGTTAAATTTACATCCATTTCAGTATGCAAATGAGGAGAGTGATGACATCACTATTTCTTTTGAATCTAATTATATCAAATGTGAAATATTCCAATTTTCTCCCTGTTGTCCTGTGAAACAACCATTAATTCCTCCCTGAGCATGTGGAATTGGCATTGTTTAATACTCGAATTTTTCCTTTTTGTCAAATCTGTAAAAAATGGAATATTGTATAATTCAAACAATAAAAAAAACAAAAGAAATTAGTGAGTGAAGGACATCATCATTGACTGTCTCATTTGCATATCACTGAGTTGTGCATATCATTGTTTTGTGAAAAATAAGTGAAACTTTAAAATGTCATAACTTTCTTATTTTACATCCGATTTCGGTGAAATTTTCAGCATAATACTTGTTGGATTTTTCTCTATTTATTCAAATCAACATTTTTCTGGGGTGGACTTGACCTTTAAAAGTGGAATGTTGTGATGCCACAGGTGAGTAGCTTGGTTCATGTTGATTGAAAATCACACAAAAGCAAATATGTCTCTGAATGTACGCAGGAAACATCCTTTCTGAAGAAATGGCATTCAAACAGAAATTTATAATGTACATTTTTGCATATATCACATTGAATACGAGGAAGCTGATTGCATGTGATGTCACGAAATAAAAACTTTGAAAATCCTTAAATAATTTGGAAGTTTTGCAAAAACAGCCTAATCTTTATTTTTATTTATTGTTTTGCTTTTAATTTTTATCAAAACCAATTTGATGACAAGTGAAATCAAATTTTGTAAACTGAACAAAATGTCTAACTCACGTTGCATCTGGGTTCTTCAATGCCAACCTAGCCACATAGAATGCTGCAAATGCTGCTCCTGTTCCTACTGATATAAACAGCGGAATCAACTGAATATGAAAGAGAAGAGGAAAAGAGGGCGTCACTATATGAATTTTCAATTTACATACCAAGTAACCAATACAATACTAAAAAAGTTGTGAACAGGCATGGGAAAACCCACACAAAAAATCGCCAGTTAATGAATTTTCAGTTAAATATCCCAACTGAAACTAAAGAGGACAATCTAAGCACATGCAAAATTGGATATTTCTAACCCCCATTACAAAGAAAAGAACATTGATCATAGAATGTAACTTCTGAGAAATGAGGGATTAGTGTTCACAAGTCAATCAAAACACACCACCCTCACACTATTGTGCAAGGTGACGATTAGATGTCCTAATTAAAACTCAATCAAATTGCACTGTACATGTATTCTGATTTTCTTTCCACTTTCCTTTCGAGGCCGCCTTCAATTCAAGCTCCAAGCATGAAGGGGAATCCATCCGAAATAAAAAGTTGTTTTTAGAGGAAAAAGGAAATTCAGACTTGATAGGTGAAATTTTGAACAATATCGGACAAATAGCTATGAATTTTTAAAAGTGGTAATCATGATCATCTATGGTGTCATAGTGGTGCAAGGTAACTAATAATAATAATTGCAATAGTACGCGTTATGACCGCGCAAAGACTTAATTGAGTAGTTTCGAGACTTCTGGTACCGGGTATTCTGAAAAGTCTCATAGCGCTCAATTAGCAGACTTTCCAGTGGGGAAAGATAATGGTGATAAAAGGTCCATTAAGTCTCATCATTTCTTGCTAAATGTGGCTTTCATTTCGTATGAATATCATCAAATCGGTTTAATACTGCGACAAAAATTAGGAGGAAGGAAGATAATAAAGGAGAGGGGTATAAAAAGGGAATAGGATAACTTATAAAAACAAGTAAAATAAGAAATAGGGACTATATTTGGTAATAAAGATATTAGAAAAGGGGGAAAAGGAGACAGAAATTGTGTACTTATAGGGAAAATATGACTATTATTTTTCTATATTTTCTTTTATTATTAGCATCATAAACTATTTTGTTTTTGCACACTATTTTGACAATAATGAAATTGTTAAATCACAGTAGATGCAGCAATGTGCAGGGGTGAATTAAACCTTGTGACATTGAAAAAGTAAGCATAGACCCCTTTAGTATTTAAATGAATATTTATTTATAGAATAAAATAAAAAATAAAAAAAAAAATAGTGAGTGATGCCATTGTTTTCCCCACCTACAAAAACTTATACATGTAAATGTCATAATGTTTGTACATCAAACTTTGAGGAAATTTCGGGGGTTTTTAATTAAGCTTGTTCGATTTTTAAATTGTTTATTCAAATCAGGTTTTTGTAAGAGAAGATTTCTCAAATAAATGAAGAGTATGAAGTTTTTAAAATAAGTAGGAATTAGGTTAAAGAAGAACCCTATCATGGCCTCGAGACAGAGGTAAATAAAATATTGTTTAAAAAAAAAGAAAAAAAAGCTACAAATGGATTCAAATACATGTAGGGGGATGTGAAAATCAGAATGCGTTCAAAAAAAGAGAAAAGCACAAAAGTCAAAGGTACAATAAATGAGAGAGAAAGGGAAAAGACAACAGTTACTTCTAACAACATAACGATAGATAGATAGATAGATAAATAGATAGATATAGATTATAGGTGGGTGGGTGGATGGATCAATGGATGGGTGGATGGATTCAAATAGATAGATAGATAGATACAATGTAGATAAATATAGATTATAGGTGGGTGGATGGATCAATGGATGGGTGGGTGGATGGATAGATGGATGGATGGATGGATGGATGGATGGATGGATAGATAGATATATAGATATATATAGATTATAGGTGGGTGGGTGGATGGATCAATGGATAGATAGATAGATAGAAGAAAAAAAGCTACAAATGGATTCAAATAGGGGGATGTGAAAATCAGAACGCGTTCAAAAAAAGAGAAAAGCACAAAGGTCAAAGGTACAATAAATGAGAGAGAAAGGGAAAAGACAACAGTTAATTCTAACAACAAAACGAACCTCTAATCTCCGATGCAAATGCTTTTAGCATAATTTTTCAGCAAATATTCTTTGTATCAAGATCGCGGTGCAGTGCACCTGCAGCAGCCGGGCGCTGCGCTGTAAGGCAGCAAAGTGAAGAGACACTGCGCGCTAGGAGAAAACTTTACGTTGTAAGAGCAAATTTGATTGGCTAATTCGGCTCAGTAGGGGAGTGGCCTAAAGGGACTTAATTGAGCGCTAATAAAGTTTTCAGAATACGAATTTGGAGGTACATTAGCGCTCCATTAAATGGGTAACTTAAAAGGAATTTAAGTGGAAATTTAAGACTTTTCAGAATAAACCCCCACCCTGCCCCATCCGCAGCCCCGTACACTCACTCTCCCGAAATGACAGGCGTGCTTGCCAGCGCCAGCCAGCGGAGAGAGCTGTAACTTGCCTGAGATTGTGTTGTTGGCGAGGTAGTTGGATCCAAAACGAGCTCCAAATTGATGGGAATAAATACGTAATTTTCTCTGGATGGTCATTTGAATTGGTATTCATACTGATATAGAGATTGTGAGGAAAGATTGTGGAATATGAATTATGACGATGTTCGAGAATTAATCCTGATATGATAATTGATATTTCAATATTTTATTTTAGACACAGGAGCATGTGATCGAAATAAATACGAATGTCGCGGATCGAACTCTAAATTCATATGAATTATTACTGGATGTTAAATAATTACGATTTAATAAGATTTTATGGCAATACTAAAATATTGACGATGTCAGCAAAGTATGTCATGTTATGTTCACATGGAAGTATTTATATAGTATTATACTGGCATTATTTTCATTCCATCTCTGGACGAGCTCCGAGAAAAAGAAGCACAAAACGCATGCGCGTTCGATGACATATTTTCTATTCATGAATTCAGCGCCCAAAGTTGGGCACAAACTACAATGTAGCTTCAAATTGATGGGAAAAACATCAAACGCAATTTTCTCTCTTTTTTCATGTAAAATGTTATCATATGGTAATATTACGATCTTGAAAAGAGTTTCTGCATGTTGACAATGTTCAAGAATCAATCCTGACGTGATAATTAGTTTTTTAGACAAGTCGATCGTCATGTGATGTCCGTCATTGAAAATTGAAAGAAAATACAAATATTTCACATCAAGCTCTAAATTCATATTAATGATTATCATATGCAAATTATTATTAAATATTCAGTCCTTCACGTTTATATTTTTGTGGAGCTCAATAAATCGCTCTCCTTATTCCTCAGAATCGCTCTCCTTGAGGAGCTCAAATCAATTCAATACAATACATGTATGATAAATTTTAGATTTTCCTTAGCATCGTATATGCAATAGCTGTGTACATAGCTATTTATTAATCTGTGGTGAAACTAGGCCTGGGTCAATATGTTTACAAAATATCACGCTCCAGCTCAAAAAAACAAAAAAAATGCTAAAATTTCACATTTTACATCTTTAAATCCATGAAATGGCCATCTATTTCCCATAATTCCTTGAAATTATTTTGATTTAGTTGAAAGCTATCAGAAAAATGAAGAATATTCACCTCTTTCCCGACTCTGTTTTGAACTTACACTCTGTAAATATTGTAGTCCCACATGTAGAATTCCATGGTATTGCCATGAAAATCTATGGGACTACAATATTTACCGAGTTTAAATTCAAATCAGAGTCGGGAACTTACACTCTGTAAATATTGTAGTCCCACATGTAGACTTCCATTGTGTTGCCATGAAAATCTATGGGACTACAATATTTACCAAGTTTAAATTCAAATCAGAGTCGGGAAAGAGGTGAATATTCTTCATTTTTCTGATAGTTTTCAATTCAACTAAATCAAAATAATTTCAAGGAATTATGGAAAAAAGATGGCCATTTCATGGATGTAAAGATGTAAAATGTGCAATTTTAGCTTCTTTTTTTTGTTCTCATTATTTTTTTTCAGGAGCGCAGTAGGAGCGCCGGCGCGATCGTTGGTTGTGTGACCCAAACGAATCGGCCAGCCGACGTTTTTTTTTTTAAATTTTTCGATGCACCAATTTTGCAGAATCTGCACCGGCGCTCGATGACTTCGATCGAACACCGATTTAAAAATCGATTCGACTCAGGCTTACTCCCCACTCAAACAAGAACAAAATCTGCATATTTTCCCCTGTAAATTGGAATACATGTATCTCTGTCAATATATCAGACAATGACTATGAGTTGATTGAAGCACCATTATTTTTCTTATTTCACAAGCTTCCAGTGGTATCAAATTTGTTGGGATTCCTTCAAGATTTCAAAAAGTCACCGAACTCCCTACTAATAGTACTATATATTATCATGATTATGCGCCAACGACTTGAATCAAGACTGTTCAATAGGGAAAATTTCGCATTTCGATTGTTGTTTGCGTAAGTTTCACCGCAGTATTAAGGATCTACGGACGGATCGGACCGAGTATCCTGGCCGAGATTTGGAGGTAGTGCCTAGTGGTAGGCCTAAGCATTAAAAAATAAAATAAATTTTCATAAATAATTTCAACATTTTTAAAATTAAGTTCATAAGATTAAAATTTACGTGGTGGAGAAATATTGAAGGTACTACTTTTGGCATGACTTTTAATTCCCTCGCATTCGTGTGATGAATGAAAACGTCAAAATGCAATATAAAATCACATACACTGTCCGAGGTTTACTTACTAACCTCGCATGCATGTGAGTGACCCGAGCGTAGTGTGTAGCGGTACCGAGGTGAAGCGGAGTGGAGACTGCACAAACATGAGAAGTTGAACTTGAGGGAAGTTGAGCTATTGAGGTACATGTATGGTACCGGTACTACATCGATACAATACCGGTACCGGTATGGTAGTGGATCGTATTACCGAACACTTTTCATGAATTTAATCATATCAAACAAATTATTCTCATATATTTCAACAAAACTTTCACCATGAATTCACAATTACCTACAAAATATAGATATGTAAAAATTCTGCCGAAATTGTTTTTCCTTTTTATGATAGGGCCTATAAGCTTCCAATCGGTAGGTATGTGACCAAAAAAATGAAAATTCTCAAATCTCAATGAATTTGGTATCATTTGAAAGCCCTTAAAAAGACCTTTCAAATGATACCAATTACCAAGAACTCAAATTTTCATCAAGAAATTATAAAGTTATTCCAGTTTAAGTCGCGCATATTTATCCAAATTTGTGGTCATTGTCTTAATGTAAAGTCAATGGAGTGCATAACCGATTTTTGTGACCATTTTGAACCCAAGTCTTCAACGGGCTCTAACTTCTTTGTTTTTGAGCCCTTTGAAGTAATTTAGATATCAATGGAAAGGTGAAAGAAAACTCAATTGATGTGTAATCATTTCACTTGGTAATTTTTCTTCTTATTATGTGTAAAATAATTTCTTTTAATTAATTCTAATTAATTATGCAAATTACAATTACTCGCCTCTTTTTTTTGCCAAATGAAGGTGATAATGAGAGATAATTTGTATATAATTTAGTTGGCATCAAAACAGCATCATGTAGATAATTTCCTAAATGAATTTGTTTAAAGTATTGTTTTTGTAATTTCTAATGTATTTCTTTGTTTTTCTGATATAAATTACAATTAGCTCTTTTTCAACTTTAGTATTGTGTACATGTATGTATGGGGTCTTTTTTTTACAAATGAAAAATATCATTCCTTTTGTACATGTACTTTGTATGGTATAAAAATACAAGTGTGCTTTTCTGATGTATTTGATTGTTACACCAATTCTTTATGTATTTTATTGTTTCAACAATTTCTTTATAGATGGATAATGTAGCTTTCATTTTGGAGACCGTGGGCATTCGATTCCAATTTTTTTTTAGGAAGGATGAGCAGCAGAGTCTGAGGGTGTAAAGATGTAGCATTGCATGTAATTCAAGTATCAAGAAGGAAACATAAAAATTAAGCTTTAATATATGCATTTCTTAGATATGTATGATTACAACAAAGGCCATGTTCGAGCACTCCTTTTTTAATGAAAAATAAGTTCATATTCTAGCATGAAATCACTGCACATAAATAAAGCTCTGAACAGCAACAAAAACAGGCATCAAAGCTCCAACACTCAAAACAAGAGAACAAAAGTGACACAAAAACTTATACAAATCCCATCCCCATTTCAACTTATGAACACAAGTTGAGAAAACATCAAAATCACTGATGAGCTTTTTTGACCATATTTTAATTTTTATTATTTTTAGAATATTTAGACTTTCAACATGTGTTTTGACAATTTTTTTGTCATTTTTCTATTCAAGTTCCCTTTGGAAGGATATTGCAGTGTTTTGAGCGTAGGCCTATGTGCGTTCGGTACCGGCACATGACCGGTAATAATAGTATTATGGTGGGCCCCAAGTCTGCGCACCTAACAATTTGAGTTAAGATTTAACATGAATTTCTTCTTATTTCACAAAATCTTTCAGTTGATAATGTTCCTTACATCATGATAAGTAAGTGTGCCAAATATCTCATAAAAATTTGAAAGAAATATATAATTTTCTTGGAAAAAATCTCGGGCAGTCATTTTCAGATTGAAAAAAAAAATGGTATACCCAGTTGTTGTGTATCCGGACGGGTTGTGTGTCCGGACGATCAATTTTAGAATGTCATTTGGAAAAATATACAAGCGAAGTTTCATCAATTTTTAGTACAGAATGTTAGGAAATATTATAAAGAACAAAATCGATAATGCTTACAAGTCATGAATTCATATTTTTAGTGTAATCCACAGACAAAAAAGAAGGCTTCAAAAAGATAAAGTGTCCGGACACCCGACCCCCCATCCTACCCCATGTCTGCGCACTCATTCACTTTGCACACGATTCGAGGATTTTGATGACAAAAGCTGTATTTTGAGGCTGTCACATAAAATGCCCTGAATTCATTATTTTTCCACCATTTTGAGTCGGATTTTTTATGAATACCTGTCTATGTAGTGCATGTGTAAAGTTTGTGCTCGTTGCGTATCTTCTGTAACTAAAATCGCGCAGATACGCGGTTGCGCAGACTTGGGAGACCGCGCAGACATGGGGGAACTGACCATAGATACGGTACCACTAGGTCCTATGTCTGGACTGTCTGTAGTTCAAATTCAGCTCAGCAAAGTCACTGTTTTGTGAGTTAAGATACATTTAACAAAGAGTTAAAAGGATATATTACCGCTTTATGGTGCTTTAAACTCGTCCATGTTAAACCTTGCATCATTTTGGAAGATTAACTTGTCTTATGTCAGCAAAATTTATGAAATTTTGGACAGTCTGCCGTAGTCGTCTCCTCAAATTGTTGAAAATGGCGACCTTAACATTATACCGGTATGTAAATTCAGTCGTTTCGAAATTCACTTAGAGTAGATTTTCATAAATGTGTATGATTATGATAATTTCATACTTCTTAATGAATTTAAAATTATTATCATTTTCAATTGAAATTAAATATTTTAGAAAATATTAATGTACTGATAACATTCAGCAATTCTATATTGATTTGATTTTTTCTAGCGAACTGTATTAAGACTAGCATTCTTATGGAAAAAAAAGTCTCAATTCGGTACATACCATAGAGATGTACCGGTATACTACTTTAATACATACTTAGTAGATGATCGATAGCTCTATATGGCGAAAACATAGATAGATAGATAGTGATAGATAGATATAGGTGGGTGGGTGGATGGCTCAATGGATGGGTGGGTGGATGGATGGATCGATGGATGGATGGATCGATGGATCGATGGATGGATGGATGGATGGATGGATGGATGGATGGATGGATAGATAGATAGATATAGGTGGGTGGGTGGATGGATCAATAGATGGTTGGGTGGATGGATGGATGGATGGATAGATAGATATATAGATAGATAGATAGATATGTGGGTGGATGGATCAATGGATTGGGTGGGTGGATGGATGGATGGATCGATAGATAGATAGATGGATGGATGGATGGATGGATAGATAGATAGATATGTGGGTGGATGGATCAATGGATGGGTGGGTGGATGGATGGATGGATCGATAGATGGATGGATGGATGGATAGATGGATAGATAGAAGAACTGATAGATAGATAGATAGAGAGAGAGAGAGGGAGGGAGGGAGGGAGGGATAGATAGATAGATAGATAGATAGATATAGATAGATAGATAGATAGATATAGATTATAGGTGGGTGGGTGGATGGATCAACGGATGGGTGGGTGGATGGATGGATGGACGGATAGATGGACGGATAGATGGATGGATAGATAGATAGATAAATGTAGATAGATAGATAGATATAGATTATAGATGGGTGGGTGGGTGGATGGATCAACGGATGGGTGGGTGGATGGATGGACGGATAGATGGACGGATAGATGGATGGATAGATAGATAGATACATGTAGATAGATAGATAGACAGATGTAGATATATAGATTGATAGATAGATAGATAGATAGACAGACGGACGGACGGGCGGGCGGGCAGACAGGCAGGCAGATGGATAGATAGATAGACAGACAGACAGACAGACCGACCGACCGACCGACCGACCGACGGACGGACGGACAGACAGACAGACAGACAGACAGACAGACAGACAGACAGACAGACAGACAGATAGATAGATAGATAGATAGATAGATAGATAGATAGATGGATAGGTGAGTGGATGGATTGATCAATGGATGGATGGATGGATGGATAGATAGATAGATGAATATGCCCGAATAGATAGATAGATT
The DNA here is from genome assembly GCF_018143015.1 of Lytechinus variegatus. Classification (NCBI taxonomy): domain Eukaryota; kingdom Metazoa; phylum Echinodermata; class Echinoidea; order Temnopleuroida; family Toxopneustidae; genus Lytechinus; species Lytechinus variegatus. The sequence goes on from NC_054742.1 coordinate 44,628,985, forward strand.
TTCGAAGAAGTTTATTTTAGACACCATTGCACCAGCATTAAAAATACTTTTGAAAAGTTGAGTAAAAATTGTGGTTTTAGATTACAAAAGGGGCTACAAAAAGGCAGAGGCGAAAAGAGGAGGGGACGGAGAATAATAAAGAACGATAAGAGGAGTAATGAAAGTGATTAAAATAATGGGAGGGGAATAGACTTATTGGAAATAACAAAAAATAACAACATTCATAAATGTCCTTTTGCTGATTAAAATTAAAAAGTTCCATTTTTATGGTCAAAATAAAGTTCCCGACAATTTCCATTGAAAAAAAAATGTATAAACAAAAAGTCGAAAAACAAAGAAATAGGCCTACATGAGAAATTTAGAAAACAATGAAATACATAAGAAAAGAAATGCGATGTTGAAATCTTTTCAAACTACAATCAGATCCCTACGAATATTTTAGGGGCATTGTTTTGTTAATTAGAGCAAACTTTTGATTTAACGCATAAATTAGCATAATTAATTAGCAGTGAGATTTTTAGCAGAATTTGATAGCTATATACCTCCGGCTTGCCTCGTCAGTGATAGTTTGCCCATCACCTTCTAACGAAGATTATTTGCTGGCAAAAAAAATGTCAGTCCTCGCTACGCGCTCGCATTGTATTTTGTTTATACGCCTATCCTTTTCGTGTATTCCATATTCCTTTTCAGGTCTGATTGGCAAATTTTATTAGCTAGCGCTCGTATATCTAATACCCATTTCATAAACCTATCCTCCAATTAGCCGCCTAGGAGTAATGCGGTTAATTCAATAAAAATTGCGTTCACAAACTCCGAAAATAAGCCGCATTATTTTTACGAGCGCCCGTCCTGAAAAAGGCAGATAATCGTCATGACAACTGGACACCCCCCCTCCGGTGCGGTTGTGTTGGAAAAGGGTGACCTTGTGACCGCACCATGGCAATTATCTGCATTATTTGGAAACACGTTCATATACTCAAAATCTGGTCCCGATGCTGCTATAATGCGGATAACAGCATAAACCTATCCTCCAAAGTTAGCTAAGAGTAATGCGGATAATTCAATAAAAATTGCGTTCACAAACTCCGAAAATAAGCTGCATTATTTTTATGAGCGCCCTCCTGAAAAAGGCGGATAATCGTCATGACAACTGGACACGCCCCCTCCGATGCGGTTGTGTTAGAAAAGGGGTGACCTTGTGACCGCACCATGGCAATTATCCGCAATAGGCCTATTTGGAAATGCGTTCATAAACTCAAAATCTTGTCCCGATGCTGCTATTATGCGGATAATAGCAGCATCAAAATAATGCGGATAATTCTGGTCCTCCTCCAATTTTACGACCAAATTATGCTGCTATTAGCCGCATAATTGGGTTTATGAATGGGGTCCTCCTCCAATTTTACGACCAAATTATGCTGCTATTAGCCGCATAATTGGGTTTATGAAAGGGGTATTACAAACTACTTATACCCTTTTCATAAACCTATCCTCCACAAACTCCGAAAATATTTACGAGCGCTTGTCCTGAAAAAGGCGGATAATCGTCATGACAACTGGACACGCCCCCTCCAATGCGGTTAATTGTGTTGGAAAAGGGTGACCTTGTGACCGCACCATGGAAATTATCCGCATTATTTGGAAATGCGTTCATAAACTCAAAATCTTGTCCCGATGCTGCTATTATGCGGATAATAGCAGCATCAAAATAATGCGGATTACTCTTGTCCTCCTCCAATTTTACGACAAAATTATGCTGCTATTAGCCGCATAATTGGGTTTATTAAAGGGGTATTATACCAAATTATGCTGCTATTAGCCCGGCCGCATAATTGGGTTTATTTTCTTGGCAGTATACGTATTCGGCTCAAGGGCTATGTATACGGGGGTATATCATAACCGTGTGCATCATACTTTACCGTCTTTCTATTATATAAGATCAATCACGACTTTTTCGATTTCTATGTTGTAATGGTCTTGCTCTGATATAAACTACTGAATTACAATTAATAATCAATATGTGGGAGAGTGAAGCGAGCGAGCAAATTTTAAGTAGGCGGAAGACAGAATTGTGCCCAAAAACATCTTTCAAATGATTACGAATAATTAACAATTTGGGCTTACATACACCATCCATCTCTTTTTGCGCTAACATTTAAAAGCCTATCATGTTTTTTTATGGCTATTTCAATGACTTTTGAAAAGTATAAACTACTGAAGTTAATCCTAATGTGAGTGAGCGAGCGAGGGGAGTGAGCGATTTTTCAGTACTTGGAAAACAGAATGATGTCCAAGAATGTCTTTCAAGCTTCTAATTATGGGAGAAATGCGGCAAGGGTAGTGTGAGCGAGCTTTGAAAAAAAATGCTGTAATCGTTTAAAGCAATCTTTTATTGTTAAAGACATTGGAAAACAAGTTTCTTTTTATGCGTATACATTGAATCTTGAAATATGCATATTACAGAGGATAATAATGATAAGATATCAATGACAAAAACTTTAGACGAAAGGTAAAAAGAAAGTTGTTATAATTTCTTCATTACATGTTTACTTCTTCCTCCTTAATAATAGTATAACGTTATATTTACCCAGGGTAGCTACTTCAGTTCCGAAAACTGTTCTACCAGCTGGCCCTGTATTGTTATTACCCCGCGGCTAAGCTTGGCTATCTATTCAGGTGCACACAGCTTTTTTGAGGAATTACTTCCTGCCGTACCCATTTACCTCACCTGGGTCGAGTGCAGCACACTGTGGATGAATTCCTTGCTAAAGGAAACTACGCCATGGTTGGGATTTGAACCCACGACCCTCTGTTTCAAAGTCCGGAGAAAAAACCACTGGGCCACGACCACGACCCCGGGCCACGACGCTTCTTCTTCTATACTTCTTATTCTTCTTCTTCAATAGCTTCTCTTCTTCTTCAAGCTTAGGCTTCTTCTTAATGTTAGTTAGGGCTTCTTCATTCAACCTTTATCATTATCATTTCCTCTTTATTAATTTTTCGCTTGTTCTCAAGGATCAAAATCGATCTCTCCAAAGGTGGGGGGGGGGGCAGGTACTGGGAAATTTGACAAGCAAGAAAAGAAGAAAGAAAAAAAAGGTTATCACCCCAAATCATTTCGATACATGATTTATTTCGATTTCGAATGATCGATGTATATATTTCTTTCCATCATTAAAGGCCAAAAATGAGGGGGACATTTGATATTGTGTCCCGGCCTACTATTTTGAGTAGGGGGGACGCGTCCCATCTGTCCCCCTGGGATTTATCCGCCCATGCTTGTTGTTATTTTTTCCCATCCCCATTCATTTCTCATTTAAATTTAAAATGGATAGGCCTAATATAAGGCCTAGATCGGACAACTAGCAATGCAATATTAAAATTCTGCAGTGTCCAGGTTCAAAAATGAACAAGGAAAACACAAATAACAAAAATTATGAATAAACTGTGATGGCCCAATGGGAAGAGCCGAACAAACGATTATCCGGCCAAATTAGTGTAAACCGGCCAAGTGGTATGTAGACGAAATGAATGTTGGACTATCTGGAAATTAGACGAAAAGAAAATTTCCGGAAATGGAAATTTTAGACCAACTGCAATATGTATAATAGACCAAGTGAGGATTAGACAAACTATTAAATAGTAGTAGCTAGTTGAACAGACAATAAGCTATGCAATTATTATACCAAGTGACACATTTTGTCACTTGGTCTGATTTAGACAAAATTAGACAAAATGAAAATTAGACCAAGTGACAATTGGCCCAACTGGGCATATACCAAATGGCTATTTTAGACCAAGTTAGAGGTCTGACCAGGGAAGCGTTTCATCAACATTTTAGTCCGACAAGATGTCAGATCTGACAACTTTCCTTGATGTTGATTGGCTAAGAAGCAGTGTTTCTATGGTAACTGTCGGATAAATTGAGACTTGTCCGATAAAACGTCCGACAAATCCTTTCATGAAACGCTCCCCTGGTCAGACCAATAATAGATCAAGTGGCATTAGGGGTCATTAGACCAATTTGCCATTAGACCACGTGGTTATTTAACCAAATGGTATAGTATTGATATAGCCCAAATGTTGTTAGCCCATCTCTGAAGATAAGGCCAAGTGATGTAAGACCATAGAGTTGGATCATGGTCAAAATACGTCAAAATCGAAAAACTAAGTTTGCAAAATGTTGAAGCCCTCTACGTTTCTGGATGGAGATTGCTAAGCTCGGTCGCGTTGCGTGAATCAACTACATGTTGTATCAAATAAGAAAGGCATAGGCCTAATTTAATCAGAGGAAGATGGAAGACCCCGAGACAAATGGATCTAATGAAGAGCCAGAGCAAGTACAATTCCTGTACAAGGCAATGTGTAAGTTTGAAAACCTAAAATAGTGTGTTATCTGGCCTTGGCATAGGCTGGGCTGTAGCCAGGCGCAGGCCAGTCTGGCTCTCATCCCGGCAGAGCCGGCGGGAGCCCAGGATGCTGCCATGGCATGGCCCTAGTGGCTAGTCGACAGCTGGCAGCCGTCTGTTTTCGTCTTTCGAGGAGTTTTTTTTTAAAAATTTCTCCTCATACACAGACGGCTCGCTATCGTGCAGCCACCATTAGTTAGGGGACTTACAGTGCAAAATTCCCGTCGCGTCGGGCAACTTTAAAAACAAAGGACACATCAAAATTTTGTTTGCGGTCGCGGGCATCTTCCTGACAAACAGTCGCATTTCACAAAGACGAATGCATTGGAATGGAAGTCGCCAACATGCGCGATCGTTTGAAACATGTTTTAATAGGGTTTTGAGGTGTTACTGCTTTACAATAAAATCTGAAAATGAGTGATTTTTATTAGAACGATAAACGAATGACGCATCTTCCGAGCAAAGACGCAAAGGAAAATAAAATGAAAATACTTCTCATAGATCACATGTCAAACGATTGGCGGGACATATTTTATAAGTATTTTTATGTGAGGTGCTAGCGATATAGAATAATTGGAATAATCTCTTGATCTCGTACGATGTAAGAGAGTAGCGCAATGATGTCTGTCAATAATACGACCTAGTTAAGTTCACGGCGGCGTCCGCTATCACCACTAGGTTGAAGAGAAGATGTCTATCATCATAAACGATGTAAGAGAGTAGCGCAGTGATGTCCATCAATAATATGGCTTTATTAAGTTCACGGCGGGGTCCGCTATCACCAAGAGGTTGAAAAGAAAATGTATATCATAAACGATGTAAGATAGTAACGCAACAAGCTCCGTCAATAATGCGACTTTATTAAGCTCACGGTGGGGTCCGCTATCACCATGAGGTTAAAGAGAAGATGTCTATCATCATAAACGATGTTAGAGAGTAGCGCAGAGATGTACATCAATAATACGACTTTATTAAGTTCACGGCGGGGTCTGCTATCACCACGAGGTTGAAAAGAAGATGTATATCATCATAAACAATGTAAGATAGAAACGCAACGAGCTCCATCAATAATGCGACCTTATTAAGTTCACGGCGGCATCCGCTATCACCACAGGGTTGAAGAGAAGATGTACATGTATATCATCGTAAACGATGTAAGAGATTAGCGCAGAGATGTACATCAATAATACTACCTTATTAAGTTCCAGGCGGGGTCCGCTATCACCACGAGGTTGAAGAGAAGATGTCTATCATCATAAACGATGTAAGAGAGTAGCGCAGAGATGTCCATCAATAATACAACTTTATTAACTTCACGGCAGGTTCCGCTATCACCACGAGGTTGAAAAGAAGATGTATATCACCATAAATGATGTAAGATAGTAACGCAACGAGCTCCGTCAATAATACAACCTTTAAAAGTTCACGGCGGCGTCCGCTATCACCAAGAGGTTGAAGAGAAGATGGCGTGGCGTAATTTCCTTCAGCAAGAAATTGACCCACAATGTGCTGCACTCAACCCAGGTGAGGTAAATGGGTACCTGGCAGGAATTTATTTCTTGAAACGCAGCGCGCATAACAGCTGCACTGCTAAAGCCAGGGTGATTATGCTGCATATACTGTAGAGCGCTTAGAGACTTCTGACAAAGTAAGTATTAGGCGCTATATAAGCAAGTATAATTACTATTCGTGTAGGCATATAGTTTGCTGTCCAGAAGAGTACATTATTGTGATTATCTTTCTTACATTGCACAGACCAAAGAGACCCACAAAAGAGAAGAGTCAAACCAGTTGATCATCATCTCCTGCAGTTAGACTTTGGTCTGAGTGACAGTGACAGTGATAGTGACTTTGAAGTGAAAGGAGATCATGAAAGTGGTAAATATGTGTTCATTTTATTAATAGAAGTAAACTTTGACTAAGTTAAAATATGGGACCACCAAAATCTCTTCAACTCTAAACAGAAGAGGTATATAGGACATTTTTATAATCTGATCTATAAATTGCTTTAACTTTAATATGAAACTTTCAAGTAATTTCAGTAATATCCAGGGGAAAAAATCTCTTTTATTGGATCCCATGGAATTATTTCCATGTTGCAAAGGATTTTTTTTACAGTTGTGGTGAATTAGCCCAGTGATCTCTTGGCAATTCACAATATCTAAATATTAGTTTGCAATATCACGAAAACGTTTCATGTATATTCCAATGGCAAAAGTTCCCCCCCCCCTCCCCCCTCCCACGCAACCACAACAAATCTTTTTACAATAACAAAGATTTTCAAAACATCTGTTTGACCTGTAGATTCTGGAGGATCTCATGGGGATGGAGGTGTTGGTAGCAGTGATGATGACAATGATGATGGTGATGAGGATGAGAGTGATGAAGGGAGTGGAAGCAGCCTGGACAGAGGATCATCAGACAGTGAGACTGAGGCAAAGCTTACGGTTGATCAAATGATTGCAAAGGCTAAGAGATTTAAAGGTCACTCTCAGTCGGTAAGCCATATTTTTAAAGAAATGATATAAAATCTTGTGTAAGATGAAGTTCTTTTGGATCACAGATTCTGTACGTGACTTGGGAGGATAGCAACAACTATAAGCTAAAATGTTTTGAATAAAAAAAAAGCCTGTTATAAAATATTGATTTCATATGAGTCCTGCATATGACTGTGATGGCTGGATTGTAGCACATGACCTATCAAATGACGCAAAATGTTCTCTCCTTGAACATTGTGTTCTCCTGTATTCAATGTCATGAATGATTCTGCTCTAGAAATATTATGTTGCAGTGCAATGCAACTTGAGAGAGCACTTGAACTTGCTGCTCCACAAATTCTGTGAAAATTTAAATTACTTGAGGGGTAAGGAGGATTTTGAAAAGATTGGTGGCACACAATACTTTACCTCACACATACATGATACAGTTGATTCCTCCAATGCAGAAGATTCCTTGTCATGGATGACTAAATGCTCCCTTCTTTTACAGTGTATAAAGCTGTAGGTTGTCTGAAATTTTTTGTGTACTTTCCTTCTCCATATATTCAGCCAAACTCATCTGGTGACAAATTGAAAATAGTAATTTGCTGTGTGTGTCTCGGAGAGAATAGGTAAGAATGTTTCATCTTTTATCATTGACAAAAATAGCTGGTGGTATATCCCAAACATTTGACAGTATTAAAAGAACACTTTTAAATCTGTTTATGAAGGTTATCATTAAATAGAGATTTTACTGCATTTTCTGAAATTACCTTTTCCCAGCATTTATAAATAATTTTAAAAGATGGGAGCCACAGTAATTACACTACATTGAGACCTGTTTTAATGATCACCAGTATAGAATGACCTGTTTACAAAAACCATGATTTTGTGTCTCTCCTGAATAATTTCCCTATATGACAAGAACCTTTCCATAAATACCAAATCCTGTCTTCAGTTGGTTCTCTTTTTTTACACAGGTTTCACTCTCCCATGTGATAAAAAAAAAACCAACACCTCACAAATTCCAAATTTAAGGGTAAAAAATGTCATGAACACATAATTATATCTAGCTGGAAAGAGTATCTTCTCCCAAATAATTTGATATCATATTTATGTTGCATGCCTTTATGCTTGGATAATCAGTAGGTATTCTTTGCAGTGATGTAAATTTGACTTGCGCCAAAGTAAGGCATGACAGCAATGAATGAATCCGGATGCCAATGAGGTCAAAATCCTACATGAGTTCGTGAACATATTTGTGAATCCGTTTCCAGTGAAATTAACTTGAGAATCTATGTTAAAATGTGTTTTTCAAAGAATTTTAATGAAAATTACCAAAAATATATTTTTGAATGGATTTTAAAAATACAATCCTTTTAGAATTATGATATCTGGATTTATTCATTGCAGTCATGCCTTAATTTGGCGAAAACCAAAATTTACATTGCTGCAAAGAATTTCTCTGTACAAGCGATACCACATAAATATGATATCAAATTACTAGGGAGAACATACTCTTTCAGGTCTTATAAAATGATTATGTATTCATGACATATTTTTGTAAAATTGGGAATTTGTGAGGTGCCAAGGGTTTTTTTTTACTCACATGATATATACATGTAATCTTATGAGGGTCAAGATGATTATGATTATCTTCTAGGTCTTTCAGCAGAGTTTTTGCTGCTTTCCTACATCATTTATTCTCCTTTTACATGTCAAGGAGCATAAACAATTTTCTTAAGGCAAGGGGGGTAGTGTTATTATACTCATAAATTAATCAGTAGTAATACTTGTATGAAATACATTTATTCTAAGGAGTGTGAAGAGAATGCATTTCACTCTTTTTAATACATTAAAGTTGTCTGTGAATTTTTTTACTTTTTAGTCAATGGTCTCTTATGGACATATTTAATTTATTTGTATATTTTTTCTTCCCTTATTTTAGTGAAGACACAGATGAGATTGTAGAATGTGACATGTGTGGAGTCCCAGTCCATGAAGGTTTGTTTAATTTTTTACAACTCTATTTGCAAAACCAATTGCATATTAAGTATCAGATTTGATGTGACAAAGCATGGCAAAAAATTTGAAGTGTTAAAGTAATACGTTTTGATAAAAATCATACTTCAGCTAATTGATGCACATTATACACTTCATTTCTCAAAATTGTTCGAACATGCTTATGACATTACGATGTCACATCTCATACCTTTGATGACATATTTATTTTGTTATTACATGAATGAGCTTTTAACATGTTTGTATTTTTTCAACTAGGTTGTTATGGTGAGAGCCAAAGTGATGCAGATTCGACATCCAGCAATCAGACTTCTAGCTCCACAGAGCCGTGGTTCTGTGATCCATGTAAAGCAGGAATCCTTAATCCGGTGAGTTTGAAGCTTTTGCAATGAAGGTCGTGAGTGCTAAGCTCTTTGTACACACTACGACTGGTCCACGATCTGATTTTGAAACAAGTTGCATCTTCTTATATTGTGAAAAAGTGAATAAAAATTATTTTCCTTATTGAAGCTTCAAATTAACTAAAAAAACTACTAATAATATAACAATTTTTTCGATGAAGCATGTCTTTAAAGATGTATATTCTTTGGTATATCTTCTCCTTCATTCTATCTCTCATTTAGAATATTGAAGGAAGATATTTATCAAGTTCATTATGCCCTGTAAAAAATAACTCCTCTTATCATATATGCCCTAGCATTAGTTATTTAATCAGTTGGTTCAAAATTTTTGAAAATGAAATTACTTCTTACATTGAAACTCCCATTGTATTTTCTTTTCCCATTTTTTTATTGTCAATGCCAGACCTGTGAGTTATGTCCTAATCTTGGAGGTGCATTCAAGGAAACAGATGCTGGGAGGTGAGTTGCTTCATTGAATATGCCCCCTTTTGTGTCACATGTATAGCTTATTTTTTTACCAAACAAATTGTGAGAAATACATGTTATCACACTTAAAATTGAGCTTAGATGTTTAAGAATTACATATTGGTATCATCTAATGTATTTAGAAGCTCATTCTAAAAGATGTAACACTTCATTATCTCTGCCACCAGTACTCTTGACTCTTTCTATGACAGTTTGTCAGGACAATGACACGGATGGATTGGCTGTGCGCAATACAAGTGTGCTTTGTGACCAGAAATTTATATGAATATGCAAAATAGTTTAACATCGATAACACACTTGGGTCAGGGAATTGATGACCGGAACAATGTATAGATTGTTGATTGTTTCGATTGTGTTTGTGAAGCACAAAATGGCCGAGGTGGTTGATATTTTTTGTCCACTGGTCTCCAGGGCAGAAGGTGAATGTATACTTCGTAGTGAAATTGAACTTGTGTCAGTTGGTTTTTAAATACCTTCATGATCATTGATTGAAGGGCCCATAAGAATCTGTGCCTGCAGACTAGTATGTGAATGTTGAGATAAGACATTTTCATGGATTTATTCAGAATGACCCGAAGTACTGTCTCAATGTCAGAATTAACAGCACAAACCAATAAAAGTGTCGTGGTATAGTGTCCTTTTGCAGTGAGTTCCTGTCTTCAGGGTTTTTTTTAATGCTTGTGTAATGATCTTTTTGCCCTTGATTTTGTAAAGGTTCTACTATTCTTGAGGTGTGACAGATATGTGAAAATAAACTGGACCCCGGCATTAGGATGTAGAAAGACACGGATTTAGTTTTCAGAAGATTTTTTTGTACTTGTGTAATAAGACTTTAGTGTAGTAGGTTTCATTGTACACCATTGTGAAACCTACATGTACTACACTATTCTTTTGTGCCATGGAAACCTTCAGAAGTTATATAATAAGACTTAATTTACAATCATATAACAAAGTCCTTAGTGGTCTTCCCTTTTCACCTTGTTAAAAGGCACAAAAGGCATGTTCTAATAACCATGCCCTGTTGGTACCATTGTTACATCCCCAATCAAGGGGCTTTTTTACATCCTGGTATTGATTATATTTTCATTGCTTAACAGTGATAGGATTTATTGGCTAAACCTTGTTCCCACTATTGTGTGATCTCTATGAATTCAACCAGTAGCGGACCGTGACCCGGCGGAGACAAAGCATTGGGGGGGGGGGGGCACTGCATTGTTTGTGAACAATGCTGTGCCCCCCAATGCTTTGTCTCCTCCGGGTCACGGTCCACCACTGAATTCAACTATTGACTTTTCGTAGCTGATGGCGAAAAAATTTGGACTGTTCAAGTTTTCAATGATCCGATACAATCAGAATCTGATATACTAGTAGTCAATGCGATTACTCCACGATTGTGACACAATTTGTAACAGTGGGAATTATGTATTTGAGCAAAAATACTCTCCCCCACTGAACGAATAGCCTACAGTATCAGATTACTTTACTACATCAGTCAATCAGATCAAGGGAATGAGTGAAATTAATCATCTATTATGTGAAGTCAAATTTACACTTCTTTCCCACTCAGTAGAAAAAGGAAATTTTTGATTTCTTATTATGATTCCACCCACCATATAGTGATTACTGGAGCAGTTTAAATTTCAGGTTGTCTGTTCATCTTATTTTCATTTTTGTGATAAATAAAAAATTAATATACAGATCAACTTAAAAATTTGTGCAAGTATGCATAGGAGTAACAAAGATGTAAATAATTTTTACTGTAGGGTACCAATGTCAAAGATAGTGAATATACTAATAGATGAATGCAAATAAAATTTGGCTCATGAATTCATGGGAATGACGATTGGATGAGATTCTGAAAACTTTTTTAGAATTAAACTGACAGAGGCATAAATTTTGACTGCAAAGTTTAGATACTATAGTAGCCTCTTTTGCTATTTTATTGTGAAAGGTGTTTGCTCTTATATGTCTTGAGGCTATGCTCCTCTGAAGGGACCAACTTAGGTTTATTTCAAGACTTCCACAAGAGTCTTGGCCATGTTCAGCTTCAGATGTTCTAAAGCATACTGCCAATTTCCTTGTACATACAGAAAAATCAGGCATTATAAAAGTTGTAAATACTGCAAGAGGCAGATCCATGGATGTTACCTTTTACTATGTCAATTGTAATTTCAAAAAGAAGGAATTTGTTATGTTACTGATCTTGCTTGTTCAGCTTTTTTTATTTGATCCATGTTTTGTTTTTGTAGGTGGGTACATGTTGTTTGTGCCTTGTACGTTCCTGGGGTTGCATTTTCTGATGTTGCCAAGCTGAGATGGGTCACACTTTCTGAGATGGCTCCAGCAAAGTGGGGAGCAAAGGTCTGTTTATTTTCTAACCACTGTTACTATGCGACATTTGCCTATTCTTTTAAATTTTCAAAGTTTTTATTTTTTCAATAAAGGCAAATAGGTACTTTTCACATGCTCATTTCAAAGTGTGTGTTAAATTATTGATTAACATACATGTTTTTATCATTGTTTTATGATACAAATCTTTCTTCTTAATGCAGCGCTTGTCAGCAAATGTTAAAAAATTGTTAGAGATCATAAGCAATTGCAACGGAAATTTGGTTGCAAAAATATTTTTGAGGGTATTCATTATTTTTTGTTATTGATATCAAATAACTTGAATAATTCTTGGCAAGAAGACGTGCATCAATATCCTCATACAATGAATAGTTAAAGGGGAATGAAACCTTTGGAACAAATAGGCTTGTGTAGAAACAGAAAAATCAAAGAATAAGAATAAAGAAAGTTTGAGAAAAATCGGACAATAAATGAGAAAGTTATGAGCATTTAAATATTGCAATCACTAATGCTATGGAGATCCTCCCATTGGCAATGCGACAAGTATGTGTGATGTCACTGATGAACAACTCTCCCCATTACTTTAGTATATATTTCACTTGAATTGCCTCTTTTATCACATCTATCCATAGATCATGTGTTCTTTCTACATGAGGGCATGTAATACATATTTTTTAAGAATACATCATGGATAAAGAGTTTGTATCATCATAAGAAAAAGCAAAAAGATACATTTTGAGGGTATTTTATAGTCCACCAAAGGGAAAGTTGTTCATCAGTGACATCACACATCCTTGTCGCATTGCCAATGGGAGGATCTCCATAGCATTAGTGATTGCAATATTTAAATGCTCATAACTTTCTCATTTATTGTCCGATTTTTCTCAAACTTTTGTTGATCTGTTTCTTTGATTTTTCTGTTTTCACACAAGCTATCTTGTTCCAATGGTTTCATTCTCCTTTAAGGAATGTTTCATCCTAAATGTTTATATTAACACCATGACATGCCTGTTTTTGAATGCTTCTGTAAAACTTCTTTTATTCTGCAGTCATGCAGCTACTGTGAAGATGAGAGGTTTAGTCAAACAGGAGTAGCTATCAGCTGTGATGCAGGAATGTGTAGAAACTTCTTTCATGTTACATGGTGAGGCTCTAGCTTTCATAGCAAGAACGATCAATATTTTAGTATCAGTTTTGATCCCTTTTGTTCAATTTTATTTTGTTTAGCTGGAATGAAAATACTGGTAACCACTCATACCAAGGAGAAGTCATCTTAAAAGTGAATGACAGGCTTATATAAGTTCACTTTTTGAATGTTGTATCTTTGTCTCTACCCTAATCTTAAAGGGATGGTCACGGCTGAAAATATTTATGTCTAAATAGATAGAGCAAAATGCTGAAAAATTTCATCAAAATCAGGTAACAAGTGACAAAGTTATTGAATTTTAAAGTTTATAAATAATTTGTGAAAACAGTTGTGCACATTGTCATGAATATACATTAGGTGGGCTGATGATGTCTTATCCCCACTTTCCTTTTTCTTATGTTATTACATGAAATCATAATTGATTCATTTTTTCAATACATGTGTAAATGATGTGTCTCTATTATGATGAAATTAGTTGCGGCAATTAATAACTAATGCACTTAATCTATTGTCAATCCTATTGTTCTTGGTAGAAAAAAAATTGAATAAACCTAATTTTATATAATAAAATACAAAAGAACAAGTGGGGATATGACATCATCGGCCCACCTAATGAATATTCATGAAGACATGCCTAAAACTGTTTCACCGGAGTAATGCAAATCTTTGAAATTCAATAACTTCGTTATTTGTTATCCGATTTTGATCAAATTTTCAGCATATTGCTCTGTGAATTATACTCTATTTATTGAAATATCTCCAGCCTTGACCATCCCTTCAATCAAGAATGGGAAGAGAAATTGCTTGAGGGATAAATGCTTGTATTTTGGTTTAGGAGGCTAGCGTTTTCTCACGCAAATACACCTTGGGTATTACATCGTAGGTGACTGCACTTTTAATGCGCATGTTCATCCGAACTGTTGTATCACTCTATGAGGTGCTAAATCAACGAGGCAGGTACGACAGTTTGCTATCAAAATATACAATATAATTTTTACAGCTGGAGGACTTCCACTTTTTCTAAAAACTGCAAGGTTGATAGTTTGATCCAAACATGTGATGTGTCACAGTGCAAAATGCACATTTTTCCACAGTCGATAAGATTATAGCACTCTGTATTATGTGCAAACTCAGCGCCATTCAGTTGTAATCAGTAAAAATCAATTGTGATTTGAAAGGACTGGGCTGTATCATTCCATTGTTGTTTCTGTAAAGTAATTAATTTCATTCCTTTATCTCTTACAGTGGTCAGAGAGAAGGATTGTTATCAGAGGCTTCAATTGATGAGGTACATGCTCGTTATACATTATTAAATCAGAAATTTAAGTTTCACCATAAATAAGACGAAGGGGGGGGGGGGGGGCTGATTCAACCCCTTATTTCATGTTTTGCATTAAATCTGCAACAAACTGTGACCCTGAGGTATGCTGTTCTGAACATTCATAAGTACAAGTGAATTCAAGTACAAATCTTGTGCAAATAGTTTTTTAGCCAAAACTCTAGAAATAACATTAATATTTCAGCTCAATTATTTTTATCTTTTTTATGATCAGAATAAAATTGAAACCAAACTTGGGTCGTAGATGCACTAGGGGTGCCCTCATATTGTGGTACACTCGGAGGTCACATGATGTGTTCAAAAGTCATTTATGGTCAAAGTCTACTTGTATAACTTTGAACTGTTGCTCCTTAGGGTGATTCATATTTATTGGTATTTATTATTTAGAGTTTGCATAGCAGAGCGAGACTATAGGCGCCGCTTTTCCAATGGTGTCAACATTAATTCTTAACCAAAGGTTAAGTTTTTTAGATGACATCATAACTTAGAAAATGTATGGACCTAGTTTATGAAACTTAGATGTAAGGGTAATCAAGTATTACTGATGGTTTCAGGTCACATGACCAAGGTCAAAGGTCATTTAGGGTCAATGAACTTTGGGCATGTTGGGGGTATTTGTTGAATTTCCATCATTACTTTTAATGATTATGGAGCTAATTAATAAAACTTGGATATAAGAATAATCATCTATCACTGAACATCCTGTGTGAGTTTCAGGTCACATGGATAAGGTTGAAGGTCATTTCAGGTTAATGACCTTTTGGCTATGTTGTAGGTAATTGTTGAATTGCCATCATAACTTTGAAAGTTTGTGGATATAGTTAATGAAATGTGAACAAAGTGGTGATCTAGTATCATTGCTCTTCTTGCACAAGTTAGAGGTCACTTGATCAAGGTCAAATGACATTTAGGATCAACGAACGTAGTTAGATATTATATGAATGGTGTTATTATTTCATAGTCATTTTAAAGGTAAGTACTGCTGCTATATTAAATCGCATTAATGCAAGTGAGACTGCCAGAGGTGCTCCACTTGTTAAACTTATATTGTTTGACCAATCACTTGATATACCTACCCTTAATTTTCAAACTGCCATAAGCTATAGTGCTTTATGTTTATTCCCTATTTGAACCAGGCGATAGCAGACCCATTCTACGCTTACTGCAAGCTTCATGTTGAGAAGGGCATCCGTCGTTACAAGCGTCAGAACTGGCTTGCTATCCAATCCAATCAGAAGCAAGCAAGCTCAGTCAATCAGCGTTTGGCTGCCCTGCCCGATCGAGTACATGCAAAATTTCTCAGGTCTGTTACCTTCGATGTCAAAATGCTATTTTTAAATATTTTATTTTCATTAAGATTTTTTTTCCTTCAAATTAAGCATGTGTGTAAGTTTATATTGTAATCTGTCTCCCCTCTAATAAAGGCTGTGTTCATTTATCACACAGAGCGATTAGGCCTAGTGCATTTAATGCTTAACTGGAGAAGAGGTGAAAGACCTTATAATGAGAACGATTAAAAACATGCATCATTCATTTCATGCATTGTCCATTCTGAGTCCCGTAATCATATCATAAAGAAAAACTGAAATAAATGCATCCCACATTTTTTTCTTTATAACTTTACCCAGAGATTTATACAGTCACAAAGGTCACCATTAATTCTTTATTCATTTGAAAGGTAAATCACATAGCTTATGTGTAATATGCTTCCTAGCTAGCAGTAAAGTGGTAATCTGAAGCACCCGAGAAATGTGACAAAAACTTTTGAACAGAAGTTATCACGGTTTCCTATTGAAGGCCTTTATAATTGTATCAAATGAAAATAAGATATGTGCATTTATTGAGGAGGTCTTGCAACTGTATTAATGTATTGGTGTTTTGGTTTTACAACTTAATTGATTTCCTTTATAGTAACTTGTTGACTGAAACATTTGTTATTTGCAGCTTTGTTTGATATGTACGCAGAGTTGATTGTTAAACCTTTTATGACACATTACCATGAATACAACACCCCAGAGACTAAACTTTACAGAGACTTGTCTTTTTTGGTATCTCATCTGGGGAAACTAGTCTTCAAGAATTCTTAATGTAGGAATCACATAATCTTGCAGTCGTCCACCTAGAGGAAGTACTTTGTTTACAAATTTCACCATGTCCCCCTCCCCCCCCTTCCTTTCATTTTTTTTCCACCAATTGTCAAACAGATTCCAAGACCAGTACAAGGCTATGAGAAGGTTGAAGCCAGATCCTTGGATACCCCCAGAGAAGGTTCCCCGGGCCCTGACCACCAGCGCGTCAGCCTGTAGGCGTCTCATGCGGAAGGCAGAACTGATGGGCTTTACTGTTGACAGCATGAGGGCTGCTCACGTGAGACACAAGAGTAGTCAGCAGGTCAGCAGAAAGTGGCATATCCCTCCAGCATTCTCTGCAGAGTTTGTCAATTACTGCATTGGTGAGTATTCTGGATCTCTTCCTGTAGTGGCCTCTGTGTAAGGGGCCCTACTCTTCTTCAATTGTAAGTAACAACATATTCTGTTGAAATTTGTCTCAGTTATGTCATTTATGCCCTGAATAAGTGTCGGTACTGTAAAATCAGAGAATGGCATTAAAAACAGGCATATTGAAGCTTTTCGACGTACTAAAGTTTTTTGTTCTGTTCATTTATGTTCTGTTGGTCAGGTTCTTCTCAGGTGTTATTGTCTTATAGATCAGTCATCAATTAGGAGATATTCATTGAAGAACATTTGCATATTCAACTTTACATAAGGTTTAGTTTTTGAAATTTTTTTTTTTTTTTTTTTTAAAGGTAAACTTTATTTCCAAATCAATTCAAAGCAATCGATAAAAAACATATAATCACAAATAAACAGAAATGTACAATAATAGGCTAAAAAAAAACAGCAGAAAAACATAACAAATGTACAATTTAACACAAAAAAAATGCAGCGTATTTCATTGATTGGAAAATGGTGTATATGAGAAAGCCAAGGCATGGCTTGTATAAAATACACCAAGAGAAATGAATAACCAAAGAATCGGAAACTAGGAAATAAACATTAAATGACAGGAAATGACACAAATAAACAAACACAAGGGGGTAATGAGGAGTACTAGTACGAATTTAAAAGGTGAGTCTTATATTGCTTTTTAAACGAATTATTGTGTTGGAGGTTGAATAAGGTTAAGTCTAAAGAGTTCCATAAAAAGGGGCCAGTGTGGCGAAGAGTTTGCTTCTGTTATTATTATATTTCCATCTATGAAATTTATGACGAGATCTGGTATTATAAGTATGAATTTCAGCATTAAAAGAAAACATATTCATGATATATGGAGACAGTGTTTGTGAATTGAAACGTTGCATAAGAGATAAGATTTGTAATTTATTAATATCAAATATTGTGAGGGTTCTTATACGTTTGAATAAGGGAGAGGTGTGTGCTAAATAATTAGATTTTGTAATGATTCTAATTGCTCTTTTCTGTAATTTGAATAACACCTCGATCCTTTTACTATAATTATTTCCCCAGATGGAGTTACAATACATAAGTTGTGGTAGAATATATGCATTATACAATTGATATAAGATATTAAAAGGTAATTCATACTTTAAACGATTCAGAATACCAACATATTTTGATATTTTTCTCGATATGTTATCAATATGTTCATTCCAATTTAAAAATTCATCAAGAATTACTCCCAGAAATCTCAAAGAATTACAACGTTTAATTATTTTATCATTAATTTTCAACACACACATATCATTATTCTTAGAACCATTCTTTGAAAATTGAATGTAATTTGTTTTATCTACATTTAAACATAATTTATTGCACTTAAACCAAATTGCGACTTTTGAGAGATTAAAATTAACATTTGCACATAGATCATTAAAATTAGTATTGGAGGCAAGAAGAGTAGTGTCATCAGCATACAAAATAAAATGAAAATAGTGGCAAGAATTGACAATATCATTGATGTAAATTAAAAATAATAAGGGCCCTAAAATTGATCCCTGGGGCACACCAGTATTGATTGATTTAAAATCAGATAAGAATGAATTAAAAATAGTATATTGCTTTCTATTACAAAGATAAGACCTAAACCATTCTAAACAAATACCTCTGACACCATAGTACTGCAATTTATTTAAAAGAATGACATGAGAAAGTGAATCAAACGCCTTAGAAAGATCCATAAATATCCCTATTACACTTTTATTTTCATTTATTTCAGAAATTATTCTATCCTGTATTTCAACAACTGCCATCTCAGTGGAGAAGTTTTTACGAAATCCATATTGCCCCTGATACAGCGCATCATTTTCTAATAAAAACTGGTAAAAACGACTATACACTATTTTTTCTAGAATTTTGGAAAAACATGGTAAAATTGACACTGGTCTATAATTATTAAAATATTGAGGATCTCCCTTTTTGAATATTGGCACAACTTTGGCAATTTTCATCTGGGATGGCACTATACCACTGGCAAGAGATAAGTTAAAAATATGTTGAATTGGTTCAACAATCAAGTATATCACCTGCTTTATTACTCTACTATCGATTTCATCAAAGCCAGGACTACAATTTCCTTTTAACTCTTTGCAAATTTGTAAAATCTCGCTTGTAGATACAGGATTTAAAAATAGATTTTTAGAAATTGGATTGTTCATAAATTCGGTATAATTATTCCCACCATCATCAATAGAGTCATTAATTCTATTTCCAATATTAACAAAATAATTATTAAACTCATTTACGATAGTTGGGGTATCATCGATTATTTGGTCATCGATAGTAAACGAATCCGAGGGAATTTTGTTTTTATTATTTCTGCATAGAATATTATTTATCAAGGACCAGGTTTTCTTCGAGTTACCTTTCAAGCTTTGGAATTTCAAGTAATAATATTCTCTTTTCGCTCGTCGCAATCGCGAATTAAGCTCATTACGAGATATTTTATACAAGTCCTTATTTTTATTTGTTGGATTCTTCTTGAACTTCTTAAACAATTTGTTCTTCTTTTTTATAGAATTTAATAAATCTTTGGTAACCCATGGTTTTCTTATGCCTGTCTTCCTTGAAAAGGTTTTGGTAACTTTAGGAAAACATTCATTGTACTTTTCACAAAACAAGTGAAGAAACATATCATACGCTTTATCGGCATGACTTTGGGAATAAATGCAAGCCCAGTCTATATCTCGCAAAGCGCTGCTAAACTTTGTTATATTATTACAATTGACCTCACGGATTGAAAATGTCTCTTTATTATTGGAACTGTTTTTTGTGGAAGGGAAATACTTTACACTGAATACAGGGAAATGGTCACTGATGTCATTGACAAATATTCCAGACTTGATTGTATTGTCTAGAACATTGGTCATGATGTTGTCTATTAAAGTTGCGGAGTCTTTAGTCACGCGAGTCGGTTTATCAATCAGTGGATATAGTCCAGTAGAAAGTATCAAATTTATAAAAGCATCTGTATAAGCACTATTATGAGAATCTAAAATATCAATGTTATAATCTCCCATTATATATAAGGGTTTATTCTGAGTATATGGTTCATTAATCATGGATTCAAAGTAAGTTAGGAAATTTTGGATATTACTTTTTGGCTGTCTGTATATAATTTCAATTATACTATGTTTAGGTGAATTGGTTTCTATCTCTATGCGAAGGCTATCAACACCCTCACATGTGTGATTCTGGTCTAGCACTTTGAACTTCAAATCATCTCGTATAAAAAACCCAACCCCTCCTCCTCTCCCATTTGGACGATCGGATCGAATAAAATTATATCCGTTAATATCAAATGCAGGTAATATGAATTGGGATAGCCAGGTCTCTGAAATCCCTATAACAGAGAATGAAAATTCAAGAGTGAGGAGAAAATTGCAAATATGATCGAAATTACAAGGTAGGCTCCTTGCATTAATGTGCAATAAACTCAGACTGTCAGTTTTTGTATCTATTTTTTTTTTGAATTCGTAGTCATAAAAATACTCAACGGACGTTGGTTTAAAGCTCATATCTTCGTCGCTATCGAAATGAGAATTTAGATTAAGTCGTAATCTGTCTAGATTGACACGATTTTCATTTTTTTCTTCGAATACATTAATTTGAACAAACTCTTCATTATCAATATTTTGAAATGGGAATATAAGTGACTCATCATTGCTTATCACACAATTAGCAGAAGAAAACATTTCCACATTAAACAACGTAACGTTACAAATTAAACACTAGAATGACAAAAACATTTAAGTCTTACAAAATAGTATAAAAAAGGGAAATTTAGCAAAATTATATGAGAAAAAAATTCAACACGGGTTTAAAAAAAAATAAATAAATAAATAAAAAAATTCAGTGTATGCATGGCAATATGCATCAGTCAAACAACGTATTGGCGAAACCGTGGATTATCTACCCATTGGTCTTTTCATAACTTCTTCATATCGAATCCAGTTCAGCTTTGTTTCGGATGACTCGTTTAATAGTCTTGTTTCCAGTTGCTGGAAGGAGCGCGATTATTTTTCCATCGGATGGCCAAGCTTCGATGACCTTCTTACAGTTTTTTGTGGCTCTTAGCAGATCAGCATTCACTTTCGTGAGGTCTTCCTCGATGGCGATTTTTGTTCCTTTAAGCCTTCTTCGGTTTCTCATCACCTCCCTCCGCTTCTGATATGACACAAACTTCACGATGATGGCTCTTGGTTTGGATTCCTTTGTTTTTGATTGCCTGGTCACACGTCCTCCTTTGTCCTGCCTTGGTCCTACTCGATGAGAGCGATCGATGTCACTCTTGCTTACTTGGATGTTTACTTTACTTTAATTAGGACATAATGCGAGTGTAAGGCCCCACTCCATGGATGTGGTAACGATTTCAGAATGAGTTTGTATAGAATCTAATGAAATGACCACCAAAGTGTCTTTTCATATAAATAAAAAATATGTGCCAAAGGATTCTGGAAGAAATTGTGTAATTGCTGAGAAATTAGCAAATAAGCACAGGATTCAGGCCAAGCGTCAGGCCGACGTTCTAAGCAATAATAATACACTGTCCCACGTGCGCGTAATCTGTGTTGGTGATCTACAGTGTGAACATTTTTCAGCGTAGATTTCAAGATTCACAAAGTTCAGTTTATGTAACTGTACCAGATCTAGATCCTCGATGATATAGTGACAATTAAGCTTGGTTTTACACACTATCTCGTCAAATTAGTGTTTACTGCAACTACTTCATTTGTCTTTAAGACCTAAGTGTTATCAAGTATCAAAGATCATTTGCTGTAAATTTTATGGCAAAATCTAGTTCAAATCACTCTACATGCAACTACTGATAGATTATTAAATAATTTCTGAGTGTTTGTTGTTTCTATTCAGATCGAGATGAGAGGATGAATACCTTTAAGTCTCGTCTCAATGATTTGATGAAGCAGAATGAGAAGCTTCAATCTCTTGAAAGTCAGTTACGCACCAAGTATGATCGGGTAAGTCATTTATTCCTATATGACAGCGCTTCTAAACCTTTTCTTACTCGAGGACCCTTTTGACTCTCAGATTTTTTTGATGCCCACCTACAAAAATTTTAAGAAAACATCCATTTTAATGAAAAAACATTATTGATATTCGAACACAGAGCTCTGAAGCACATTCGAAACAGAGAGAGTTTGAGAACTAATCTGCATTAGCAAATGTCCGGTAAATTGGCGACAATTAATTACATACACAATTCACATCGAAGTTTGAAACCATCATAGTATATTACGTGCATGCGTTGCAACATGTATAATTCCTAAGCATGCTTGAGATTTGTTTGACCCATATAGACCAATTGGAGAGGTCTGTGAAATATATCATTGTTTTCTGCTATTTTTTCCTCCCTTTGGAATTACTCGCGGCCTACCTGAGAGAGAGCTTCAAGGCCCATCTGTTTAGATTGATTGATTGATTGATTAGGGTTTAACGACACTACCAACACAATGTGTCATATAAGTGTCAAGCTAGATATTACTTTAATGCGTATACTGAGTTAGTTGGGTGGCTACTTTCCCGGGAAAAAATTCCCTACTCTTTTCGAATAGGAAAGCAGTTTCTTTAACGTGCAAGTGGGGTTGCTCTCCATCACACGGGACCGACAGCTTTAAGTCTCCTCCGAAAGACTATAGTTAATTTTTAATGTCTTAATAAATGTCATAGTTGCTTTGATAATCTTCAATGTTATTTTTTTTAAATCTGAGTAAAAGATTTATTTCTTTAAGGAAATCCACAATTCTTGAGTGTGAAACGTCACAAAATAACGTTTTTAAATCCGGTACGTCATAAAAATTAGTACGTATGTGGCTAAATTCAACACATTCAATAAGGATATGCTTAACTGATAAAACACAATCACACGATACACAACGGGGCAGTTCCTCCGCTGCGAGCAAATAAGAGTGTTTCAAATGAGAATGACCGATTCTAATCCTGGTCAAAACAATATCATCACGTCGTTTAGTTAAGGGGATTGTATTATGTGGTTTGATTACTGATTGGTGCTGGTATAGTTTATTGACAGGGTTTAAATCCCATGACGTTTGCCATTTTCTTCTAATGTAAATATTAATTTTCGACTTTAGATCTGTATATGGGATCTGTATTTTAGTTACCTCTAATTTGAGAGCTTCTTTAGCTAACTTGTCAGCTTTTTCATTTCCTTTGATACCTGTATGGCTCGGTATCCATGCGAAAACCACCTTTTTGCATAGTACATCAAGTTTATAGAGAGATTCTAGCAACTGTACAACAAAGGGGTGTTTAAGGTTTCTGCACTGCAAAGCCATTAAACTAGATAAGGAATCTGTAAAAATTACAAAGTGTCTTTTATTTGTGTTTTCAACAATGTGTAAGGCCATTTTCAAGGCCAACAATTCTGCAGTGTATATAGACGCACTGTCGGTAATCTAACCTGGTCCTGTACATTGTTGCTAATACAGGCTGATCCAACTTTATTCTCATCTTTTGACCCATCGGTATAGATAGCCTGGAAGTTTCTGTATTTATGCCTGATCTCACCGAATTTATCTAAATAGACAAGTTCACTAGTGAAGCCCTTTTTGAAAGTTTTTAATGTAAGGTCAATTACTGGCTCAAAAATCATCCAAGGTGGTATTTTAGGTACTAGAAAAGGAGAAATACTAGTGTTATTTAGTATGTGTATTAGAGCTCCTTGAATACGAAGTCCAAAAGATTTTATTGAAGATGGTTTAAGGTTATAAAAACCAACATGTCGCGGTCTGAAAGTAATATCATATGTTGGGTTTGATGTGTTATTTTTTAATTTAATCGCATAGCTAAGAGAAAGCTTCTCGTATCGTAAATGCAGAGGTGGTTCATTAGCCTCCACATAAAGGCTTTCCATGGGAGAAGTACGGAAAGCCCCAAGACAGATTCGAAGGCTTTGATTCTGTATTGGTTTTAATTTTTCGAGATAGGATTTTCTTGCGGAGCTATATACTGCACTGCCATAGTCAAGTTTCGATCTGATCAAAGATCTATAGAGGCGCAGTAGAACAATGCGATCTGCACCCCAATCCATTCTGGAGACGACCTTTAAAAGGTTTAACGATTTAATGCACCTTTCCCTTAGATAATCAATATGAGCTTTGAAATTAAGTCTGTTATCAAATATCACTCCAAGATATTTAGCTTGCTGGGATACGGGTATGATAGAACCATTTATTTTAAGTTCAGGATCAGGGTGTAAAGATCGCTTATTACAGAAATGTACGCATACAGTCTTAGTTTTTGAAAAACGAAAACCGTTTCATCTGCCCATTTTTCGATTCTATGTAGACAATTTTGTAGAGTTGTTTCTATAGTGTCCATATTTTCCGACGAACAAGATAAGCAAAAGTCATCGACAAATAGAGATCTATCAAACCGCGGCGTAACAACATCTACGATGCTGTTTATCTTCAACAAGAATAAGGTAACAGAGAGAATGCTCCCTTGAGGTACACCCATTTCTTGATTATGTAGTTCTGATAAGCTGGATCCGAGGCGAACCCTAAAAACTCGGTTGGACAGGAAATTTCTGATAAAAATGGGCAATTTGCCCCTCAACCCAACATTATAAAGATCTCTCATAATGCCATACTTCCAAGTAGTATCATACGCCTTCTCCAAGTCGAAAAAGATAGACACCACATGGTGTCCCGAATAATGCCATCACGAATATAAGACTCTAGGCGAATGAGTTGGTCAACAGTACTTCGATTTTGACGAAAACCACTTTGAAATCTGGTAATAAGTCCCTTCTTTTCTAGAAGCCACACTAATCTAGTATTGATCATTCTCTCCATTGTTTTGCACAAACAACTAGTCAAGGAAATGGGTCGGTAATTTGTTGGTTTAGAAGCATCCTTTCCAGGTTTTGGAATGGGGATAATGGTAGCCTCCCTCCAAGAATCTGGGAAAACACCTGTCCTCCAAATACTATTGAAAATATCCAGAACGACAAGAGGAGATTCATCTTGTAAATGTTTGAAAAACTGGTAGTGGATATCATCCGGACCAGTTGCTGTATCATGAGACTTGTTGAGGGAATCTTTTAGTTCTGTAATATTAAATGGAATGTTATAGTCTTCTGTGTTGTTTGAAGCAAAATTAAGTTCCCCTTTTTCAGCTTGACCTTTGTAAGCTTGGAACACAGGGGAATAGTGATTAGTTGAGGAGTTATGTTCAAATTCTTGGGCTAATAAATTGACTATGTCTAATCTTTCGGTACATTTGGTTCCATCCGCCTTCGATAAGAAAGGAACAGGATTACTTGTATGTTTTCCGTTTATTTTCTTAACCATTTCCCATACTTTGTTAATGGGAGTATGAATATTCAATTTTGAGATATAACTTTTCCAAGACTCTCTTTTAGCTTTTTTAATGATATTGCGGGCTTTGGCTCTTGCCTCACGATATTTTTGGAGATTGTCATTATTTGGATGTTTTTGAAATTTTCTCAGCGTTTTTTTTGCGATATTTAACAGCTTCTTTGCAGTCTGTATTAAACCAAGGATTATGCTTCCGAAGTGAAGAATTTGATTTTGGTATGGTATTGGTGGCTATATCAATTAATGTATGAGAAAATGAATTAAGGGAATTTTCTTTATTCCTAAACTTCTCTTGATTAATGCTGTTTGAACATTGCTTTGAAAAGTCAACCCAATTTGCTTTTAGGAGTTGCCATTTTGGGGTTCTTTCTTCCGGTAAACACCTGACCGTTTCAATGAGTATAGGAAAGTGATCACTGCCACATTGATCATTATGAACATTCCATTGAAAGTCCATAAAAATAGTGGGTGAGCATACTGATAAATCAATAGCTGTCTTGGACCCAGAGGCTGGATGAATATAAGTCATTGTATTGTTGTTTAGAATACATAGATCAAAATGATCTATCGTTTGTTCTACAATTTTACCTAGCCTATCTAAAGTTTGACATTCCAAAGGGGGCTGTGGGCATTTAAATCACCAACTAACAGAAAAGGTTCTGGAAGTTGATCCACCAGCCTATCTAATTCTCCTTGAGTAAGTTCAAATCTAGGTGGAATGTATATTGAACATATGGTAAAGGTGCAGTGAAGTGTCACCTTGGCTGCAATGACTTGAAGGTTACTTTGAATTTTAATTATTTCATGTGGGGTTCCCTTTTTAATTAAGATAGTTGAACCTCCAATGGATCTACCATCTACCAATGAACTACTACACTTGTTGAAAATATTGTAATAACGAAAAGTAATATTATCAGTTGGGCCCAATAATGTCTCCTGTAAGCAGAAAACAAGAGGATTAAAATCATGCATCAAACGCTTAATTTCTTCATAATTTGGTTTAAGGCCGCGGCAGTTCCATTGAACAACAGCTATGTCTTTATTAGGATGCATTTATGTTTTATCCTTTTTTTTTTACAACTTGTAGTTTGGACGGAGGGGGATTGGAAGGGGGGATCACATCCATCTCCTCCACCCCTTCAATTGTTAGACTACTGTATTTATTCTGACTTGTATATTCTGATAGGTTAGATTTTACTTTTTCTACTGGCTTTTTGATTTGTTTGATTTTATCGGTCAAACTGCCAGAAGCCTTTTTTGTCCCTACAGGGTCTCTGGTCAAACTTCTGCTCCGACGAGGAGTTTCTACCTTTCTTGGATCTTTTGGGTTTTCTTCAGGCTTTTTCTGAGTTTTTATTTCTCCTGTGCTAGTAGATATGTGTTTGCTTGTATTACTTGGGGAATCTCCCTTCATCCAAGTTAGAGTTGTCTGGCAGCAAGCATCAGTAAGTGTTTTCCCTCGAACTTTCTGTTTTGCTGCTACAGGGGACACACTTGCCTTATCGGCGTACGAAGAGTTTTGCGGTTGTTGGGACTGAAAGCGCTTTCGTGCTTCAGGATAGGGTACATGTTGCAAGGTCTTTATTTCCTGTATTTTTTTTTCCTCTAACCATTTCGGGCAATTTCTGGAGTCAGAGGAGTGATTCCCTCCGCAATTAATGCACTTGACCAAGTTCTTGCAATCTGATGCCACATGACCTTCTTGGCCGCACTTACTGCAGCACTCCTGTTTGGTACAAACGCTCTGAAAAATGTCCAAACTTGTGACATTTAAAACACCGAATTGGATTAGGGATGTAAGGGTCAACCTTTATTCTGAGATAACCCACCTTCACGCATGATGGAATACTTGGTGCATTAAAAGTAAGAAACAGTGTGTTCGTCCTCTTCCTCTCACCGTTATTAAAGGAAGAAACACGAAAGACTTCCGTGACATCCTGGTCAGAGAGCTCATCAAGGATCTCCTCAGTTTCACAATCTCAACTCGGAGCAACGGATAACTCCTTTGCTCGAATTGAGGGAT
This sequence comes from Lytechinus variegatus, assembly GCF_018143015.1. Lineage (NCBI taxonomy): Eukaryota > Metazoa > Echinodermata > Echinoidea > Temnopleuroida > Toxopneustidae > Lytechinus > Lytechinus variegatus. The sequence goes on from NC_054742.1 coordinate 44,656,514, forward strand.
CTATGAGGAAAAACCTTGACGGGGATATTTACAAACAATTTCACCTTCAGTAAGTTTTTCGATTGTACTGCTCTGTCTACTTCTACCAGGATGTCTCCCGATCTTAAGCGAGACACGTTATGTACAGACCCAGCCAACCCCTCAATGCCCTTGTTGATTGCGAAAGGTGACAATCTGAGAGGCTTGTTTGGGTCAGTAGCCTGAATTATCAGAAATCTCGGAAAAGACTCACGGTCATCTTCCGAGTTGCTTGATAAGTCATTTCTTGTTCTTTTGATTTGTTTGTGTTTAGCCATAATTGATTTTTTTTTATTTTCGACACCATTGCTCCCCACCCACCACCGAGCCCAACGAGGGGACGTCGTATGGCTTAGGAACCATTCATCCTGCCGACGCCAGGGATACAAAAAGTGTTATACTCCGAGGACAAATGTACCCAGATTGGCCTGACAAGCAGCTGCCTTCTAAATAATTTAACATTATAACAGGCAAACGTATAAAGTCGATGAAATATCAATACTGCTTGCATTTTAGGGCTAAGCACCACCAGCCGATTGATTATATCCAGGCCTATATAACCTCCCGACTAGGTGAATCCAGGGCCAAAGTGATGTGTTGCTTCAGGAGGACCGCAGTCTCACCATTCACTCAATCACCAGGATCCCCTTCTCCACCGACACGGGTCGCAGTCCACGGCAAACAGACTGTCCCTTTTAGTCGCCTCTTACGACATGCAGGGAATACAGCGGGTCTATTCTACTCCCCGACCTGCAGGGGCCCCCATCTGTTTAGAAGTGCTGCTCTATGATAATGAAGAAAATAATGTATTCCTATTGTGAAAATGATGGTGTTGATGATAATGATAATTACAATAAATTAGAAATAGGTGGTTACCTGCCAAGGCACATCTATCACAATCCATTAGGGCCATATTGCCAGAATGCATTGTGGAAACTCTCAATTTGTCAACTTTTAAAAAAAAACAATCAACAATGCATGAGTCGATTGTTTTCACATCATGTTTTGGTAATGCACATCTCTGGGTTGTCCATTCAATCTAGCTACAACAGAAGAACCATTTGACAGGTCACCTTCAAACTTTAGATAGATATGCTTATTGAGAGCATATAATGTTGTTAATCTGAATAATTATGGGTTTTCTGGGTCATTGAATTGCTTAACATGGATTTCTCGTGATAAATAATTTTTCAGCTCATTGAAGTTGCATTTCGAAGTGATTATGATCATATTACATTTTGATAAAATTGTCAAATGTGTATGGTTACAGAGAAAAAAAAGTTCAAAGAAATGACTTCTGTTCAATATATTAACTGTAAAATTGGCTTATACTTCATCACTCTTGTTGGAATGACAGTGATCTTGGCCCTGTAACACACACAATTAAGTGATGGATTGTAGGACTAATGTTAATGATTTATTGCATTGACCATGAAATCCTTGAGGCAACTGTAGTTGCTGAGTCTTGTATTCCAGATTCCTGGTAATATTTTGTTATTTTGCATAAATCTCATGCTTTGCTTGCTATCCAAATTGCGTCTCTGTATAGGCATCTTGATGACTAACTCTCTGATCATCATAATTGTATGAGAAGCAGTAAATTAACCTGTTTATTTTTTCTTTCTTTGTTTTTCTTCAAATGACCAGCTTTCTGTGCAAGTAGCAGAGCTACGGTCTTCTCAAGCCGAGAGCCGTAGTGATGTGGAAACCATGTGGAAGACATTGGGAACACTGGCAGGAAAGAAGTTGCAGCAACCTCAAGTCCTGAGCCTACCACGAATTCGAAAGACACCACCTAAGAGAGAAGAAAAAGAAGAGCTGAAATCTCCAGGAGTTATTCATCTGTAATTATATACCTTTGTTCCTTCATTGTTTTATTTCGATTTGCGCCATTTCGTCTAAAGCCTCCTTCGCAGCAGTGATCTGCTGGTATGCTATTGGAATAATGATTCACATTCAAAATAGCAGTCTGTCAATACATTTCGACTTATCATGTCTACCTAATTCAGAGTCTGAATAATCAATCTATAAATACTTAGCATGTAAGTTTGTGCGAGAGAAACATGCCATGTGGAATAAAGGCCTATGCAAATAGAGATCAAATTGTATAAATCATAGGTGATTGCATGACTGCTCATATGAAACCATTCTTGAATTTTCTCAAACAAGAAGGCAAATGATTCTGTGATTTCTATTTCCTGCATATATCAGAATCTCAGCAAGAATGTCTTATGGAGTCTGTGTTTGGTAATGATAGATAAATATTGGAAATCCTATCACAGCAGATTGTCTAGTTGTGTGGGTTGTGTGGGCTAGAGGTATGTTCACATTAGTCATTTTGTTTTTTCATCTGTGTATAATATGTAGGGGAAGGCAGGGTAAGTTGTGACAGTTTTTGCTTTTTACATGTTAGAATTGATATGATTAATAATCTTGTCAAAATAAGTACCTTGCCTTGAAATTTAATTCTTCTGAAATATTTTCCACCTATATATAACTTTCTATCCCCACACTGAAAATCATCGTGACCTTTGAAAAAAACAATGTCAAGTTTGAGCCACCTTCTGGGGAAAGTTGAGCCACAAAAACTTTGTACAAAATGTATGAGGGGAGAACCAGCATGTCAATTTTTTGTTTAAAGTCTTTTCACTTGCTAATTCTCTATAAATACTAACATCCTTTAAAAGGAAAAGAGCAGTCATGTAAATTGGCTCCTTTCAGCCAGCAATTCAATCGATTTTTATGGTTTGTTTGTTTCTTAAGATACATTACCATAGGAATTACCAAGGCTCAACTTGCCCCATGCTGTTTGGCTCAACTTACCCCAGTCCGAACTTAGTGCGATAATTTTGTATCCACACATTTATTATGCATCCATCATATAAAAGACTATGACAAGAATGAAGATCCATACCTGGACTAATAAGGTTGTTATCATGTCTTTATTATATTTAAAGACATGTATGTTTATAAAGCACTTCTCTATTTCACACTCTTTTTTACTTTTTTGGCTGAAATTCATATTTTTCCCCCTAAAAAAACAACATTTTGTCTCAAAGTTGAAAACAATGTGGTGGGGTTAGGGGTAATGCTATGGGTCATCAATACATGACACCACCACAATGTCTGACTTATTCATTATTGACCTAGGGCTGGTGGCTCAACTTGCCCCTATGCTCAACTTACCCCGCCTTCCCCTACTTCTCATGTCATCTCTTGTATCGTCTGCCTCTCTTTTCTCTTAAATGTGTATTACTCTCTACTTTCATTTCACTTCCTACCTTATTACTCTTACGTGATGGATCCAATATCTGCGTATTCATGTTTTATGAAGAATACTTGATTTATCTTTTAGTTAGCTATGATGTGGATGTACATTTACCACTAACTTTGTTGCAAGAAGTTACTACTATTGTGTCCAAATTATGTCTTATAATTTTGAAAAAAAGACAGATATGGAACAAAATATTTTCATAGAATCTGGGGAAGAAAGAAATGCCATGAATTAATCACACTCATATCCCTACTTGGAGCAGGGTTGATGTTAGCTCATTTGAGTTTTGCTCTCTGACCATTTGATTTTACCAATATTATGGGGTATTGTTTTGCCCAATTGTTATTGTCATGAACATGTAAAAAGTAAATTACTTAGTACTTTCTGTGTGAATTAACCACTAATGTATCCTACTACATTGAGAGTATACATTTGCCAGATGAGGTATAAACAATTCCTAACATTTACATGATTTTGTTGTTTTCAGGTGTGGTATTTGTGAACAGTCCCATGACCAGCATCTTCTGGTGCTATGTGATATCTGCAAGAAATACTACCACATGGGATGTTTGGACCCACCCCTGACACGCCTACCAAAGAAGAGTGCTTTCAGTGTCTGGTAAGTAGTCTTATAAAGAGCCTTTTCAACCTTGTTGCTGGTATGGGTAGCACTATCAGTTGACAGTAACAAAGAGTAACACAGTATTGCCACATTTGCTAGATAATATCAGTAACTTATCACCTCCTGCCATAGGGATTTGTGTATTGTGCTCTTCATGGACAGTATCATAATGTATTATGTGTCACAATGTATGATGATAATTATACTGGGTCCAGGCTCTGCCCAGTTGATTGGTGATTGATTTCACATCTTCCATTTCATACTTTTATCGCTTGTTATCAGTAGCCTGGACTTGGTCTGAAATAGTGATTGATTGCAAGTGGTGACTTTGTTATGATTGGTTATCTGTTATGACTGGCTACTGGTACTGAATGGGGATGACATCAAAAGAGGGAACAAGCAAGGAATTTAAAACATGGTCTTAGAAGTGATCAGGTTCGTTGCTTTTCTGGAAAGAAAACTAATGTTGAGTCCTGCCAGTTTTGTGATATATGTACATTACCAGTATATGTACATTTTCTATTAGGAATTGGGGGGGAGGGGGGGGGGGGGGGGGGGGGATAGATCTGCCCATACTGATAACCTCAATCTTATTTAGTATAGCAATGAAAACGTGATTCCCTGCTCTGTGTTGGCAATTCTTGTAGCATTAACAGAATTACATGGCACATAATACAGGGGATTTACACCACTTAAAGGCAAATGCATTTTATGCCATGAATACAGTAAAGAAAATATATGGATTGTTAGAGTGTAATTAACTCAGTTGCACATATCCACAATATACACAAATAACATATCTTTGCATGAATATACTCATATAGGCCCAATGGAATAAGTCAAGCCATTTATACTGTACCTACTAATTCATATTTTTGTTGGTTATAATGGAAATTAGAGCCATATGCTACAGCACGATGGGGCTGATCCTACAATGAGATGTACTTGCAAAAAAAAAAGCCAAACAGAACAAACTCTTGACCTGCCAGTGTTTTACCTGAAATCCATAAAATCTACAGAAATTTTCCAGGTAATTCTCAGAAATCAAGAAATGAATGTTCACAGTATTTTGATAACCCGGCAGGATTAATTCCTTGAATGCATGAGCGCTGAAAGGCAGCTCGAGCTAAAGCCGGGGTAATAATAATAATAACAACGCGCCTCGGAATAGAATATTTCTAGATAAGATGGTGCTATATAAATGCCTATTATTATTATTTTATTATTATTTATATTTATATATTCAGGGTAATTATTTGACTCATGGCCAGTAATACAATATAAATTTCTGCTCACACTTTGATCTTGCATTCTTGATTTTGTATCCATTCATGAGGCATATGAACAAAATACATGTACATGTAGGTGTAGGCCTATAGAGGCAACAGTTAAAATTCATAGAAAAAAAATAGTTGAGCTCTGGAACCTCTTTCATGCCAAGTATGTTGATTGTAACAAGCAATAATACTTGCTATGTATATTCTTAAACATGTATTATTCTGTCATAATGTATTCTATTTATTATGTCAGAATATGTATCTTGACTGTCAGCCTAATATTTCTAGTCAGTTTAAATGCAAAGAACATCTAAATTTTGTTCAAATTTGATAATTTTGAAAATATGCAAGAATTAGTTACATGTGCATGTTAGCTCCAATCTGCAACCTATTTAATTTGTAAAATTTTGAGAGAAAAAATGTCAATTATTCAATTTGTAAACTTCATTCATAGTATTTTATTAAAAGTCTTGTAACATTGAAAAAGACTTTTCTATCCATGGTGTAGTAAATGAAGTAAATGTAAGGTGACAGTCATTTTTTGCAAAAATTAAACATTAAAAATTTAGATATAATTAATATGCATGCAATAACAGATTATCTTTTTTCTGATTTTTTTTTTGTTAATGGATGTAAGCATTTATGTTCCAAAAATACAACTGCTAAATACTAGGGTGATCCAATATAGCATTAATTTTTGTACACCATTTTATGTGCAGCAGGTCCAATTCAGAAAAACGCATTTGAAAATTCAAATTCGCATTAATGTCAATGTATTTAGCAATTAGTAATTTTAAGCAAAAACAAAGGTATTTTAGCTTAAAGCTTGAAGAATGGTAATACCTTCATGTATAACATATGAAAACATCTATTTTTGACCATTTTTACCCTGTTCTCGAAATTGGACCACCTAATATAACATACGACCTAACAGAGTATAAAAATTGATTTTAAAAATAGATAACACAGTATTGAGCAGCTGTTATACCAATACAACCTTACACTTTTGTAATGTTTGTACATGTACAGTACAACCTTACACTTTTGTAATGTTTGTACATGTACAGTACACCCTTACACTTGTGTAATGTTGTACATGTACAGTACAACCTTACACTTGTGTAATGTTTGTACATGTACAGTACAACCTTACACTTGTGTAATGTTTGTACATGTACAGTACAACCTTACACTTGTGTAATGTTTGTACATGTACAGTACAACCTTAACACTTGTGTAATGTTTGTACATGTACAGTACAACCTTACACTTGTATAATGTTTGTACATGTACAGTACAACCTTACACTTGTGTAATGTTTGTACATGTACAGTACAACCTTACACTTGTGTAATGTTTGTACATGTACAGTACAACCTTACACTTGTGTAATGTTGTTGCATACATGTGTTTTCTCATTGAAAATTATTCAGAATAATGAATGATTTTCTCTGCTAGAAAGCATAGGAAGGGGCTAAAATGACCGTTCATGTAGAATCATATCTTGAAAATCAAGTTCAATGCTAGTTTAGTCATAGTGTCTAATTTTATTTTCCAATCAATACGTGTATTCCTCTCAAGCATTTTTGTTGGGAATGGCGTCTATCCATGCAGTTGTAATTGCACAAGAGATGATAATCATATATTGAATGACAGAATTCTTGTAGAGAATCCTTAATTGTTAATTCTTGCTGTAAATCCTATGGACTTGTACATGTAGAGTGGCATCTTGTTTAATGTTTTATATCAGGTCATCCAATATTTTCATGTATCCCACCTGAAGGCATTCAATTCCCTCTAATTATAGAGTGTTTTTTTAGTGATGAATTAAAAACAATTTGTATATTGGTCTGTATCAATTGCCTGTCAAATTTTAGAGCGTATTCCTAACAGGGCCAAAAACTGACAAATTTCCCTTAGGCTCCTGTAAAAATGTTGCTATTGAATATGAGACCGTATTCAACAGTCTAGTGCGCATGAGTGAATGCATGAAAAATTGAACATGTACTGCAATAAATGCAATGAGATGCGAAGCAAAGAGCACAATGATACTTAATTAAGTCATGATGAACTACAATTGTACCTACAACTTGTTTACTGGAATTCAGTTCAGGAGACCAGTTTGGAAGATCGCTTTGCTCGCATTCCCTTCGGATCACCCGAAAAGTGGTTTTCAAAACCACTTCACGTAAAGCAGTCTTGTTGTCTAAGACCCTGATCCCATTACTGCCCTAAAACTAGTTTATCGTGTAACGAGAACAGTTGAAGAGGTCTAGAAGCGATCTTCCAAACCAGTTCAAATAACCACCTTGGGATGTAGTTTTCAAGATTGCTTTGCCTCGTTTAACTGGTTTTTTATCAATTTTTTTTGGGGGGGGGGTGTAGATAATAATTATTTTAGATAGCTTTATTTCATGGAATACCAGAAATACTCCACTTGTTAGGGCCAATATTCCACTCGTCTGCTATTTTCAGAATATTTGCCCCAACTCTTAGAATATTTCTAGTATTCCATTCTGAGCCATCCAAAATAATATAAATGTCATTCTGAGCTGTTTTAATATAATCAATCGTGGATCAGTCAAGTAAAAATAATCTTTTGAATATTTATATGTCAGTGCTAAATTGATATCTCAGAGATTTAGAAGAGGCATTGATAAAGATCAATGGTTTATGCTGAAGGCGCAAATTTAGAACAAATCAAGCAAATTTAGAAAATCATCTCTTGTAACTAGAAATAGAGCTACATGTAGGGGAAATACCTTTTAAGGGTATTGCCTTTAGCAATTTAATCCTGCCTTGAAAATCCCATCTTGCTTAATGTATTTCTTTTTTACTTGTGGAGATAATCATGACAGTTTAAGAAGTAATCATAATGGAATTATAGGTTTGCTTGACATTCTGCATTACTTAAGTGTGGGTGGCAAGTCACATGTAAGAATTTCATGAAGACACCTGCACTTTATGATTTAAAGAGGTAACATGCACAAGTCTTTGAAATACAGAGATTCATGTTTTGTGATTGATAATTTTGAATGTCTTAGTCAAGCACTTCTTTATTATATTTTAATTGATGGAGGGGGAGGGGGTCATGAAATGGAATTATACACTAATGCTTATTAGAATGCTCATGTAAATACATACAGCGCGGCCCAGAACAAATGTCCCTGTGACATATCGCTGAATTAATTCTAAAGTAAGGTATTATTCTCAAATGATGGATGAGTACTAAAAGCTGTACAATGGAGGCAAACCACAAGAGTATCACACTCTACGATAGTGAACATAACCAGTAAAATTGACTTTTTTACTGAAACAATTACTTTATAATAATAATGATACATAACATTTATAAGACGCGTACTACTGGTGTTTCTACATGTAAGCGCACTGGTTCTGTTTATGGTTTTTGTCTCACCTGCGAAGCAGAGTGAGACTATAGGCGCCACTTTTCCGACGGCGGCGGCGGCGTCAACATCAAATCTTAACCTGAGTTAAGTTTTTGAAATGACATCATAACTTAGAAAGTATATGGACCTAGTTCATGAAACTTGGCCATAAGGTTAATCAAGTATTACTGAACATCCTATTAGAGTTTCATGTCACATGACCAAGGTCAAAGGTCATTTAGGCTCAATGAACTTAGACCATGTTTGGGGAATCAACATCAAAATCTTAACCTGAGGTTAAGTTTTTTAAATGTTATCATAACTTAGAAAATATATGGACCTAATTCATTAAACTGGAACATAAGGTTACCGGTAATCAAGTATCACCAAACATCCTGCATGAGTTTCACGTCACAGGTCAAAGGTCATTTAGGGTCAATGAACTTTGGCTGATTTGGGGGTATCTGTTGAATTACAATCAAAACTTTAAAAGTTTTTGGATCTGATTCATGAAACTTGGACATAATAGTAATCAAGTATCACTGAACATCCTGTGCAAGTTTCAGGTCACATGATCAAGGTCAAAGGTCATTTAGGGTCAATGAACTTTGGCCGAATTGGGGGTATTTGTTGAATTACCATCATAACTTTGAAAGTATGTTGGTCTAGTTCATAAAACTTGGACATAAGAGTAATCAAGTATCACTGAACATCCTGTGTGCATTTTAGGTCACATGACCAAGGTCAAAGGTCAATGAACTTTGGCCATAATGGGGGTATCTGTTGAATTACCATCATAACTTTGCAAGTTTATTGATCTGACTTTTGAAACTTGGACATAAGAGTAGTCAAGTATCACTGAATATCCTGTGCAAGTTTCAGGTCACATGATCAAGGTCAAAGGTCATTTAGGGTCAATGAACTTTTGCCGAATTAGGGGTATTTGTTGAATTACCATCTTAACTTTTATAAAGTATGTTGGTCTAGTTCATAACACTTGGACATAAGAGTAACAAAGTATGATAATAATAATAATAGGCAGTTATATAGCGCCATCTATCTAGAAATATTCTATTCCGAGGCGCGTTTTTTATTATTATTATTACCCCGGCTTTAGCTCGAGCTGCCTCTCAGCGCTCATGCATTCAAGGAATTAATCCTATCGGGTAACCATTCACCTCACCTGGGTCGAGTGCAGCACAGTGTGGATGAATTTCTTGCTGAAGGAAATTACGCCGTGGCTGGGATTCGAACCCACGACCCTCTGTTTCAAAGTCAGAAGACTTATCCACTGGGCCACAACGCTCCACACTGAACATCTTGTGCGAGAGTTATAGTAGTTTTCAAAGTCAGCACTGCTGCTATGTTGAATCGCGTGATGCAGGTGAGACGGCCAGAGGCATTCCACTTGTTACTTGGAATTAAAAGAAAAGAAAGAAAGAAGAAAAAAGATGTGGCAGGGGAAGTGACACAGCTAATGCAACTATACTAATAATAAAAAATCTTAAACTGGTGTGCACCTCCAATTGACTGACCCACAACTGTGAATCATCTATTAAACAAGTAGATTTCAAGTAGGGTTTTGAACTGATTCACAGACTTGGCATTATGAATGTAAGATGGTAGCTTATTCCAAAGGGAAGGGGGAATTGAAGATAAAGGTCACCATACTTTGTAGAGGTTCGAGGTCCAGGAGTTAACTGCATCGTAGACGATGAATGGAGAGGTCTTGAGAAGGTACTAGAGCGTAAAGAAATGAGATCTGTCAGATATTTTTGGGAATGGTCATTGAGAATTTTGTGGGTAAGAAGGAGAACTTTGAAAGAGACACGGTGATGTATGCGGAGCCAATGAAGAGAACGCAGAATTGGAGTTATGTGCTCAGTACAGGTAACTTAATAACAAAAAATATAAAACGAAATGCAATTGTTGGAATTAGGCATGAAACAGTCATGACCTGTTGTCTCCATCATTGTGCATTTCTCATTATGAAATTTGAAATGGACTATCACACACTGCTGTGAACGTGCTCAAGGATGCAATTTGATGAGCCTTGTTAGATCATGGATATTTTTCTGGTCAGATTCTGGATGATCAAAGGGGGCTGATATGCTAGACAGTGCTGACCACTATCACATAATATAGATCAATTAATGTGTATTCAAAACCACTGAAGCGATACTAATGATTTTTTTTGTAGAAGTTAGAACATGAAATGAACTTTTTAGTCCTGTACATTTAATTGAGAATACCATCATGTTTTTTAATTAATTCAGCCCAATGTCAGAGAGACATTTCTTCCTGGATGCGCTAAATAGGTGCAGATAAGAAAGTTACATTATTTTTATTTTAGAGTTGTTACACTTTCAACTAGCGTTTTTGAGAATACATCATATTTTTTAAATTAATTCAGCCCAATGTCAGAGAGACATTTTTTGATGATTGCTTCTATTTTTGTCTCACCTGCGAAGCAAAGTGAGACTATACATGTAGCGCCGCTTTTCCGACGGCGGCGGCGGCGGCGTCAACATCAAATCTTAACCTGAGGTTAAGTTTTTGAAATGACGTCATAACTTAGAAAGTATATGGACCTAGTTAATAAAACTTGGCCATAAGGTTAATCAAGTATTACTGAACATCCTGCATGAGTTTCACGTCACATGACCAAGGTCAAAGGTCATTTAGGGTCAATGAACTTTGGCCGAATTGGGGATATCTGTTGAATTCCCATCATAACTTTGAAAGTTTATGGATCTGATTCATGAAACTTGGACATAATAGTAATCAAGCATCACTGAAAATGTTGTGCAAGTTTCAGGTCTCATGATTAAGGTCAAAGGTCATTTAGGGTCAATGAACTTTGGCCGAATTGGGGTATCTGTTGAATTACCATCATAACTTTGAAAGTTTATTGGTCTAGTTCATTAAACTTGGAAATTAGAGTAATCAAGTATCACTGAACATCCTGTGCGCGTTTCAGGTCACATGACCAAGGTCAAAGGTCAATGAACTTTGGCCGAATTGGGTGTATCTGTTGAATTACCATCATAACTTTGAAAGTTTATGGATCTAATTCATGAAACTTGTACATAAGAGTAATCAAGTATCACTGAACATCCTGTTCGAGTTTCAGGTCACATGATCAAGGTCAAAGGTCATGTAAGGTCAATGAACTTTGCCATGTTGGGGTTTTTGTTGAATAACCATCATATCTCTGTAAGTTTATTGGTCTAGTTCATAAAAAGTGGACAATAAGAGTAACCATGTATCACTGAACATCTTGTGCGAGTTAGAGTAGTATTCAAAGTCAGCACTGCTGCTATATTGAACCGCGTGATGCAGGTGAGACGGCCAGAGGCATTCCACTCGTTTATGATAAGAAATTTTACCAAGACGGCAATGATGTTTAAAAATATTTTAATGTACATAGACAAGTAGATTTCTTTTAAGCTTGTAAAGTCTAGGTAAATCCAAAGATTACATAGATTTATTTTTGATGACTGAATTTATGGTATTACAAGGTGAAATGATTTTATCATTTAAGCTTTACATGCTTGGTGAACGTTGGAATTTATGGTCTGATATTAATTGTTAGAATTTACCACCAAAAGTCTTGACTCAACAATGTGCTTATTGAAATTACAAAAAATTAACAGGATTTTCATTTCTTTTAATGTATTGATTCAACCAAATTTATTGAAAAAAAGATAACTACAACTACCCATCTTTATAATGTACTATACATTGCAACGTAATACAAAATATAATTCTTTAACTTGGTATGAATTGGTGGAAAATATCAGGATGAGAATATTCCCTTTGGACATTAAATAACTAATGTGTAATAGATAGGTACTTCATGGTCACTCAATGAATTGCAGGGGTTACATGATCTGTGTTCTGGTGAAATTCTATCATTGTAAAGCTGTAAATTAAGCGAAACTTATAACCTAAACTTACACTTAAATTATCTATCCGTAACCTAATCCCAATCCTTGCATTATTTTGGACAACAAATTTTCTTCAACACAAACCCAGGTCTGAGACAAGGGGCCCGTTTCATGGAACCTGTAAAAATAACAAAATTACAATCACAGATTAAAGCTACTGAAATGATTCTATTTGATTGGCAGATAGTAGACTTGTTATAGAAATTGTGCATTTCTTTATTTTAACAAGTCTTTATGATAAAAACGAGACCCAGGCTGCGGAACTGTGGTCTAATATTAGGTCCTGACTGTCTGAATGGAGACAATGAAAGTGTGCTCAGCCACAGAGCGCTAGGCGCCATTTTAGGGGGCTCACAAATGTTAATGTGAAGGTTTCGCAAGAATGTGCAAGCTTATCAACAAATGGCCATGTCCAATATTTATATTCATGTGACAAAAGTAAACCTCCAGGGGGAAGGAGATTTTTTTTTAGAATTGCCTTTGAACCATTATGTGTATAGAGAATTTCAAGGGTAGAAGGCAGTTGAGGTTTGCACCCAAGATGTCACCTTGATGGCCTTGGGTTAATACAAACCCTACAAATATTTGCTACCATGCAGAGGCCATCTAAGAATGAAGCAGAAGAAAGTGATTTTGTTAAACAATGAGTTTAATTCATTCTTTACCCCAGGCAATGTTCAGAGTGTGTAAGCAGTAGCAGTGATGAAAGTGAGGGAGAAGAAAGTAAGGAAGTGGAAGAGGAGCCAAGACGCAAGAGACGTATCATCAAGGAGCCTCTCAAGTTTACCACTCAGTATACAGACTTTCCGACTACCAAAAGGGTAATATTTCATGATTATTTCTAATGCCATTGTCTTCAGCTTTCATGAAAGATTTGATTTTACTTTGGGACTTTGTCAGTAATGAGTGTTCTCCATCACCCAAGGTGGAAAGTTTTGTAGCAAACAAATGTAAGGTGACGCAGTCTGTGTTCCCCCGTTACTTCAAATGGTCGATGCATTATCTCTTAATTTCTTGACCCACAGTGCCTTACCAGAAGTATGCTGTTTGCCGGAATGGACAAGTTGTCATTCTGTTACTGTTACCATGGTAACAGTGAGATGCTAGCGCTTTTCAGGCAATCAAAACCAAAGATTACTGAAATAGAGCTGACAACATTCATTAAAGGAAAATGAAACCTTTGAATCAAGATTGTGTGAAACCATAAAAATCAAAGAAACAGATCAACGAAAGTTTGAAATAAATCTGACAAATAATGAGAAAGTTATATTTGAATATTGTGATCACTAATGCTATGGAGATCCTTCAGTTGGCAATGCGACAAAGATGTGTGATGTCACTTGTGAACAACTTTCCCAGTACTTTTGTATACATGTCACTTAAACTGCCTCTTTTATCACATCTATCAGTAGATCATGTATTCTTTCTACAGGAGGATATGTAATACAATTTTCAAAGTTAACATTATGGATAGAGAGTTTGTATCACCATGAGAAAGCGCAAAAAGAGACCTTTTTAGGTAGAAGCGCCTTGAGCACCTAGCAAGGTGGATACGTGTGTTATACAAATCCTATATTATTTACCGTATTTTATTATTTTATGACTAAGTTAAAATTCACTTAGGGTCAACGAACTTTGGCCATATTGGTGTTATTTGAGGAATTGTCATCATAACTTAAAAAGTTTATGGATCTTGTTCATGAAACTTGGACATAAGAGCAACATGTATCATATCATGTGCCAGTTTCAGGTCACATGACCAAGGTAAAAGGTCACTTAGGGTCAACAAACTTTGGCCATGTGGGGGTTATTTGAGGAATTGTCATCGTAACTTTGAAATTTTATGTATCTAGTTCATGAAACTTGGAAGTAAGAGCAGCAATGTATCCCTGATTACCCTGTGCACATTTCAGGAAAATGGCCAAGATTAAAGGTCATTTAAAGGTCAATGAACTTTGGCCATGTTGGGAGTATGTTTTGAATTGGCATCATAACTTAGAGAGTTTATGGATTTAGCTCATGAAACATCAACATAAGGGTAATCAAGTATGAATGATTGTTTTGCGTATGTCTTAGGTCACATGGTCAAAGGTCATTTGGGGTCAATGGACATAATATTTTAGTATCATTTTAGTGTTTTCTCCTGTGAATAATTATTCATTAGCTTTTTTTTTTAAGGCAGCACTGCTTCTATATCGAATTGCATAATGCAGGCAAGACTGCCAGAGGCGTTCCACTTGTTCTCAAATTTTCTTTGTTCTTATTCTTTGATTTTTTTTCTCTTTCAAAACAAGTCTAAATGTTCCAAAGGTTTCATTTCCCTGTTCCTTGAGTTCAAAGTACGCTAGTGGTGGCAGTAGGAGTTAATCTTCTATAGCTAAACACAGAAACTTATCAAGTTTTTCATTGAGACTCCGCCTCCCTCTTTCCTGTAAGTTGAGAAGCCATGCTTGCATTCAGACAAAAATATGTTTTTAAAATTGTATGTTATGGCTTTGGATACTTCTTCCCAACTTTCAATTTGATATGTTACTTTTTTCTCATTCAGAACAAGTCCAAATGTTTCAAAAGTTTCATTTCCCTTTAAATGTTCCCTGATTTCAAAGTATGCTTGTGGTGGCAGTAGGATTTAATCTTGGATAGCTAAAAACAAACTCATCAAGTTTTTCATTGAGACTCCGCCTCCCTCTTTCCTGTCAGTTGAGAAGCCATGCTTGCATTCAGACAAAAATATGTTTTTAAATTTGTATGTTATGGCTTTGGATACTTCTTTTTAACTTTCATTTGATATGACTTCTTTCTTCTGACTATCACTATCCTGTTATTGAAATATTTATTCTTTTTTGTTTTGTGAAGGCGAGACTAAGAGATCAAAATGTCCGTCCGTCACAAACATTATGACACATACTCACTTTTCAGCCAAACTTTGATTGTAGATGTACTTAGGGTACCTGCATGTTATGGTGCAGTGGCAGGTCATTTTGAGGTCAACATTAAAGTTTACGTTCAGGTCAATGTTAAAGTTTGCATACAAGACTGTTATTGAAATATTTCTTCTTTTTGTCTCGCCCACGAGTGGTGGAAGTGATACTAAGGGATCCAAATGTCGTCCGTCCGTCACAAACATAATGAGACATAACTCAGCAACCATAAGTCACTTTTTACCCAAACTTGGGTTGTAGAGGTAATATGAGACCTGAATGTAATGCTGCAGTCGGAGGTCATATGGAAAGGACAAAGGTCATTTTCAAGTCAACGTTGAAGCTTACATGCAAGATTTTCTTATGACACATAACTCTGCAACTGTAGGTCACTTTTAAACCAAACTTGTGTTTTAGATGTACTTAAGAGACCTGCATGTTATGCTGCAGTCGGAGGTCATTTTGAGGTCAACATTAAAGTTTATATGCAAGACTTTTATAACAAATGTTATTCCATCTCAGTTATTTCACAATGAACCTTTGATGCAATTCAGTTGCGTGCTGTCGCAAATCGCAATATTTCTGGTTATTTCCACAATTGGCCAAGACACAACATCGCTTTAATATGCCTTGTTATCTTCAATGTGAACTTCCTTTTTATTAGGTTATGTCATGATTCACGTGCAGAAAAGTGTGAAACCATAATAAAGTATATTCTTGCCTTGATACATGGCATATTTGATCTATTGCCTGAAAACTGAAACCATATGAACATAAATCCTTTCTTGTGGAACTGGGTCAGTGCATCTTCTATTTTGAATTTCACATTTTAACTGTAAGGTTTTGGAGATAATGATATAATTGAGAACTCAATGGCCCATATTCTGAGATCAGATTAAACTTAGACTCGGTCTATCTCTGTGCTAAAATTATGGGGAGCCAAAAACTTAAAAATTCTGGTTACAGTGTACATTGTACATTCCTGATGTTTTCTATTTTATTTCCATTTGCTTGCATAATGAATAAAAAATACTTGAGTTCACTTATGAATGATTTCAGTGTCATGTGAATCAATAAATTGAAACTGTACTAATAGAGATTTGTGCCCCAATTGGCTATTTATAGTAAAACCACAACTTTAATCCAGGGTTTAATTCAAACCCGAGTCCAGAGTATGAGCCTAAATGAACAAGTTATTGATAACACACCATACCAATGATCATCACAGGAATTAAGGCTTGGTCTCACTGCACTTGCGACTGCAGAGAGTATGTAAAGCGGAAAATAATCTTGCCATCCGTTGAAAAAACATGTCTCCATGGTGTACACTTTGTTTCGTATGCTCTATCGAGCATCCGTCCACTTTGATTTCATTGTTTGCCCATTTTGTCCATTGGTTAGAACGGATGAAAATGGATGGATACACCCCACCAATTTTCCTTGTCCGCTATATCTGATATATGTTTTGTGTCCGTCGGCCAGTTGGACCAGGCCTTTAGCTTTCTTCTCTCTCTTGTTCACCCTTTAGCCTGAATTATCAAAGGTGGTTTTGAAAACCGTTCATTGAACCCATGGTTTATGCAAATCTGTATAAATTAGGCTGATTTACCAAATATATTAAAAAATGGCCAATGCTGATGCTTGCTCTGTCACATTTTTCCATATTGACGCATGTTGTCATGGTTGAGTACGCTATTTTCTTCATGAATCCACTGTTTTGAATTAATGCAACCCCTTTTAAAAAAGGAAATTGATGCATGTTGCCATGGATGAGCATGCTATATCATTCATGAATCCACTGCTTTGAATTGATGCTTCCCACATTGAAAACAGTGGGCTCTTGCGTGAAATAGTGAATTCAACCATGGCAATAGGCGTCAAGCGCAATGTGGCAAAACACCATTGACATTTGTTTTAATATGCATGCTATTGTATGTAAGCATAATTCATACAGGAAATCTGCCAAAACCACCTTGTTGAATTATGGCCTTTGCATTTATAGGCGAAAGCTGGGTAAAATCCTTGTTTGCCATCCTGTATGAATACCAATTAGAATGTGTTAATCATCAAATAGTTCATTTGATGTTACTGTCTTCTAGGTCACCAAACCAAAGGGAAAAGCAAATAGCAGGACAGCAGCAAAAAGGAAACAACTCAACATGGATAACAATGATGATGTAGTAAGTTTACTATGCCAAGAACATTTCCTTCATCACCTCTGCACTGTACTCTGATCTTTGAAATGTTACAACATTGAATCTGCAATAAACAATCCTTTGGGGGGATTCGAAATCAATCATGTTTCTGCTCACAACTTTGAAAAGAAATGTAAAGTGTTGGTACATTTGAAACAACACTTAGAATTCTTTAAATTGACACTAGGGAAGGCCATGAAGTCCATGATTTGTTAAGTTTCCTTTGAAAAAATTTAACACTTTTCAAAAAATGTGCAGTGTTGGTGTACTGGATGGGGGGGAGGACCTTTTCCCCAAAATTTCACATTTCATATTTCTGCATCCATTAGAAATTCTGATGTATTGTTCAAGTTTCCTTGAATTTATTTTTATTTAGTTAGAAACGACCAAGAAAATGAAATATATTCCTTTCTTTCTCAACTCTAAAAACATTGATTTCTGGAAATTTCAGTTGAAGTTAAACTAATAGGATCAGTGAGGGTTATGAATAGGATAGGGTCACATCTGGCAAAATAATTTCATTATTATATGTTTCAAAAACCTTGTGACAATGCATATTCCATTCCAGAGATAATTTCATATTTTAAAATGAATGGTTCTTGTTATTTTGATGAAACGTTTGTCGGATCAACTTCGAGCTTGTTTTTTTGTCTCACCTGCGAAGCAAAGTGAGACTATAGGCGCCGCTTTTCTGACGGCGGCGGCGGCGGCGGCGTCAACATCAAATCTTAACCTGAGGTTAAGTTTTTGAAATGACATCATAACTTAGAAAGTATATGGACCTAGTTCATGAAACTTGGCCATAAGGTTAATCAAGTATTACTGAACATCCTATTAGAGTTTCATGTCACATGACCAAGGTCAAAGGTCATTTAGGGTCAATGAACTTAGACCATGTTGGAGGAATCAACATCGAAATCTTAACCTGTGGTTAAGTTTTTGAAATGTCATCATAACTTAGAAAATATATGGACCTAGTTCATGAAACTTGGACATAAGGTTAATCAAGTATCACTGAACATCCTGCATGAGTTTCACGTCACATGACCAAGGTCAAAGGTCATTTAGGGTCAATGAACTTTGGCCGAACTGGGGATATCTGTTGAATTCCCATCATAACTTTGAAAGTTTATGGATCTGATTCATGAAACTTGGACATAATAGTCATCAAGCATCACTGAAAATTTTGTGCAAGTTTCAGGTCTCATGATTAAGGTCAAAGGTCATTTAGGGTCAATGAACTTTGGCCGAATCAGGGGTATCTGTTGAATTACCATCATAACTTTGATAGTTTATTGGTCTAGTTCATTAAACTTGGACATTAGAGTAATCAAGTATCACTGAACATCCTGTGCACGTTTCAGGTCACATGACCAAGGTCAAAGGTCAATGAACTTTGGCCGAATTGGGTGTATCTGTTGAATTACCATCATAACTTTGAAAGTTTATGGATCTGATTCATGAAACTTGTACATAAGAGTAATCAAGTATCACTGAATATCCTGTTTGAGTTTCAGGTCACATGATCAAGGTCAAAGGTCATGTAAGGTCAATGAACTTTGGCCATGTTGGGGTTTTTTGTGAATCTCTGTAAGTTTATTGGTCTAGTTCATAAAAAGTGGACATAAGAGTAACCATGTATCACTGAACATCTTGTGCGAGTTAGAGTAGTATTCAAAGTCAGCACTGCTGCTATATTGAACCGCGTGATGCAGGTGAGACGGCCAGAGGCATTCCACTTGTTTTTTTTATTTGCCTGCATAACAGAGCAAGAATGTAGGCGCTGCTTTTCTGACGGTAGCAGTGTCATCAACAATTTAGAAAGTATATGGACCTATTTCATGAAACTTGGACATAATGGTTATGAAGTATTAGCATCCTGCCAGAGTTTGATGTCACATGACCGAGGTCAAAGCTCATTTAGGGTCAATGACCTTAGGCCATTTTGGGAGAATCAACATCTAAGTCTTAACCATAGGTTAACTTTTTAAAATGTCATAACTTAGAAAGGTTTTGTGGGCATAGTTTATGATACTTGGACAGAAAGGTAATCAAGTATTACTGAACACCCTGCCCGAGTTTCAGGTCACATGACCAAGGTCACAGGTAATTTAGGGTCAATGAACTTTGGCCATGTTGGGGGTTATCGTTGAATTGCTATTATAACTGAAAGTTTATGGATATAATTCATGAAATGTGGACATAAGGGTAATCAAATATCACTGATCATCTTGCACAAGGCTTATGTCACATAATTAGGGTCAATGAACATAGATTATTATATGTATTGTGTTTTTTGTGAATAATTATTTGATATTTGTTTTCAAAGTCTGCACTGCTGTTATATTGAATCACGTAATTCAGGATAGACTGCCAGAAGCACTCCACTTGTTCTTAGTTGTTGGTGAGGACTAGTCAAACTTAGTCAATTTGTAAATTTGAAAGAGTGCCTAGAAATTCTCACCCACATTCATGCAAGTAAATCACACTCTGTATATATTTGCTTTTTAATTTCAGCAGCCTGAACCAACTTCAAAGGCAAGGAGAAAGTCAAGATGATGAACTGAAGCATAGGCTGAGATTAATGATGATCAAGCATACAGGTAATAGTGGCATAATAAAGAAAGTGTTCATTGGCAGCACCAGGGTATTTTGTTATGGGCAATGAGAAGCCCCAGAGGTTAATATGAAGTATTTGTTATTATTGAATATAGGGGTATTGTATTCTTACACACAACAGATCCAGGTGTTTCCCCATTGGACTTAGACTCTGTAACACAAAGATTAGCAATCAATCGATAAATGGCAGAGAGAGAGAGAAATCCTTGGCTTTATTGGCTGAGAAGTCATCATTTTACTGTAGTAACTGTTTTTCTATTGCAACTTACGGAAACAGGTATACTTTTTTGTAATCCAAGTCCCTGACATTGCCAACTTATAGTTTTCAGATTAAAAGCTTCTTTTGATTTTGGTTAATCCCCCTAAAAGTGTTGGCCACTCTTCAAATTATTTACATTATAATTATGATGTAGATGATGTGATGTAAAAATTTGTTTGGATGTACATGTAATTTTATGTGAAAGTGTCTTCTTGAAAATGTCCGTACAAAATAAGGATGATGATTGTAAATCAAAGAAAATGGATGGAATACATGGAAATGGCTGTTGGAGATGGAAAAAGGATCACTTCAGGATGAAAATCATTGAAAATCACTTAAGAATAACACTATAGCATAAACGTTTTTTGATAAATAAAAATGTAATCCCAAAAATGATTACTTTTAAGATGGAGTGTAGAAGGAAGTAAACTTGCAACCTAATAGTATGCTACCCATCTCTAATTAGGCTTGATTCCTGTGGTACCTGTGTGTATCATGGCATGATGTCTACCACCACCACTGTAGTGCACATAGGATAGGAGCATATCCTGACCAAAATAAGTCTGATTGTTATTGTTCTGCTGTATTCATAGTACCAATACCGAAGAGGCTGTCTAATAGGATGTTTATATTCAGTGGTGCATAATATACTCTAGCAAATGTAGAGAAATTGTTTTTAGCACCTTTGATCTCAAGTCATCATAGTAAATGCTCCCTGTTATAAATGAGAATTGCTCTATGTGTCTCCATGTGTACAATGTCTATAGGAAAAGTTCCAATAGACAGGCCCTGTGAATTGGAATTCATAATTTTCTCCAAAAAGGCAATTTAAAAAAAAAATAGATAATCATAACTCATACCTGTACGAGACCATTTATAATACATGGAAAGTATAACAAAGTTCAGGATGTAGTCACTGTTTGTAGCTTTGTGACAGGAAATCACTTCACATCTAGGACAAGTGTTTAGGAGGCCATTTAAAAAAAATAGAATCATTAGTAAGATAGGATGCTTGAAATCCTCAATGTAAAATAGGATGCTTCTAAGTTTTCACAAAAAATAGATGGATAAAAGCGGTTTATAACAGTCTTATTATTGAATCTACTCCTAAAGCTTAATACAGGCTTTGAATCTTTGGCTCTAACAGATACCAAGAGACACATGGCTTGCTGAATCGATTCTTTCACCTTAGGCCAAATTTTATACCATTGCAGTGTTGCACAAATTGGACTATTTGCCTTTTTTTTTGAAAATACAATAGAAGTTGGATTATTCACTATAGAAAAAATGAAGTTTTCTTTAAAAATCATCAAGATTTTGAAATGGGGAAACAGATCTAAACATTTTGAATTTACTTGTAGTGCAGAAGTTTCAGTACACATACATGACTTGCCAGTAACTTATACTTTGCAAGCTAACAGTGATTTCACAAAAGAAACATAAGTAACTTTATCACTGGTGGAGCTATCAAACACAGAGCTAAATGTACAGTGCTTATTTTCAGGTATGTGTCCTTGCAATGGTGTATTTTGGAGGATAGCCTCAGAGTGCAATGGTATGATATTGCAGATTTCATAGGTTTGTATACTACAAGCTCTGAAGGCATGGAACAATATACAAATAGCAAATAGGCATGAGTGTGATGGTGTGAGATTTGGCATGAGGGGAATGAAAGATGCTCTATTCAACTCGGCTAAAGCCTCGTTCAATAGAGCATTTCTTTCACCAAATGCGAAATCTTGCACCATTGCACGAATAAGAATATTCGCTATTTGTGTTGTACAACGCATTGGAATCTAGTGAAAATATGAAAAAACAAGAGTTTTTCCCTCCAGTAATCTATGAAAAGGGTGCAAAAATATTGAAAGCGAAAAGCAAAATCCCACAAGCGCACATGATCTTGGACAGCATTGTGCATTTAGCCAGCGGGCTGTACGCCCGTTTTCACCTTATTCAATGAAACCGCATTGTGACGTCACCTCCGAAAGCCGTGCAATGGTACATTTTGGATGGTACATCTTGTGTGCAACGGTACCAATGTGTGACATTCAGCCTCCCATTTGATCACGTACAACAAGCTAAGTAGGCGTTGTACAATAACTGATATTCCTCATTAAGCTTGAATTGTACATATCAAAATATGATTTTCCATTTCGAAACCAATGTTTGTGGAACTGACAATGGTCATTATCCTGTGTGTAGTATAGTGGATAATGAAAGCGGCTTGGTCATAGCAAATTTGTTGGTGTACCTGATTTGGGGATGTGTTTTTAGAAATACATGTATGTTTATTTACTGCATTTCAGTGGTAAGTTCAAAATGATAAATATGATGCCCTTGCATGATAGCTTGTTTGGAACATCAACTTTTTTCAGTACAAATGTTTGATTGCATATCTCATTCCATAACAACTTTCATAGAGAATCAAGTTATTTTTCAACATTTACATTTTGTTTGAGAATGATATATTTATTCTCCTGACAATGAAATCTTAAATTGATTTCTCAATTTCTTAAAATAAATGAAAACATATAAATGCAGTATTGTTTTAGGGATTCATTCCCATGAATTTTATTTTTTATTTTTGGAAATGGCTGTCAGTTTCTATACAGGAACTTGTTATCTTGAGGATTTGTGTATGCTAGGTCTCAAACATCTTGGTTTATTTCTAGATTGGCTGTCTTTGTTTTGGATAAACCTTTTGATCCATGTGTCATTTTGTCTAACTATCCTGCAAGGTCTGATGACAACCTGGATTTAATTATCATGTAGTCTAATGTAGTCTAAAGTAAGAAAAAATGGGCTAAAATCAAGTGAAAATTAGACCAAAATGGTAACAAGTTGGACCATGTTGAGTTTGAGCATATTTTTATGGAGGCAAAAAGGTTACAGACCTTGTGAAAGTGTCTAAAGAACAAAGACATGTATGTTGTTTAAAAATTTGTGGTGCCTGTAATCTTATTGGATGGTCAAAAGGTCAAGGGTCATTTTTACATATAAAGGAAAAGAATCATTCCTTTTATAAACACTGAAGAAAGGTAAAATTATGAGGTCACAAAAAATTTGCCTTTTTCTTGATCAAAAAGATGGCATCACATTTCGCTTGATATACTAATAACAATTTCCCAATGTCTGCTCGTGAGTGTGCTTCAAGTCGGCTAGAAAATCCATGTAAAATGTCAGGTTTTCCATTTTATTTTACCAAGAAAAAGGGAGATAAAATACATAATTTCAGCTATGTCAGTAACAATGAGATGAATTACTTATGTATTTTAGCAAAGCAGTATTTCAATTTGTGTTTGTGTCAGTTAGTGTCACATACATGTAAAATGATTAATTATTATTTTGTGTCATTGGTGTATACCAATTAGGCTCTATGTATTATGTTATTTCATTATAATTTGTGCTCGTTTATTCGTTAGTACATAAGTGACAGAAACATTTAGTTTATTGGGGAAGGTCCACCTCCAACAAAGTTGATTTGGATAAAAAATAGAAAATTAAACAAGCATAATGTTGAAAATTTCTCAGTTCAGATAGCTAAGAAATTTCAAGCACAGCTGATATGCAAATGAGAAAGCTAGCAATGTCACATTTTCAGTTAAGATCTTTATTTGTTATATGGTTTACTACTATACTGTATTACAATTTTGTTCTCATTATAATGCGAATCAAATTTAATCCCTCCCTGATCATGAGGAATTACCATTGTTATAACCTACTGTGTTCAAATGAAGACGTTCCTTTTTCAAATCTTCAAAAATTGCAACATATCCTGTAATTCATCTTATTAAAATGAAAAAGAAATTATAGTAAAGTTACCAAACCATAAGCTCTCTCTCATTTGCAGGCTTCTTTGTTTTGTGTATAATATTTTGTGAAAATAAGGAACATTTTGAAATGTCACAACTTTCTTATTTTTAGTATAATTTTCATCCAATTTTGATGAAATGTTTAGTTTTATCCTTTATCCATCAACTTTTCAAGGTGGTCTTTTCCTTTTAAATACATGGGATCATGTTCAGGTTATTAGTGGGTCATTCATTGTTACCATTAAATAATGTACTTGCTATGTATACACTGTGTTTTGTTTTCTTGAACCAATTACTGAAATGGGAAAAAGTCATTTTGAAGAGAGAGAAAAAGAGGGAGGGAGTGAGAGAATGAGAGGAGGACAGATATACAAAGACAGAGAAGTTGAGAGTGAGAGTGACAGAAAAAAAACCCTGCAAAATTATGGGTTTACAACTAATGCCTGCCTCATCATTCCACATGGTCTAACCCTATTTCATCTAAAACTAGTTTGTCTACTTACCATTTGGTTTGATTGCTATGTAGTCCATTTTACTTCTTTGTGTCTTGATATCCAATTGGACTACACAAATTTTGTCTAATAACTTGGTTTAACACCACTCTATGTGACTAATTTCGTATTTCAAATGTTGTCCGCCGTCCATCCGTCACAAACCTTACAACACATAACTCCGCAACCGTAAGTCGCTTTTCAACCAAACTGCATGTTATTGTGTCCGGAGGTCACATGGTATTTGGTCAAAGTTCATTTTGAGGTCAACATGAAAGTTTATGGGCAAGACTGTGTTATGACAAGTGTTATTCCATCCCAGTCATTTCACCAAGAAGTTTTGATACAATTCTGTTGCGTGCCCTCGCAAATCACAATATTTCTGGTTACTTTCATGAGCGAGACACAAAATTGCCTATGCGTTGTTATTTTTGCTATGTTCTATATGCAAATGTCATGTTACATTGTATCCTGTATTGGCTGCACAGAAACATTGTTAGTGCTAACAGTGCTCTAACAGAGACCCTTTACAATCGGCAATGTGGTAGCGATGCCTAATATAACAGCAATGCATTACTTACATATTGAATGAAATAAATGTTTTGACTTCAATCCGAAACAATCTGAAAGATGTGACTGTGCGTACTATAAGCGCTCTGTTAGGCTAAGGCACAGCGTTTCTGTGCGGCCGGCTCTGGTCTAGAAGTACAAGTAGATGGTCTAAATATCAACTTATCTAACACCATCATGGCTAGACTAATAAATTACTGTTTAGTCCAACCATTACTTGGTCTGATGCTGAGATTGTCTTATTTCCACTTTACCTAGTAATATTTGCACTTGGTTTGTACTTTGTAGAACAGAAAATTGGTTCATAAGTAGTTCATGTAAATCGTGTTTATTTTGTGTTGTTAGACTAAATTGAATTGAAAGTGGATTTTCTCAATATTTTTTAATGGAATGTAATAACATAATTTTTCTTTTGGAGGGGTTTTTTGTCTCACCTGCGAAGCAAAGTGAGACTATAGGCGCCGCTTTTCCGACGGCGGCGGCGTCAACATCAAATCTTAACCTGAGGTTAAGTTTTTGAAATGATGTCATAACTTAGAAAGTATATGGACCTAGTTCATAAAACTTGGCCATAAGGTTAATCAAGTATTACTGAACATCCTATTAGAGTTTCATGTCACATGACCAAGGTCAAAGGTCATTTAGGGTCAATGAACTTAGACCATGTTGGAGGAATCAACATCGAAATCTTAACCTGAGGTTAAGTTTTTGAAATGTCATCATAACTTAGAAAATATATGGACCTAGTTCATGAAACTTGGACATAAGGTTAATCAAGTATCACTGAACATCCTGCATGAGTTTCACGTCACATGACCAAGGTCAAAGGTCATTTAGGGTCAATGAACTTTGGCTGAATTGGGGATATCTGTTGAATTCCCATCATAACTTTGAAAGTTTATGGATCTGATTAATGAAACTTGGACATAATAGTAATCAAGCATCACTGAACATTTTGTGCAAGTTTCAGGTCTCATGATTAAGGTCAAAGGTCATTTAGGGTCAATGAACTTTGGCCGAATCGGGGGTATCTGTTGAATTACCATCATAACTTTGAAAGTTTATTGGTCTAGTTCATTGAACTTGGACATTAGAGTAATCAAGTATCACTGAACATCCTGTGCTCATTTCAGGTCACATGACCAAGGTCAAAGGTCAATGAACTTTGGCCGAATTGGGTGTATCTGTTGAATTACCATCATAACTTTGAATGTTTATGGATCTGATTCATGAAACTTGTACATAAGAGTAATCAAGTATCACTGAACATCCTGTGCGAGTTTCAGGTCACATGATCAAGGTCAAAGGTCATGTAAGGTCAATGAACTTTGGCCATGTTGGGGTTTTTTGTTGAATAACCATCATATCTCTGTAAGTTTATTGGTCTAGTTCATAAAAAGTGGTCTAGTTCATTAAACTTGGACATAAGAGTAACCATGTATCACTGAACATCTTGTGCGAGTTAGAGTAGTATTCATAGTCAGCACTGCTGCTATATTGAACCGCGTGACGCAGGTGAGACGGCCAGAGGCATTCCACTTGTTTATTCAAGAGAATATAAAGAATTTTTATTTCATAACAAATGAAAATGTTCACAATGAATCCAACTCTTTTACACATATGTAGAATACCTCTTCAAAAATATGTAATTAACCATTTTTTCTTTTAAATGAAAAAGTACTAGTAATGCATTCTTTATGATATAATTCATAGACAATCCGTTTTTGTCTCGCCCATCAGAGGTGAAGGCGAGACTTAGGGATCCAAATGTTGTCCGTCGTCCGTCCGTCACAAACCTTATGACACATAACTCCACAACCGTAAGTCACTTTTCAACCAAACTTTGATGGTAGATGGACTTGGGGGACCTGCGTCTTATGCTGCAGTCGGAGGTCACATGGTAAGGTCAAAGGTCATTTTCAGGTCAACGTTAAAGTTTACATGCAAGTCAACGTTAAAGTTTACATGCAAGACTCTCTTATGACTCCTAACTCCGCAACCGTAAGTCACTTTTCAACCAAACTTGCTAAGTAGATGGACTTGGGGGACCTACATGTTAGGCTGCAGTCAGAGGTCACGTGGTAAGGTCAAAGGTCATTTTCAGGTCAACGTTAAAGTTTACATGCAAGACTCTCTTATGACACACAACTCCACAACCATAAGTCACTTTTCAACCAAACTTGGATGGTAGATGGACTTGGGGGACCTGCGTGTTATGCTGCAGTTGGAGGTCACATGGTAAGGTCAAAGGTCATTTTCAGGTCAACGTTAAAGTTTACATGCAAGACTCTCTTATGACTCCTGGTCATTTTCAAGTCAACGTTAAAGTTTACATGCAAGACTCTTGCTACAACCACAAACACTTTTACCTTCTCACTTCAACATAAAATATCTATAATCCATATAAACAATGACATTACATGCAAAAGACAATGCAGTAACAGTTTATCAAGAAACCCTTTACATATTCAAAAACTATTACATCCCACTTATTCCAAAATAAACCTCTAATACTGTCACAAAGACAAAATTCACATTTTGCAACAAGTGGGCGAGACACAACATCGCTTATGCCTTGTTTTAAAAAAAGATTTCCGTCCTAGTTTCTTTATTAAAGAAATATATACCTTTCAGATCAAAATATTTCTCTTCCTCACCTTTAAGGAGATCAGACTTTAGTTATTCATCATTCATGTTTATTTTGTAGATGTGAAAGCAAGTGATTAAAGTGATATTATTCAAAGCACATAAATTAAATGATCTTATGTCAAATAATCATAATTCCTAATCAATCTGTATGCATATAGATAGTAAGTAGATGGTAAGTAGACGAACTGGTTGTAGGATGTCCTGGGGTTGAACCATGTGGGATAAGACAAAACAGAATTAAACCTAGAGACAATTTACCACTTCATAAACCAATTAGAAATGCCCCCTTTATTTATACTCAGATTGGGTTTGGAGTACCCTAAACCAATTTTTTTAGTTGTTGTTCCACCCTTAGCATCTAATGATTATTATCTTTTTTTTGGGGGGGGGGTAGTGAAATATGTACATGTTCCCTTTTCATGTATCCAGGGTCGAAAACCTCTTTTTTATACACGTAAAGCCTGTCTCGATGGGACGTATTATGGTATCACATTCAGTGTCTGTCTGTCGGTTTACTTTTCATTGAAAACGCGATAAGTTCAGTTTAACTTAACCTAGGCAAATAATTTGGTGTGTATAATACTAGCATGGATCCCAGGAAGCCTATTGATTTTGAGGTCAAAGGTCAAGGTCGCAGTGATGTATTTCCATTGTACCCTTCTTCAGTCCTTGAAAACGTGGTAACTTCAGTTTAACTTAACCTAGGCTCATATAATTTGGTGTGTATGATACTAGTATGGATCCCAGGAAGCCTATTGATTTTGAGGTCAAAAGGTCAAAGTCATTGTGACATTTTTTCATCGTACCCTTCTGCAGTCCTTGTAAACGTGATAACTTCAGTTTAACTTAACCTAGGCTTATATGATTTGGTGTATATGATGCTAGCATGGATACCAGGAAGGCTATCAATTTTGAGGTCAAAAGGTCAAAGGTGCAGTGACATGTTTTCACCTTACCCTTCTGCAGTCCTTGTAAACGCAATAACTTCAGTTTAACCTAACCTATGCTTATATAATTTGGTGTGTATGATACTAGCATGGGTCCCGGGAAGCTTATTGATTTTGAGGTCAAGAGGTCAAAGGTGCAGTGACATGTTTTCATCTTACCCTTCTGAAGTCCTTGTAAACGTGATATTTTTAGTTAAATTTAGCCTAGCCTCATATGATTTGGTGTGTATGATACTAGCATAGATCCCAGAAAGCCTATCGATTTTGAGGTCAAAGGTCAAGATCACAGTCACATGTTTACATCTTACCCTTCTGAAGTCCTTGTTAACGTAGTAACTTAAGTTTAACTTAACATTTAGGCTCATATGATTTGGTTTGTATGATACTAGCATAGATCTCAGGAATTTTATTTATATTAAGGTCAGACAGTCAAAGGTGAAGTCGCCACCTTCCACTTTTCTTGCTTGACCGATATCTCAATTTTCAGCTTTACAGGTGGACGTATTATGTGCTCGCCCTAGTGACACTCTTGCTATACCTCTTTTTTTTTTGGGGGGGGGGACCCTTATCACTTCATACATGTACATCGCCCAGCCACAAGAAAGTATACGAGCACTGTGTCCACTTTGTAATGCCCCCCGACCCAATCATAAACTGAAGAAATGAAAATAGAATGAATATACGCAGGATATCAACAGAACATTGAATTCAAGTTGGACAAATTGTCATGTACAATTCCTGGAAAGCCTTGAAAATTTAGTAAAAGGTTACGTGGAAAAAAAAGACTGAAAATATATACATACGATTTTATGATATCCATGTGAATTACGAGAATGGGATTTTCATCGAACATAAATGCTTCAAACAAAAGGAGAAGGGAAGAGTGTAGATTTAATTCCCCCCCTGCCCATTAACTCAATTATTTATTTTTTTAATTATATCTGAACGCTATCGGTTGAAATATAAAGTCCGAATCTATTACAATTGTTGACATAATGGGCGTGAGGACTTGATGAATGAGAGGGTGATGAAGAGAGAGTTAAAGTGACAAAACAAGAGACAGGGCAAGAAAGAGCGAGAAAAAGATATCAGAAATTGACAACATTTCTTCTTTGAAAATCAGTATTTTCAAGCGAATGAGTCTGCTGTGAGAAATGAGAATTTTTGTCCTCGTCCCATTTTAATAAACAAATGAATTTCTTCCATTCTTGCTCTGTATTGAGAGATATTGTTCTAAAAGATCGGCTTACATGTCATGGTATGTACAGTTTAATGTTGGGCCGGATGGTTACGTCATGGGACCTGAAGATTAACAAATTCTCATTATGACGTCATCACCACCTGATGGAAAAGAGCATCTTTCAACTAGGGAACAAGGCGCAGTTTAGTGACATGTATTGCATCCTAAAATGTCTTGCTAATGCACATCCGGATGTTTATTGTATCTATGCAACATCACTCGTTGCATGATAATTATATTTTAATCCTTTTGGGAGAGTCCGGCAGCAGCAGGGCTGCTATATATTTTAAAATTAGAACGAAGCTGTCTTTACTCAACCCGACTGCTTGATGATTCCTGACCAGTGAAATCTATTTAATACTGTTATTAGCAAATGAGATTTCTGATTGCATTCTGTGTTAGCCACTTGTACATTCGCCTAAACCAAATTCAAAATAGTCGTTTAAGATGGTCATCATGTATGAAAATGATGGGATAAATAAACAATCTGCTTCATTCAAATAATACTTTTTTGCGACATGGATCGTTAATAATTGTAATCACGTTGAAAAGAGAATAAACCAACGATCAAACGGGGTTATTATACGGTATAGAAAGGTAATTTAGAGCCATTAGTATGCAACATCATGTCTTTATTTTAGAAATTATAATTTACATTCTTTTTACCTCGGTTATATTTGGGATTCAATTACAAGACTATTCCGCACGAGTGCAACTCGACAATTTCATACCAAGGATGATTAAGTTCTTCTTTGTTATAGATCAACGAAGGTCGGATATCGACAAATAGAAAGCTTGAGAGGGGTAAGGTGTAAGAAAACTTCGATTATAATGAGAAAGAAAAGGGAGAGAAAAAGAGGGTGTGGGGTGGAGAAGGGGAGGAATAGAGAAAAGGGAAGACAGAGGATATAGAAAGCTGAGTGAGGGAAAGATAGGGATACATTAAAGAGAGACAGAGAGTAGTGTACGCAACTCGCTGTATTCTCAAGTCGGGTGTGAACCTAAAGGCCGGGTCACACCAGAACCGAATCAACTGCGATCCATCCGAATACACTCTAAATTACAGGGATTTAAAATAAGTCCAGAGAGACTGTAGTTAGGGACCAATCGATTTCTGGATTCAGTTTTAATCCTAAAGACTTAAATTTAAATCTCAAATGATTTAAATTGAAATCTTTCGAGATTCAAAAATGAATCTTAAGGATTCAAACTAAATCCGGAATTCGATTGGTCCCTAACTACAGTCCATGTGGACTTATTTTAAATCCCTGTAATTTAGAGTGTACACCTATACTCTACAACAGGCCTCCATTTAACGTCCTATCCGAGGGACAGAGTGTTTTCCACTGTATCTATGCACTTGCATCTATGAAACGGGAAAGACGTTTACACACAACGCACTGGCTTCAGCCATCCACATGGGGTGGACTCGAACCCACGATATTTGGTTCTACGGGCAGACGCTTAACCGACTTCGCATTCCCGTGTTCAGAATACTATGAATACTGGTGTGGAGCCGTGATATGTGCAAACGCCGGGATATGTGCAAACACCGGAATTTGTGCAAACGCCACGCCGGGAAATGTGCAAATCTGTCAAATTTTATCAACGGCATCTGTGCAAACGTGACGACGGGATATGTGCAAATGAACAATTTTCACGGGAAAAGTGCAAACCTCCGGAATATGTGCAAATCACTGCATTTATCCATATAAAGGCTAT
This sequence comes from Lytechinus variegatus, assembly GCF_018143015.1. NCBI lineage: Eukaryota > Metazoa > Echinodermata > Echinoidea > Temnopleuroida > Toxopneustidae > Lytechinus > Lytechinus variegatus. The sequence continues at coordinate 44,688,469 of NC_054742.1, forward strand.
TTCTCATGAAATATTTCATAAAATTACTGTGAAAAATGAGAAACATGCCTGCATAAGGGAGAAGCTACAGTAACATTGGCAATGAAACACTTTTCAGAGAGGCGGGGGGGGGGGGGGGGCACCAACCTTAAATTGAAGACCCACTATCGTTGGGAATATCATGGATGTAGAGTGTAGTCTTTTAATGCTCCAGACCCGGTCATTTAATAATTTGAAGATTCTTCTGAACTAAGATCCTGTACTAATGCATAAGGAGCATTGCCATTGAAAAAAAATGCGACACCTCACCGTCTACCAAATTAAGACCTTGTAGAAATGAATATAGAATGTAGTCTTTACCCTAGACCTTGTATCAATAACAAAAAAAAACAAATTTGTACCTCACCGTCTAATTCCTATGGAATAAGTTGTTGTTGTTGTTGTTTTAGCTTATACGGCGCGTGTCATGCATTCAGTAGTGAATATTTGCGCCAAAAAAACACCACATCCACCGAGCAGGATTCGAACCAGTGACATAAGGTTATCAGTTGTCAATTATCTACAGTCCTCCGCTCTACCAACTGAGCTATCGGTGGTTACTGGTTTTGAAGTGTAGTCTTTACTCCAGACCTAACCCTAACCCCAAACTATTTAAGCCCGCCATCTTCCACTACTAAGACTCTGTTATAAAGAACGTGTATATAACGTATTCTCAATTTTCAAGACCCCACAGTCTCATTCCTGTGAAAAAAGATGAATATAAAGCGTTGTCTTTTCTCCAGACCTTTGATTAAAAAACCTTCAGAATTAAGACCCAAGACTAAGACTCCGTTATAAAGCAAACTAGGCGTTGTGGCGTGCGCCTGTAATCCAAGCTATGTGGGGAAGTTACAATTTGATGCAGAGGTTCGAGGTTCGAGCCCCGGTCACGTCTTTCGGATGGTGACGTTAAAGGTCGGTCCCAGACGTAAATAATCATATCTGATTGATACACGTCTGACAAAACTCAAATACACACACACACACGCAAGGGTACATATCGTAATCTTTACTCCAGACCCGTTTTAAAAAAATATGTTATTATCTTCAAATATAAGACCCTGTAAGAAAGCATGGATATAAGAGCACAGTCTTTACCCCAGACACTGTTAATAAAAAAAATTATAAGATCTTCAATTTGACGACCCCACCGTCTCATCTCTGTGGGAAAGAATGGATATATAGTCTTTACTCCAAACCTGGTGATTAAAAAATCTTAAATACTAAGACCCCATCATCTTCCAAACTGATAGTCTTTCAGAAAGCACGGGTAGCTATAGCATAGCCTTTACTCCATACCCATTTATTTAAAAAAAAACACTGTACACCTACTGTATAATTACGCTGTATACCCATGTTCTACATTACAGGGTCTTAGTATTAAAGATGACGGTATTGAAGTTTCAAAGATTCTTGATTTTTTTTTCAAATGACTGGGTCTGGAGAAAATAATAACTCTATATCCATATGGTTGATTACATGGCAATGGTATAGAAGATGGTGAGGTCTAAGTTTTAAAGTTTATTTCTCTTTTTAACCACCGGGTTTTGAGTAAAGACTACGCTTAGCTAGTCCAGGTATAGCGTTAATCCCGCTGTTTAGAAGAACATATGGCCAAGACTGAGTATTAAAAAGTAGACTAATAACCTTCGTCTTGTAGGGTAAGGTCGCATTGGGTCTGGAAAAGGGGACTACCAGCATGGGTTGGCAGAGTAAAATTGATAGGGGGAGGGGGGGGGGGGGGGCACAGCGAAAAAGGGTAATTCCTCTTTTGAAAAGGGCACTTGAAACAAAAAAAAAAATTAAAACAAAATAGCATATGTACCCTAGTAGGGTAATGAGCAAAATGATTGAGGGGGCAAACATGGCGTATGGGGCAAATTTTCTTTAAAGCTGCGAGCGAGCGAGCAAACCTTTGAAACTTTTAATGAAAAAAAAAACATTTGTGATAGATTTTGACATAGAGAACACTATCATATTTCCCACTTTTCTTTCCTTTTCTTCCTTTCGTTTTCTTGGTCTTAAAAACTTTTGGGGTCCATGGAACGAGGTCCTTTTCTTAAGGGGGCAAGTGCCCCCCCCCCCTCCCTCGGCTCAGATGCCTCTGCATAAAATAAAGGACTCTAATTGCAAATACATATACCTTATATTAGCAAATTGGACATTTGAACAAACCAGAAGAGAAGGGGCATTAATCAGAATATTCATATGGGGCACTTGTTTAAAGGTGAAAATGTACACACTACAGAAGAAGAATTTCACTCTGAAAAGGGGCAACTTAACCCTATCTAGGCCGGGTTATTTTTGGAGTTCATATGGCCGGGGGGGCCTCCCAGGCCCCCCCCCCCCCCCTCTTGAGATCTCGGCCGTCGACCGTGCAATCGCACCAAAAATGGCACGCATGTTGTCTTGGATATAATCTACGAAATTGTATATTTCATGCAAATCGTTATTACGTAATTATGCTAATTTATGCGTAATTATAGTATGCGAAATCATACTTTTTCCTCTAACTCCATAAATAAAGCTCCAAATGTTCTAATTTTTGGCATAGAAACCCTTTGTGATGTTCTTAGCAAGTGTAAATGACGAAAATTGTGATATCAGATCAATTTCTTATGTATTAGGCCTATATTGTTTTTTTGCAATTTCTTATGTATTTCTTTGTTTTTTGGACTGTTTTGTTTTTCATTGTTTTTTCAAAGAAATTCGTTGGGGACTCTTCTAAGATCATAAACAGCATAAAATACATACATTTAGGCCAGCAAAACTAAAAATAATCATACATTTATGATTTTTGGTTAAAAACCGCGTACCCGGGTGACGCAAAATTGGTCTCAAAAGTTGCGCAAGACTTGAAAGTAAAAACTCCGCGAGCAGCGCGGTCAAAAAAATTTTGCGCGACGAAAATATCGCGCGACTCGTTGAGGGGGGAGGCCCTCCGAGCCCCCCCCCCCCCCGGCCTAGATAGGGTTAAAGGGGCGAGAGGAACATTTTAAAAGGATTTTTATTATTTAAATATGCACTTTTAGAAGGGATAAGAACGCGAAATAAGGAAAACGGGCAATGATAGGGCATGAAAAGAACGGTTTTAAGAATTGGAAACTTATCTGATACGAGAATGGGCACTTATATTTATAAAAAGGTAAATGGGCACACTTTAACACTTAAAACGGGTCCTTCTAAGATGAAAGGTGCAAAGTTTTTTGGTTAAAAGGGAAAAATGTTTAGTGGGGGCACTGTGAACCCCCTACCCCCCCCCCCGGATCGCAGCCCCTGCAGTCATATCATATGGAACATTCGTTGTAAAATCGAGATGTATGAATTGCAACCTAAAAATATTGCATTTAGAGAGTAAAGTGCATCGCATTTGTGGGTATATAGTTCAAAATTAATGCCTCTTGTTGGTAAAGTGCGCTAGTATGACATGATTGTGTGGGAAATATTTTTATATACGTTAGTGGGTACAGTGTTTTTACACACGTGGCTGATATTACACAAGCTGGCGTCGGTACATGTACATCACTTTAGGTGCGTTAAAAGAGATAGGAAACAATGTCTTGTTTGAATGTTCATAGATTCATAAAAAATAATATCAAATGCCATAGTAATCAAGACATTTTGGGTTTCTAATTAAATTTTAAAGAAATTCGACAACTTCTGATGAAATCTGGAAATGAAATCAACAGATCAATGTTTGTATCAGGGGAAATCATGCTTGCCTCTCCCACCCCCTTTAATTAATTGCCCCATACAGTGTTTGAAACAGTACTAAATGTCCCTTTGAGGTGACACGACATTTACTCCTGCGACAATTAATATCTCAGAAGGCATATAGGATCAGTGTTAGGATTTTGATAGAGTTTTGGTTCAGAATATTGTCATGATTACGATTAGGGTGTATTTAGTTTTGGAGGTTAGTTTTTATGTTTCGCTTAATGTTTAGATTTTCCATCGGAGCAATTGTCGCCGGAGCAAATGTCCACTAAGCCTGGTGCCCCCCCCCCCCCCCCACTGCCTCTCTGAAAAGCGTTTCATTGCCGATGACACTATAGCGGTAGCTTCTCCCTTATGCAGGCATGTTTCTTATTTTAACAGTAATGTTATGAAACATTTCATGAGAAATATCCTTAATATGGATAAAAAACAGTGATTTGCACATATCCCGGAGGTTTGCACTTTTCCCGTGAAAATTGTTCATTTGCACATATCCCGTCGTCACGTTTGCACAGATGCCGTTGATAAATTTTGACAGATTTGCACATTTCCCGGCGTGGCGTTTGCACAAATTCCGTTGTTTGCACAAATCCCGGCGAAATTTTGCACATATACCGTTGTTTGCACATATCCCGGCGTTTGCACATATCACGGCTCCACAACTGGTCTCCGGGACAATCAGAGGACAGTTAAAGAGAATGATAACGGATTGGCGATATGATTGAAAACAAAGTTGAGCTATTTTGTTTCTTAAAACTTTTATCAAAGTAGAATTAATGTCCAAACGAGGGAATTTTACTTACAGCCCCCCCCCCCTCCCCCCTCGAAAAAAGTAAGAAATATAATGAAATAAAATAGATAATTGAAAAAAAAAGAGATAATGTAAAACCTGGTTTTGAAAAAAAAATCGAAGAAAATACACGTAAGATATGCACAAAAGTCCATTTTAAATGGAACAGAAAGAAAAGAACACAAGTTAGACGTTTTGTTCCCTCTCGCTTGCATGTATTCTCGTGTATTCTCTTGTAATTCGTTTCCCGACCGTGGTATAATCCTCAGATGCGTTGATATTACACAAGGAAAATTAAAAGCTGGATAGCGATCCAAATTTCGGTGTGTTTTTTTTTTACCATTCATACACAGCGAAAAAAATCGCCATCTAAATCTCGATGAAGAAATGCACGGATTTTTCATGACCGGAGATGGACCTTAATTCCAAGCATTGGATCGACAGGCGTACAGTATATGCACGTACATAAAGGTCTTTGCAAACTTACGACTGGTACAAGACCCGATTTTAGAATAAATTGCATTTTGCTTATTTTCTGAAAATGTGAATGAAAAGTAACTATTTATTCGAGGTTCAACTTAACCGTAAGAATACAATTATAACCATTTTAGATGGTTGCAGGTCTTTCTTTGGAGTAAATGCCAAATTAGTTTCAAATCGTTCGATTGCTATAACGCCATCTAATCATTAGATATTCAATTCGTTTTATTCTAATTATAATGGTGCCATAGTCATGCATTTGAATATAATTATTCGTCCGACAACATAAACATTACACATTTTCATGTCTAAAATTTATGTTCGCATCAAATTTCATTACGTTTTATTAAAAAAAAAAAACATCGCCAAAGGATTTACACACAGCGCTTATCAAATATTCCCAATCATTCAGAAAAAAAAACACACCAAAATAATTGCCATTGGAATAGGGATGATGGTCCACACACACACACAAAATAATAGCCATTCAAACATCGATTTTCAAATTTCATTTTTTGCCGGTCGTATGAACGCCACAATTATCTCTGGCATTAGATTACAGACTAGAAATTGAATTCGTTTATATTCTAATATTAAAGGATGATAGCAGTCACATATTTGAACATAGGTATTCGAATATGATTTGGAACATTACACAGTAAGATATTTCACTTCTCAATTCTACTACCTTTTATTTCACAATTGGGTCGCACTACCGATCGTAAGGTGTGCGGTGGCCTTTAGATATATTTTCTAGCCATAAACATTATGATCACCAACTTGGTTAAAATATTCAATGATCACGAACCCGGAAAGGGGAGGGGATACTTATTTGCATGTGACAGAATATAGGATTACTCTGAACTGTGATATCATACAATTTCTCCAGTAATATGATGGTGTCTTGACGAAGATGTCCATAAATTGCGAAACTGAAATCCATAGTCGACGCCAAATAGTGTCACTCATTTTGAAATAGAATCCTTTCGATAGGTATTATTGTACTTTCATAACTGTTTTGTAAGTGTGACTTCTCAGTCATATTAATCTAATCCGATCCTTTAGGTCAGTAGCACAATTAGCAACAAATTTTGAGGGGGCAAGATATTGCGTATCGGGCAAAAGGTATTAAAAACAGTCGAGCGAGCAAAAATTTCGATATATTTATTACAAATATCCAATTTTGTAATAGATTTTGACACAATAGTCAGAAAATAATTAAATTTCTCCCTTCTATCTTTCCTTTTTATTCTTTTTCTCTTTTTCCTTTTGGTCATGCTTTTTTTAGGGGGAGGGGTAAACGCCCCAAGTCTCCCCCTCCCACCTGTACGCCACTGCTTGAGGTCAAATATGAATGACTGTTGTGAAAATGATGCAGTACTAATGATAGTGATTGTGCATATATGAATAGACTATACATGACATCATAATATGTGCTTGTGTGTGGTGCACGCGCGTGTATATATACAGTGCGTATCAAAAAAAAGTTTACACTTTGAAAAAGCCCTGGGAATTAAAAAATATACAACATGTGGGTAATTTTTTCACATATAATTATGGGTTTGGGTCTCATCTATCAAATGAAAGTAAAAGTTTTGACAGAATGTTACACTTGAGTGAGCACTGTCCATTTTTGTAAAGCTCGCAGAAATCTGTTTGCGCAGAAATGCTTGTTTTCACGCTGTGTCAAGGGGAAAGGGTGAAATCAAACTTACCCTGCGAAGTATTTCTCATAAATTTCCCTATCACTTTTAGCCAGTTGAAATAAAACAGATACATTCAAGCATTTTGTAACAATTTTGCCGCCCAAATTTGAAATTTTAACACTTAGTAAGCACAACCTTTACCCTTTTTGTGCCAGCTGGATCTGAGGACATATTAACTGAATCTGAACAAAAGTTTATATCAGCCATCTCCAGCATTTTTCACTAAGTTTTATCATTTAAAGTGGCTTTACATTTCATTTTTCATTTAATACTTGGTTCTCCACACTTTTCCCAAGCTTGGCAATGATTAACAAAATGAAAATCAAGCCTAAGCCATTTCATGTAAATCACAGCTCAGTGTAAAGCAAATATCGTCACGATGGACTCGGTATGTGGGGAGTGGGGTGGGGCGCAATGCACTCTTCGAAGTGTTTTGGGCAAGGAAATAAGTTTAAAAAGGTAAAAGATATCTTCAAATCAATTTTAATAGCTAAATTCCACATGTTCTTCATGATTAAGGTCCACTTTTATTCGCATAACTATTTCAAAGTTCTGCGCAAATCATTTTTCACCAACTTTTCAAAAGTAAGTGGTGCTCACTCAAGCGGAAATATTTTTCTACAGTTATATCGTCGTTTGCTTAAATGGATCTGTGCCAATGCTGAATTGTGGAAAAATCGTCAGGATATTACAAATACATAGTTTTACAGGATTTTTTCTAAGTGTAAACTTTTTTTTGATACGCACTGTATATATTTTTTTTGCAGACGTGTTTCATATCAATATTCAATCAGATCATTATTTTCAACTGGGACGAATTTTAGAGTCACCGCCAGAAAGACGTCACGAGAGATCGAACATCGAACTTCTCTAATTCAGCTTTAGGCCGAGAGCATTAGGTTTAACATGGAAATTTTTGGTAACAAGCTGATTTTTTTCAGGATAGGTCCAGAAATATGTCTAGAATAACACACTAAAAGTCCTCATATATCCTCCTTGCGGGTTTTCCGGTTGTGGTTCTAATACGATACCAAGATGGCGTCCAAAATGGCCGCCATTGACAGAATATGGACATATCCCACTCATCATCCACCCTAGACATCAAATTTTGGTGCATATTTCATGGTTTAAAGGTGTAAAAAGAGCTATTGATACAGGTTAGAGTAAACCAGTATACCCAAAATCCAAGATGGCGTCTAAAATGGCCGCCAAAGCCTGAAAATCCACAATTCGTCGAATACTAATGTTAGTATCTTTGATTTTCTTTTTATTCAGTGGTGTAAAAGGTCAGGTAGTAAAGTGGTCAGGTATGTCCAAGAATCGAAGACGGCTTCTAAAAATTGAGTTTAAAATGGCTGTTTCTACATACTAATGGACATTGTTCATTTCATATCTGCCTGGCAGATATAATTTTGGTGTGTAAACCATGGTTTATAGAGTCAAATAATATATTGACACAAGTTACAAGGACAGCCAGTAGTCCAGTATGTCAAAAAATCCAAGATGGCTTCCAAAAATAAAATCTTAATTGACTGCTGTGACTGGAAAATGACAAATTTATTTTAAAATCCACCTGAGAGATATGATTGTGGTGTTTATACGATGTTTTCAAGGGTCAAATAATATTTTTGACTGAAAACAATGATATGCAGTTGTCCATTTTGCCTAAAAGTCTTAGATGGCGTCTCAATGACTCCTATCATTTGAAAATAGCGTTAATTCATAAAATATCCACCTGTGAGGAATAATTGCGGTATCAACTCTTAAATGCATTAGGGAAAACTGATCCTATGGCTTACGATTTCAGGAGCAGGTAACAGCAGGCATTTTTCAATAATTTTACCCCCTTAGATTTTTGCACATAATGAAAAGCTGAACATCCTTGTTACTTTCTTGTCCTATAGTTGCCAATTCACTTCTTACAGGTGGATATTAACTCTTTGTGTGCTGGGCCATGAACCCCCTCTGTGCTAAATTATTTTCAAGGAGGCATCAGGAGAAGTAAACAATATAGACTTACTTACTTCAACTTGCTATATCTTTTTACTCCAACATTTTGATTGAAAATGCTTCACAGCAAAGTTGTAGAAAATTTCACAAGCTTTCCAACTGTATCAATTTTTTGGGGAAAAATGATAAAAATTGGTATATAATCCATAATTTCATAGAAAGATGATTCTATTATGGTAAAGGATGTTCAAAGCCTAGTGTATAAGAGTCTACATAACCACATGTTCAAATAAAATACTGTCATTATAGAGTGGATCATATAAGCTTTCCATTGATACCAAACATATACCATTTTTCTAAAGAAAAGTAGTTATCAAGGAGAAAAGAAAAAGAGATGATTAGGGCCCAGATTAGGGTTGAGAAGTGTGTCTTATTGTACTCATATCCTGCCCCCTATTCAGAGTACATGACCATGTAACTCAATGAACTATTGTATCTATATCCTGTCTATTTTGTCTGAGAGGGGCCTTGAGTGCAATTATTGATTTTTAGGGAGATACTTCGGAATTTTATGTAATACCCTTTAGACAACAAGTTTGGTATTTGCAGGTCAAAAATGACATACTGTACTCTATATATCTCTATATTTTGAGTCAAAAGTTTGTAAATGATTGGCACAAAACCCAATAAACACAAACAAGTTACATTATTAGCCACTTGCTAAATTCGTATCTTGTATCTACCTATTACCTATCTATCTATCTTTCTATAAATCTATCTATTTATATATATCTATCTATAAATCTATCTACCTATTTAACGATCTATAAATCTATCAATCTCTCTGACTCTATCTATCTCTATATATATCTATCTACCTCCTACCTATCTATCTATCTATCTATATGTATATCTCTCTCTCTCTATCCATCTATATATCTATCTATCTACATGTATGTATCTATCTATCCATCCATCCATCCATCCATCCATCTATCTATCTACCCACCTACGCATATTTCTATCTATTTTTATAGCAACCATACAATGTACACGGGTACATGTTTGCCTATTTTAAATGCCCATTACAAAACTGTTTGCATATACCTTTTCTATCTGTATGTCTGCCTGCAAACTATTTTCATTTATCCATCCGTCTTTATTTCTATATTAATTTTATAAATGATTGAATCGTTATACCAATGTATATATATATATAAACATATCATCATGCTCCGAATCTGAATCCATGCCCGGGGCCACTTCCATTCACGAGTGGATACCATGCGCGACCACGGGGTCTCGAAAAGCACCCTAAACACGTAATTTCAATATTCTGAAAATTCACCCCTTAACAAGTATTGGCATGTGAAACCCTACCCTTAACAGGTATTGGAAACAAAACGATACTCTTGGCAAATATTCCCTGAAATGAACCCCTAAACAAGTACAGGAATGTCTTATTGTTACGGGTCCTTCGGTCATCGGTTTTACCTTATTTGGTTTAGTACGACCCACCTTCTACACCTCGCGCAAATCGGACTCTAAACACGAAGTGTTTGGGTAAAAAGGACATCCTTTATAAAACATTTTAATTTTGTTTTATCATCCCTGCAAATTCGACCCTAAACACTTAATTTTCCTAGCGAAATAGATACCCTTTTTTCATTATTTTTGTGTTTTTGACACCCTTATCACGTTACGTACGTAACGTGCCCTATCGTGAAAAAGACATCCTTTTTACGTGTTTTTTGGTCGCGCATGGTATCCACTCGTCGAATTAAGTGCCCCCCCCCCCGGGAATCCATGACAAAAGCAGCTAGGTGAATCCGAAGAGCCCGCCAGTATAAGTTCACGAGCTTCATCTACGGAGAAGAACCTCCTCTGAGCCATGATGGCAACACTAAAAAAGCTGTAAAAAACGCGTTTTTCTCCAAAATTTGCAATGTAAATCTATATTGAAAACGACTGCATGCGAAAGCCTTTTGAGTGTGGATAATAACGGAAGCTGAATGAAAACCGCCTCCAGGGAAATCAATACAATTCGCACAAATACCGTGGACTGAATGTTTGAGCATGAAATGCGAAGTTCGCGCGGCACCGATCGTGCATCGGTGCGAAGTACGCGTTGAAAGAGTTAAGTATGACCTTTTATAAGTGATGGGAGTTACACGCCATTTTGGAAGCCCTCTTGGATTTTAATGCAAAATGGACGATTGCATATCATTGTGAGGGGTCCCAGAGTATTATTTGACTCCTGAAACTATAGACACAAAAATACTAGTAATATCTAACGCGGATGTAAAATATACTAATGTCCATTTGTAAGTAATATCAGCCACTTTAGACTCCATTTTTGGCAGCCACCTTTGATTTTTTTTGACATACTGGACTACTGAGTGTCCTTTTATCTTCTCGTAATGTATTATTTGACCCTTTAAACCATGGTTTAGACAGCTTACTATCATTTTCCAGGCAGCTATTAAATGAACTATGTTAAATTGTTTGTAACAACAGCCATTTTAGACTCCATTTTTACAAGCCATCTTCGATTTTTGGACATACTGGACCACTGGCGGTCCCTTTTTTCTTTCTTGTATTAGTGTATTATTGACCCTTTAAACAATAGTTTGACACCAAAATCATATATCTTGGGTGGATTCTTAATGAAGTAATTCAATTTTTCAGTAGCAGCAGTCAATTTAGACTCTATTTTTGGAAGTCATCTTTGATTTTTCGACATATTAGACCTCTGGCGTCCTTTTTATTTGTCCTGGTGGATCTTTTGACCCTTTAAAACCATAGTTTAGACGGCATCAAAATCATATCTCTCAGGTGGATTTTTAATGAAATATGTAATTTTTTTAGTAATAGTAGTCAATTTAGACTCCATTTTTGGAAGCCATCTCGGATTTTTGGACATTCTGGACCGCTGCATGTCCTTTCAACCTGTTCTTATGTATTATCTGACCCTTAAACCATGGTTTAGACACCAAAATATTATCTCCCAGGCAGTTATTAGATGAACTATGTCAAGTTTAAACTCCATTTTACAAGCCGTCTTTGATTTTTATGTCAATTTTTCAGGAACAGCCGTCAATTTAGACTCCATTTTTGGAAGTCATCTTTGATTTTTCGACATATTAGACCTCTGGCGGTCCTTTTTATTTGTCCTGGTGGATCTTTTGACCCTTTAAAACCATAGTTTAGACGGCATCAAAATCATATCTCTCAGGTGGATTTTTAATGAAATATGTAATTTTTTTAGTAATAGTAGTCAATTTAGACTCCATTTTTGGAAGCCATCTCGGATTTTTGGACATACTGGACCGCTGCATGTCCTTTCAACCTGTCCTTATGTATTATCTGACCCTTAAACCATGGTTTAGACACCAAAATATTATCTCCCAGGCAGTTATTAGATGAACTATGTCAAGTTTAAACTCCATTTTACAAGCCGTCTTTGATTTTTATGTCAATTTTTCAGGAACAGCCGTCAATTTATACTCCATTTTTGGAAGTCGTCTTGGATTTTTAGACATACTTGACCACTGAGTGTCTTTTTAACCATTCCCTTCAAACTGTGATTTGGACACCACAATCATATATCCAGGCAGATATTAAATGTACTATGTCCATTTGTATGTAATATAAGCCATTTTAAACCCCATTTTTGGAAGAAATCTTGGATTTTTTGACATACTTGACCACTGACTGTCCTTGTAACTTGTCCAAATGTACTACTTGACCCTTAAAACCATTGAATAGAAACAGAATTAAATATACTAACATAAGCAATAGATACATTGTGGATTTTTAGGCTTTGGCGGCCATTTTAGACGCCATCTTGAATTTTTGGGTTTACTGATCTGCTTATGTTCACTCCAACCTGTATCAATAGCTCTTTCACAACTTTAAACCATGAAATATGCACAAAAATTTGATGTCTAGGTCGGATAATGAGAGCATTATGGCAATTTTCGGTAATGGCGGCAATTTTGGACGCCATCTTGGATTACGGAAAACCCTCAAGGAGGATACATGAGGACTTTAGTATGTTATTCTAGACATATTCCTGGACCTATCTTGAAAAAATCAGCATTTTGCCTGAAATTTCCTTTCTTAAGCCCATTTTGGCCTTATGCTCTTGGACTACTTGGGCTACATACAGGCCACATACCGCAACCCCATGTCATTGTTATTATCAGTGGCGTAACTACGGGGGGGCATGGGGGCACCTTCCCCCCCCCCCCCATCGGCTGACAAAAAAAAACCCGGGGAAAAGGAGAAAAAGAGGAAGAAAAGAAGAGGAACGTAGTGGGAAAGAAGAAATTATTCATTATAATGGTATATTACATTATAATCATGTTACGTTATATTACATAGGAAACATTTTTATCATAACTTTATGGAACATAATTTGCTCAGGGCCTATGTTGTTATTGTTCCTGGTGCTCGCATTGTCTGTTTAGAGAGATATATAAACCTGTTTTACGAAAAGCCCCCGTTTCAAGTCAATATGCACCAAATATATTATTGTTTTATGTAGTGACATATGCTTTTTTTTTAATGACTACTTAAAATGATTGCCCCATGTTAAAGTCTTAATATAAAACATTTCCTGTCCGTGATTACGTTCGTATCAGTGGATTGGTGAGAAAAGTCTGCTCTCCGTGAATTCATAAAATCAGTCCTTAAAATGTCCCTTTTTCTGATCTGAATATCAAAAATTTTCAGCTCGCGCTTTGCGCTCGCATCATTTGGTTAGTGAAATACGTATGGTCTTAGTGAATTCCTACAAGCAAGCCTTAGAATGCCCCGCTTCAGGTCTGAATTATCTAAATTTTCAGCTCGCGCTTCGCGCTCGCATTATTTGATTAGTGAGATGCGTATGGTAATCATGATTACAATGACTACACAAAGTGCTTCATGTGTTCAGATGTAATTCTAACAAAATCAGCAAGCGCTTGGCACTCGCATTAGATGACTATGGTGAGATATGAATACTATTAAGGGATTCCTAAAGTATAGTCCTTAAGATCTCCCTGTTTGGGGTCAATATATACAAAAATTTCGCCTTCGCGCTCGCATTGTTTAGCGAGACAGGTACGTATCATGATTACAAAATCGATTATAATGTCCCTTTTTAGGTCTGAATATAAACAATTTTCAGCTCGCGCTTCGCGCTCGCATTATTTGATTGCTGAGATGCGTATTTTTATTTATGATTACAATGACTACAAGTGCTTCCTTAAAATGTCTATATTAGATCAGTATACCTGACAACTTCGCGCGCTCACCAAGTGACTCAAAATTTTTGCTGGTGCCCCCCCCCCCCCACATGCCGTGACCCACGGTACGCCACTGGTTATTATTGTCACCTATCTAGATTTCTGACTTTATGCTGTCGAGATATGGGCGGAGGTACAAAAAAAACTGACAACCTTTGAAGAAAACAATGCAATATAACAAGTTCAATTAACATGATTAATGCACGGATTTACATGGTTTCGTATTGTTACCATGTTGACTGCACAAAAACATGATAGACTAAATTATGGGTCGGAAAGAAGGTTCTACAGAATAATATTGTCCAAAAGTCCGACGGTTTGTCGAAGATCCTATGACTAAACTCCGTCAGTAGATGATGCGGTCATTGACCAACCGATATTTGGTAAATTGATAGATTATCATAGTCGTAATTTCCACTGGCCGCCTGAATAAAAAAAAGTTTGTAATGCTCTAAAAATCCTGCAAACTTATCATGCTATATCGCATCTCCCTTCTGCGACATTTGCGATCAAATAGTTATTGATCAATCTTTAGTACAGCGCAGATAGCTATAGTTACGAATCATTGTAGGTCATCCCGTGTGACGCATTTGCCCAATTCATGAAGTAACAAATGTGGTAAAAAACCTTACATTTTTTAATGCAGAAACTATTTTTCCGCAGTCCATATTTATATATATACACAACAAAAAAAGTAAGCCCCCCTAAATCAAATTGCTGTAACTTTTGAACCAAATTAGTTTGAGATATGATATTTCATAGGTGGTTTTCTGCACTCATTAAGCAACTCCTGGGAAAAAGTGAGATCGATCGGTGGAGTCATGCATGAGTGATTAAAGATTGAATTAAAAATGACAATTTGACAAATGGTTTAAAGTCACAAGAGTCGTTTTTCAGTTTGTTCAAATACAAAGTTGGGAAAAAGTTGTTTTCAGGTGAATATTTTGGTGTAACGCTGTTTTACTGTCCATCATTCAACCACTTCAGACCAGATTTTGATATCGTATGTTCATGGTTGAGTGAGCACAATGTATTGCAGGGGCTGCGGAAGCGGGAGGGGGGGGGGCTGGGCTTCAGCCCCAACTTTTTTTCAAAAGCATGTACAAAATGTAAAAATTACCATACGGTTTTGATTTTTTTTGCATGATCAGCCCCCTCACTTTTGGCTCAGTCGCCCCCCCCCCCACTTTGAAAACCGTTCCGCGGCCCCTGAATTGTAACGTATCATTATAGGGGTTTATGGTAGTATCCTCTACAACTTGTTAGATCATGTTAAAATTTGAAAATGTTAGTGGCTCCCCCGATTATAGGCCCCTCCCTCATTTAAAATTCTGGATCCACCACTGATTTGTCCATACTTTCAACTGATCCTGAGAAATTGTTAGGAAAAGAATACATTTATGCAGTATAAAGAGTATTCATTCCTAAGTTTTCGATTGTGCTCGCTCAACCATGAAAATGTTTAAAATTCGGAAAGTGTATGGTGATAGAAATGATGGATGATAAAAACAACGGCAATTAAGTCACATTTGAAACCGAATTTGCCCCCAATAATCACTTTATTATCCTTTAAAATGTGTCTGTGACATTGAAAATACCAATTTCCCACCTTGATGCGTGCTCACTCATCCATAAATAAACAAATCGATTTAATTTTTGCACAGAATTCTGTCCATAGGTTGAATTGAATCAAAGTCATATTTGGCTTTTGACTTTTGAAAAGTGATATTTTTGCCTTCTGACGGTGCTCACTGAAGCATGACGTAAAATACGTCCATAGCAATTACTCATAGGGAAGCTTATAAAATTACCTACACGCTCATGTAACAATATATTAAAAACTCGCATTGGTTTGGTAATTGATGTTTGTTTAAGGGGGCACTTACTTTTTTTGTTGTGTATTTATCGCCAATACTGTGATTTTATAATCATTTTACCCTCACAACCCCATCTATACGAAATGTTGATAAAAACTATATTTATATTGCTTGATACCAATATGAAATTATAGGATTTAATATGCTTGCATTGTCTGCCGATGGTGTGGTTTATAATTATGAATCAAGCATGCGTGGGCTTAAAACCATATAAATGCGTTTTACCATCAAAATCAAAAGACGACGAAATTAAGAGAGAGAGAGAGAGAGTAAGAGGGGGAGGGAGAGAGATAGAAAATCAAATTCGCTACCATGGCAACATCTCATAAACAGATATTGATACGAGTTTTGCATTAGTAGGCCTACAAAATCTACGATTTTGAAGTCTTTCACGTATTAATCTATACTCCCCTAACCTAATTTCGCAAATCAATATTCACTTTGCATTATGCTCGTATGTCGACCATTGGGAGTTTAGCGGTCTCATATTAAGAAACTTTCACCTTTAAGTAAAGAGGTCAGAGGAAATATTTCCTATTAAACTGTTAAAAAAGGAATCACTAACGATGGGGTAAATGACATTTTGGTGGGAAATGACGTTGGTTCTGAAAGGGTTCTACAAAGAACCCCGCGTTACCCTTGATTATGTGTAGAACATTGAAAAAAAAAATGACAGCTTATGGAGAATCGAACTTCTCTACGGAAACAGGGAGGGGAGAAACAGATGAGACGAATGGTAAAAGAAAGTTGGTGATGTTGAGGATGAGGGTGTCTGTCTAGTTGGGGGATGTCGGAGTATTAGTTCTATAGCTAGACAAGTTTGTATGGTCAGTGGTGTGAGGTACACCGGCCTGTGTGAGGATGTGTATATGTGTAATTGTGAGGTGTGGGTGTGTTGGGTGTGTGCGTATGTTTGTGTGATTGCGTATTTGTCTTTGGTTCTTTGGTTTATATTCAAGAATACATTGTAAAGTTTGCACCAAAGTGGCTCCAATACCCTAATATGGGTGACAGGGGTCGAACAAATTCATTGTCATGTGGTAGTGTGTGCAAGTGTGGAATGCTATGATGTGTTAGAGCGAGCGGGAGATATAACGAGAATGAGTTTCAGACAGTCAGACATAGAGCCAGACACGGGAAAAGAAAACGAAGACGTAAAATGTTAAGATTTTGATGAAAGTGAGAAATCTTATGTAGATATGAAAATGCTACTGTTTTGCACAATATAATGACTTGTCTTTTTCGTGTCCGGTTACATTATGTGTAGGTGATCGTACAAGAAACATAATTGGAAAAAGCTATAGACTTTGGAAGCGTTTAATAAACTTTTTTTTTCGGACAACTGTTTTCAGATCTGACAACTTTCCTTGATTCTGATTGGCTGACAGGCACGGTTACTATGGTAAATATCGAATAAAACATCCGACCACTTCTTTCATGAAACGATCCCTAGTTCTGTGTTCCATTTTGCGCATTATCAGCAGAAAGTCATTTAAACTCAATTGGCATGGTGGATAAAATTCAATAAGATAAATGCCAACTTCGATGCCTCAAATATTCGTATATTCTTTTGAATTGTTCAAAATATTTCGATGGTCCGCGGTTTTTAGTCTGGGGCCTAGTCCTTCGGATGGTGACAGTTTCAAGTCAGTCCCAGGCGCATATTATCACACATGTATCCGATTGATATAATAAGAACGTAATTCCACACACGCACATACTTTCACACACATACACCAGTCTCCGGTTAGTGCTATTTCATGCACATTTTTGTGAACTAAAATCAATGGAGGTAAGAATGACTAAGATTCATAGCACATCTTCAATTGCAAATCAAAGCATAATGGTTTTCTCCCTAAACAGTTATTTCATGGATGGCGACAACAAAGTGAATGACTATGAATCCAGTAATAAAAAAACTCCATCCATGTATAATGGACAGAGTATTTCTCGTCGCCCTTCATTAGTATGGAAACACGATCTCTTGTCCTCTTTAAGGAGTCCATCTCGACCTCTTTGCACTTACTGGTTCGGCCGTGTTAAGGGGTCCCTAATGAAACCGATTAAAAGCCAAACTGAATCTACGCCAAATTGCGCGGGCTTCGTAAAGTCGCCTACACTTATGAATTTTATCTCCGAGTATCGTGTGACAATAAATCGCGGCCCGCTGGAAATGGGTCCGCTATTAATGTATTTATCCCGCCTTTTTCTTACAGATGTTGATGACAATAAACCAAGCACGTGACATAATTAGTGCGGTTCTCATAAAGAGAAAGCTCTCCCAAAGGATCTCCATACGATTTCCATCATTTTAAAGTCCATCTATACTTATCCCTGTCACCGATGTAGGTTGACCATTTTTAAAACAATTTGCCTCTGGTTTCTTAATTGGGTGCAATATCAAGCTTACCGTGATCAATCAATACCTAAACTTCATTCCAAGTCAACCAAAATTGATTTTTCTCATAATGGTCTTAATAATAACCTAGTTTGAAGAAAAAAAAAGATGTATCTTGAAATAAGAGTAATTGCGTGCCAGAGAAGTAGACGGAATTCTTAATAAACGTCGCCGAAAGTTTCATCTAAATGTAAATGAAGAGGGCTCCACCGAACTTGAATCAACAAGAAATATGTTCAATACGGCAACAGATTCATATCTTGATAAAAAAGTGAAAGGGTTAAAGAGATATAGGGAATAACAGGAACTGCTCACTGTTTGGAAATGACTAATTTAGCTTAACATGCAATATGATTATCTGAAAGTAAACTTAAAATGAAGGAAATGTGACAACAACGTAAGCATTAAGGCTGTAAAATGTAAATCATTTGAAGTGAAGGTCATGGTGCATCGTCTGCCTTTCATATTTACCGATGAACGTCAATAAGAAATCGTAATTAGAATGATGAAAACTAATATGTCAGTTCTTGTGATTTTTTTTTTAAATAATACCCACCTTATTTCTGTTCGATTTGCCTTTTAATGAGACCATGTTTTGCATTTGGAGGTCGAATTAAACATCCTAAACCACTTTGGAGACCCCCCCTCTCTTTATCTTGAAGTTACAAACTGATTTTTTTCTTCAACCGTTTCGACATTATGTCGTCTGGTCATAGATTTGATTAAGTTCATCTGAATCAGATAATAACCAACAAAAAAGGAATAGAGTAATGCTTGAATTAGCAATTAGAATCATTATACGTTGGTGAAAATTATACATTGCGAAATTAGGGCTGGAAATGATTACATTTTATGAACCCTTGGACAAACATTAAATATGCAAACATGAGCACAGATGAGATACAAAAGGAAAATGTCTATTGAAGAACAAATTTTGTAATATAGGCAATTCGTGAATTAAAGGAAGATTTTTAATTTGGAAAATTATTAAAATAAAATATAAACCTAACTGAATCATGAAAAGTTCATTAAAAATAGGATTTAAAGTAAGAGAAATATAAACATGTATAGATTCCTCCTGACTTGTATAATTGCCATACTGATAAACTTTTATGGTTAAATCAAGTGAGTCCTAATGTATAATAAAATGGAACATTGTATGATTCATACAATAAAAAACAAACGGTGAATCCGTTTATCATTCGCACTCTAATTTGTATATGTCACTGAGTCGTGTATCTAAAACGCATTGTGAAAAGTAAGGACAATTTTCGAATTTCATAACTTTCTTTATTTTAGATCCGATTTGGAAGGAATTTTCAGTGTTATGCTCGTTTTATTTTTCCCTTTTGATTTATATTAACCTTTTTTGTTTCTAGGATGGACATGATTTTCTAGAAAACAGGAAATAGTAATGTAGAATTCGCAAAATTTTACAACCACATTCTTTCCCTTACTTCAACCTGAAAAATGCAAAAGGTCGTTTAGTTTATACAAATGTTGATATATTTTCAATAATTTGGTAATACCAAAGAATATCAAAACTATTCTCCTGCAACACGAGTCTTATACCCCTTTCATACTGCCCTCTTCATTTTTCACCGGTGAACTTCGCCGGCGAACTTCTCTGCCTCGCATTCCTCACTTCCCCGGCGAAAAAATAAATGTACCCTTTCGCACTGACATTTCTTCCCCGGCGAAAGTCAATGGGCGATTGCAGAACGAAAGAAAATTGTAAACATTACTTCTTACCTATTATAAAAGGTATAAAAAATTAATACAACATCTTTCGGAAGTATTACGAGAAAAAAAATATCACCATGTTTTTTTTATATTTTAGCGCATTTTATACATGTAAAAATGCTTTTTAATAAATATATTGTTAGTAAAAAAAAGTATGTTAGAGGGTATCTACTTGGCCATAGCATTCAGCTGAGCTTGCAACTATCGCACGCAGAATCTCGGTACAGGGGACTTCGGGAGAGAAAAAGAATGACCTCGGACGTCATTTATTTAAACAGGAGAAGTTCTCCGGTTTGCTTTCCACCTCTACAGTGCGTATCAAAAAAAGTTTACACTTTGAAAAAGCCCTGGGAATTAAAAAATATACAACATGTGGGTAATGTTTTCACATCTAATCTTGGGTTTGGGTCTCATCTATCCAATGAAAGTAAAAGTTTTGACAGAATGTTACACTTGAGTGAGCACTGTCCATTTTTGTAAAGCTCGCAGAAATCTGTTTGCGCAGAAATGCTCGTTTTCACACTGTGTCAAGGGGAAAGGGCGAAATCAAACTTACCCTGCGAAATATTTCTCATACATTTCCCATTGCACTTTTTGTCAATTGTAATAAATGGATACATTCAAGCATTTTGTGACAATTTTGCCACCCAAATTGAAATTTCAATACTTAGTAAGCACAACCTTTACCCTTTTTGTGCCAGCTGGATCTGAGCACATAACTAAGTCTGAACAAAAGTTTATATCAGACATCTCCAGCATTTTTTCACAAAGTTTTTATCATTTAAAGTGGGTTTACATTTCATTTGTCATTTAATACTTGCTTCTTCACAATTTTTCCAAGCTTGACAATGATTAACAAAATGAAAATCAAGCCTGAGCCATTTCATGTAAATCACAGCTCAGTGTAAATCAAATATCGTCACGATGGCCTCTGTGTGAGGGGGAGTGGGGTGGGGCGCAGTGCACTCTTCGAAGTGTTTTGGGCAAGGAAACAAGTTAAAAAGGTAAAAGATATCTTCAAAATAAATTTAACTAGCTAAATTCAACATGTTCTTCATGATTAAGGTCTACTTTTATTCGCATAACTATTTCAAAGTTCTGCGCAAATCATTTTTCACTTACTTTTCAAAAGTAAGTGGTACCCACTCGAGCGGAAATATTTTTCGTTATATATAGTTATATCGTCATTTGCTTAAATGGATCTGTACCAAAGTTAAATGTGGAAAAATCTTTAGGATATTACAAATGTAGAATTTTACAGGACTTTTTCTAAGTGTAAACTTTTTTTGATACGCACTGTATATAGAGGTGGAGAAGTTCGCCGGCGAACTTCACTGGTGATGTAGCTTAATTAAATCAAAGTTTCCCAAAGCCTTTTTTAACCCCTGACTCAAACGTGAAATGGAATTCATTTTTTCAAATCGCATTTGAGAGATAAGACAAAGCATCTATTGAAATAAAGTTATTACAAACTGTATTGTGCAAATTGAAATAGCTGATTTTTTTTTAATGTTTGTTCCTCTTCTTTATGATCCACCTTGCCGTTTACTATCAAAACCAAAGTTAAGATGGTATGGCGCTCATTACTTTGTTAGGGATTGATATATCCATTTCTTGTATGCCGTTCATTTATTATTCTAAAAAAAAATTAGTGAAGACATGGAGCGATAAAGTTCAGCCAAATATCTTAACAAATTTATCAGTGATAGCATGCAGCTTATTGAACAAAGCAACCTCATGTGATCAGTGTTTCTGCGCATGTGTGAACATAACGTAATCCATTTTCAAATTCATCATGACATCTTTTATGTAAATATGTTAGTAATTCTTAAATAGATTTTGCATATGAAAAGTCAGATAAGGCAGATTTTAAATGGCATGCGATGGAAATTTATGAGTGTTGAAAATAATGTACAAAAAAACTTCAGTGCTGCCAAGTAACAAGACCCACTAGTATGACACTCAGTTGACAAAAATGGAGAAAGATGAGGAAGAAAAAGACGGGAAAAGAGTAGAAAGCAACGAAGAAAAAAATCGGAAGTATGAAAAAAGAAACAAAAAAGCCGAAAAGGATGGGGTATTATCTAAAAAAAAAAAACATTTGAAGGACGTTATAACCTGCCAGCCTTATAGATCTCCCGGAATTGAAGAGTTCCGCTTGTTGTGTATATTGTCTATTAAACAAGTATATTTCTCCCCTTATTCTGTCTGATAAGTGCGGTGGGTTTGTGTGGGTGAGACAGATAGGAAATGTGTAGTGGATGTGGGGATGTGTTACGCTATGATGATGTGTATCTGCTTGAAATTGGGTGTGTGGGCGAGTGGGTGAGGTGGGTGTGCAGATGGGTGTGTGTGGGTGTGCGATATGCGATGTGTTAGTAGGGGCGGGTTCCACTTTAACATCCATGGATCCTTCAGTTAAAAAACACACATCTTTGCCCGCCTCTTTTTCTCTCACACGCGTAATTGACTCGCCTGTGTGAAGACAAAAGAAACCGTCTTGCTGCGCTGGTCCATCTCAGTTAAACGACGAACTGCGATGAGGAAACAAGGTATGCTGCTTGACCACGCTGTCAACAAGTACTTGTTTTTAAAAGCAGACAGTTTAAGTGTCTACCCACCTTTGTATCTATAGTCATCTAATTAATTGTTTTCTGCTACACAACAATTATTTCATTAATCCGCTAATGGTTTCTCCTCTTTAGCCATCGTCGATTTACCTTTCAGCTTTTGCCTGGTCAGGTCATTCACTTCGAGGAATGATTGGTTTATGAAACTTCGGAACTTCGCTTCGTAAATTAGCATCGATAAAGCAGCTTGGTAATTTATGAAACACCAATGAAGGTGATTTTGGAGAAAAGAAAAATAAGTTTCTGACCCACTCTAAATGAACGTACGAAGGAGTTCACTAGATCAATTCTTCTTCTGTCTGATTTTGGATAAAAAGGCTTTCTCTGAAAGCAGGTCTCCATCTGAACGCATTTGATCGTCTGCTCAAAAGGAGAGTGAACACCTACACTCGACGTTTCCATCAACAAGCCAACCAACCCCTATAACACAGACTAAAATGGCGTGTGGAGTCAGACATAAAAATTCTTTTTATTACTTTTTAGTTCCTGTTATACTTGCCTTGGTGCTTCTTTCATCGACAGTGGTTAGCGGTGAGTTTAATTGTTATACTTAAAATTTGCTCAAATCATCTATTCAGATATTCGTTGGCGTTTATAATCGTGATGATTTATAAGTCATCAGTATACGATGTATGAAAAAATGATGAAAGAAAGTAAAGTGGTTAATCCCGGTAGATGTGCGTAGTCCCCACATAAATCATTTATGAATGGCAATGTCTCCTACATAACCGTGTAGTGAAAATAGCAGCATTAGTAATTCACTGCAAAAACTCTGATGTTGATTTAACATCAGCCCGGAATCTATATATATCCACACCAGAGAAGTGTTAAATAACACCAGTTTCGTTTTGGTCTAAAACCAGGTAGGTGTTTATACAACACCAATTAGTATTAAAGCAGCATATCGGTTTGATTCCAAACTGGTGTTGTTTCAATACTTCTCTAGTGTTGAAATATATAGATTCCGGGCTGGTGTTAAATCAACACCGGATTTTTTGCAGTGTAGTAGTAGAAGTAGTAGTAATAGAAGTAGTAGTAGTAGTAGTGAGGTGGTAGTAGTAGCAGTAGCAGTGGTAGTAGTAGCAGTAGTAGTAGTAGAAGTAGTAGTAGTAGTAGTAGTAGAAGCAGCAGCAGTAATAGTACTAGTAGTAGCAGCAGCAGCAGCAGCAGCAGCAGCAGCAGTAGTAGTAGTAGTAGTAGTAGTAGTAGTAGTAGTAGTAGTAGTAGTAGTAGTAGTAGTAGTAGTAGTAAAAGTAGTAGTAGTAGTGAGCTAGTAGTAGAAGTAGAAGAGGAAGTGGTATTACCAGTGGTAGAGGGAATGGTAATAGTTGGGTATCAGCAGTAGTATTATAGAAGTATAACAGTAGTAGTAGTAGTAGTAGTATTTCATATGACTTTTGCAATCAATGACATTGCTTTTTCGAACCTTTTTTTCCACCAAGATATTTCTAATTTACGTGAATGGTGTATGGATTCACACTTTAACTTTCTTCATAAAACTACTTCTGATCTTAAGAATTGAAATAGTCTGAAATTTCCAGAAAATATCACAAATGATATCTTAACACTAAAAAGAATGGGGGAGGGAGGGGGCTGATTATCCCCAAGATCATGCGATTAGCTCTCGCCGCGATGTTTCTTATTATTTTTCTCGTGGATCTAAAAGACTATAATATTATTGCAACATCTGAGTGCGCGGTTCAGGACTCAGGAGTAACGCAAATAATTTTTTGTACTGGCAGGTCGGAACAACTTCTTTAAAATGATTTTTTTTAATCATGAGCACTTCTCAAGAACACTACAAAGAATACACACCAAAATCGATTGTTATTGAAACCTAAGTTTTAAATTTTAGTGCAAAGTCATTTTTACCCATACAAAAGCGTAATAAACTTTGTCAGGTTTATTTCGTTAAATCTTACTAAATCTTACATTTAAAAAAAAGAATCACGGCATGCATGTATAGATTTTTACCAAGATTGCGTATTTTGACAACAGATATCCGACGGTTCTAAATAAGCCCCCACCCCCAGTTTTCCCCGACTATATAGGCGTGAAATTAGCCTTTAGTCTAAAAAAATCGTTTGAAATGATTAAGATTAAAATTAGACTTGGGGTCAGTATCTAGTTTCACATAATACTTTTCGCGGGATCAAATGTAGTGGACCTGAAAATGTATGACCCTAAGCAAAACACCGCATCATAATGTACTTTGTCAAATGGAATTACTTTAGTGTACATGTATAGTGCTTTTGGCAAAGCATTCAGCATGGCTTTAAACCTGAACAGGAATTTCAAAGTTTTGTTGCTGAATGCCGGGGAAAGTAATACAGTTTTCCGACGATATTTTTCATGATGTTTATTATTTATTTCATAATGACGGTGATTTGCTTTCACAATCTAGATTTCACAGGATCGAACTTCCATTGTGAGTAAACTAAACCATCTTTCTCGTCAAGGTTACCAAGGATAATGCTATTGATGTAGATAATATCGTAGTGAATTATATATTTAATTCCATAGAACGTAATGCGTGAGCGAAAACTCTCTTTCAGCAACAATAGCTCTTTTTTATCTCAACGATCGATCCGTCCCTTTTCTTTAATATTCATTACGATGCAACAGATGAAACTAAATGATTGCCATTATTTTCACGGGGATGTAGTCTTGCAGATATTTTCTGTTTTTGTTTCGTCTCAGATAGACATCTCCCTCAACCCAACAAGGAAAGAAACATAAAACTTTAACATTGCTAGATTTGCAGATGATGATTAAGAAGGACTCAACATTTTAAACTACAACTCTCACTCAGCCGTATATTGATACTTCGGTATTTCAGATCACAGTGACTTTTTTTACTCGCCAGAATTCATTAGTGAGCCCATTCAAGATTCTCATATTCCTCCTCCCATTCAGCCACTGAAGCTGCTGAAAGATCTTTCGAAAGCAAAAGATGACTGCTTTGATAATGTTTCATAAAATCCTTAAATGGATTTTGATATCCGCCCAAGTTCACAAAGGTTATGGCAGATCACTAGGAGAGTTATATATATTTGATGTTTATTCCAAAGTGTCGGGTTCTATTTAGGACGTGACTTCACTCGGACAATATCGACTTTGATTACAAAAGAGATAGATACCGACGGGGGTGTTTCACAAAGATACTTAGAGTCGCAGTTAAATGCCTAATTGCGTGCGGCGGTATAAAAGGCATGACCACATTGGTCAGATTGTGCCATGAGGACGCGAACTATATACTGTATCAATCAATAAGATCGCTCGTTGTATGTACTCGTCGGCATGTAAGTGCGACTCTAGTCATACTTAAATCTTTGTGAAACACCCCCATCAGGTTAGATAGTGATGAACGTCCACAAACAGAGGCGTCGATCCTGGGGGAGGGGGCAGGGGTATCGCCCCACCAATGAAAATACTGGGGGCATACATATCGTTTTGCCCCCAATAATTCCGCATGTGCAAAAAATAATATAAGATTGTAATTTTACACAGAAATCAGCAAGCGAGATTGAGATACAAAACTCTTCTTTATTTAAAATCGTGCTCAAAATGTCAGCTTTTCAGATTGGAATATAAAAAATTTCAGCTCGCGCTTCCCGCTCGCATCATTTCTGTAGCAAAAACCCATACTTATCATGATTAAATAGGTGAATAGAAAGTCCCGTTTTTAGTTCTAAACCTCGAAAGAACTTCCGCTTCGATTTGCAATAATCTTTTGTTGGATATATATCTTGTTCTTTATTAAAAACGTCCATTAAAATGTAATTTTTTTCAGATCGATTATCAAAATTTTCAGCTCGCGCTTTGCGCTCGCATTTAATGTTTTTTAGATACCCATCTTAATCATTGGTACCGAAAATGCTTAGAATATCAAGCTTTCAGGTCAGAATATAAAGAAATTTCAGCTCGCTCTCGGCACTCGCATTATCTGTGTAGTGAGATATGTATCCTCCAATGGGTTACTACAAACAGTTCTAAACAGGCTCGCATTAATTTGTTGGTTGGTGAGATATGTGTCTCATAAGTCATATATATATATATATATATATATATATATATATATATATATATATGTAAATGTATGAAATCATACATATACATGTACACCAGCTTTAGCAACTCTTTTATTTAAATATTTTGTGAAAGAAATGGATGAAGAGAACAATGTGAGGCGTAGCTTAAATCAAGGTTCCCTAGAGCTATCTGCCCTTTCGAAAAATTGGCAATGCCGAAAAAATGTCTCTGCCGGGAATCGAACCCGGCCCCCAGCTTTGAACGCCGGTGCCTTAACCACTAGACCACAGAGACGGGTTAGTGGCTAGGGCGACCCAGATCAGGGGGCCGTTTCATGAAAGTTGTCAGCACTGACAAGTTGTCTTTCGCTGACAGTTACCATAGGAACAGTCAGAGGCCAGTGCCTCTCAGCCAATCAAAAACAAGGATTTCACTATAATTGTCAGCACTGACAATTTAGTCAGTGCTGACAACTTTCATGAAACACCCACCCGACTGACCGTCAGATAGACAGATTTTCGACACTATACCAATTATAATTTCCTTTGTCAGGTGTAGGTGGGTTTTGAACAATGACAAGCCACCAGGTGTGGTAAGCATAAAATATAAATTCTGATTATGATTAGATACAGCAGACAGAAATACACACGTTGTAAAATTCATTCATTAAGGTATCAAACATATTTAACTGGATAATATTGTTTAGTTTAACTAGGTTGGTTTTCATCCTGGTCATTTCAATTGAAATCATTATCAAATTAGACCATTAGATACAAAAATATCAATGATTAAGCCATTATGAAAATCAACTATAAATCAAACATGAACAGCACAATATTTAATTTACAGTTTATAAGTATGCAGTTGAATGTCTTTAATGGTGATTTTCAATGCTTTTAAAACGAAATATTTACATTGAATATGACGACTTTTCAAGTTGTCAAAATTATTATTTTCGAAGAACCAGCACGATTATTTCCCAGAGCTTTGAATCAAAATACATGATACAGGATACCTACGTACGCATTGTCCATATGATCTGAAATGGCTAAATTAAAAAAATAAACCATGTCGTTGTCATGGTTCTCCATTTACTCTTTCAGTTTGCCTCGCTTGAAATCATTTTCAGAAGGTTGAATGTCACTGAAAAATGGACAGTAACGCAATATGCACGTCCAAAAGCATTAGCTTTTATCATTTTGATTATCGTGCATTTTGACCAAGCTTTCATGAACGGAAACATTATATGTCCAATAACATGAATAAGAATACCACACTCTTCAATGTTTTTGGGCAACGCTAGTTCCGAATAAAATATTACCCAAAATAATTATGGAGGTGGGCCATTGTCATTTCATACCGTATTCCTGGTAATTTTTTTTTTTGCCTTAGTCCCAGTCATTTAGACACCAAAAAGGACATATTTTCGGTTTAAGAGTTCAGGGCGTGATAAGAAATTCTAGTTTCCAAAAATGAAATCTAATTATGGTGCATCAGTCTTTACTTCAAATTATACGGCGGAATTGCCACCCATATTTTGCATCATGCTCTTGAAAGAGCCTCTTATATTTGCAATAATCTGAAATTCAGATTTCTCAGCTTTGACATACTCTCTCATCTCTGGTTGTAACAAGAGGGATAAAAAAAATGTCGGATACTAGGGCAGATTTATGACCCTGTATTCACAAAATATCAGTTACATGTCTACGCTGACTATCAAATGCGCCATTTTGCCATGTGCTCCTCAAAGTCAAACCAAAAGTAAAGTTTTATTTTCTTTTCATGCAAATTTAGGAATTTAGGAAAAGAAGGATATTTTGCTTCCTTTAACGATGGATCTGCATTTCATTAATAAATTTTGTTGATTGCCTTTTATTTTATGTTTTTGTAGACTGATATGAAGCAGAGCGACTCTAAGAACGACTGGTGAAACTTTGTTACGCGCTAAATAATCATCAATGAACATTAATGGTGAATATCATTTACCACAAGAAAGGATAACTTACGAATAGATTTATGAAATGGCCCCCTGGTACATAGGCTTTCAAGATAATCTCATATTTGGTATCTTGTTGTTGGGCTCCGTATTGATCGAAGTGCACCCCCAAATTTCCCGTTACACCACTCTAATCTAACAACTATACGACGTAATTTGTTTTATTGGAAACGTTTTCTCAAACCGGGGTTAACCGATTTCTTTTTTAAATTAATGCATAGCCGGGTCACATACAATAACTAAGGAATAGTGGCTTAACGTAGGCGAATCTCATAGAAAAAGTAGCACATATGTCATTATGACGGTATTTAAAGCCACGTACAATACTTTAAAAATTGAGTGCAATTTGAGAAATACGAAGCTCGAAAATATTCAACAGCTTTATTGTTGATTTATGAAAACTAAACATATTGCGTCAAGCTCCCTTGAAAAAGAATTAGAGCGTGAAGTAACGTCCACAGAAAAAGCAGGAAAGAGAAGGAAGCAACTCAAGTAAAGAAAAAAAAATGAAAAGACATTTTGACGCTATGATCTGTGACAGCTTCAAACAGGCTGCCTGAGAAGGCCATCGCTCTTGATGAGATGGTCGTCCGCCCTATCGCAGCACTTTTAACCTCTCTTCATCTCTCTTTTTCTTTCAGCCATGTCAGTTACTCCGGGTTACCAGCAAATTATGAACATTTTACTCGATTTCTTAGTGTCTTGCATTGATCTGATTTAGACGTAGTGATGGGATATCACATAGCTATAGGAGCGAAAAGCTAGAAGGTAGCAACCACTCTGAGAGATGAAAATTCTTTGATTCATACTTTCTCATTTCCTGTATTATTACCCCCATTTTTAAGGTGCAAGGGAAGAATGGGATTCTGACTCGAAAGATAATTAAAGATCGAGGGCCGTTTCCACGCCTGCTTACACATTTATCCGTTAAAGTGTCTATAAAACAACTATAATTCATTAGAAAATAATATTTTGTAATGAACTGTAACTCTTGTAGGATTATGACTTGATGGACACCTGGATTCATTCATTGCAATCATACCTTACGTTTGTGCAAATCAAATTTTACATCACACTATAAAATATGTTCTCATTATCCAAGTATCCAAGTGTAAACATATCACCTTAATGATCTTGAAGAGTATAATTATCATTATTCACTTGGCAGAACAGCTGTGCCAACTTTGAAAGATATGTTTTTCCATAATACATCTATTTAAATTTAACATCTTCAAAGAACCCATGGTCATGATGATGGTCTTAAATAGCTTCATAAAATGGATTCTAAAGCAATTTTAGCCATTAAAATCAAACGTCCACTATGTTAAGGGATAATTACGGAAAACACATTACTTGGTCTTCATGGTCTTACAACTTTAGAATACCTCATTATGTATTAACATAAAATTCAACACACCGATTGGGTGATTTTGCCCCCCCCCCCGCCCTCCTCTTTCCTCCATCGTAAGCTATATGGTAAATACACAGGCTCGGTGGACGGCCCCTTGCCTTATGCCAGGATCCAGATATTACTGTATCACTTTTTTTGTATGAAATAACGTTTATTTTGTTTGGCTTTACGAGCAGGGATGAGTTAGCTATATGAAATCATTATATTGATATGCAGAATTAATTCAATGTTCAAATTCAGTATTACTGGACATGATTTATTAGTCGACTTCGGCGATATCATGATATACACCGAGTACCATTGCAATTGCTATTATTAAGGCACAACTAAGTTGTTTTTTTAAACCCTTCCTTTCTTGTGCAGGGATGGGGGGATGCATGGGCAAAGATAAAAGTTAAGAAACCGAAACAAATTTCACTGCTCTATATGAGGTTCAAATACACCCACCATCATAACTATGGTTAACTAGAAATATATAAATATATACTGTATATTTTACGGATAACTTCTGTCTGGTTGGATAACATGATCTGGTATTGTCATGATTTGAAAGATTATTCTACCATCGAAAAGAAGCTACTTAAAGAAACCCTATTATTTGGATCAATTCGTGCCCTTTTTTAGCAA
Source organism: Lytechinus variegatus (assembly GCF_018143015.1). Taxonomy (NCBI): domain Eukaryota; kingdom Metazoa; phylum Echinodermata; class Echinoidea; order Temnopleuroida; family Toxopneustidae; genus Lytechinus; species Lytechinus variegatus. Next base: position 44,719,135 of record NC_054742.1, read on the forward strand.
AGATAATTTGTTTTCGCATATAATGACGAACTTAAGTTGTATGATCTAGACTACATAATCCCAGGAGCTGATTGCTAGATTTGCCTAATGCATCTTAAAGCTTTCACCTTTACCTAATTCCTTGTGCATATGACATTGTTCTGACGGAAATATCGGATGTACTCTAATACATTTGTCATTTTTCAACGACATTGATAGTAACAGGACCTCATCAATTACTGTTTATATTTTTATTTAGCATACCAAAAGTATTATCCATGTTATTTATAATATGACACAAACAAAATATGTTTTATTCCAATTTTATATACGTTTTCCTTCTCAATTAGCACATTAGTCATGGCACTACGCAGAAATTTTTCGCGGGGGGCAGCACGCGAAAGCTTTTTCAAAAAATCGAAAGCGAGGGAGCGAAGCGACCGAGCTTATTGGGGCGTTTTTGCATTTTGTGAAGTAAAATTGGTGTGCACTTTTGGTGAAAATTGTAAAAAAAAAATTTAGTAAATAATATGTAAGTTTTCAAATTGCCCCCTCCCCCGCTGCGTATAGCCATGCATATAGTGTTTGTATTTCTTTTACATTACCCATTGAATATTACAGACTTGACACAAATTCTTTTCCATTTTCTGAAATATGTATGATTCATCCTCTTACTCACATCTTCATTTCTATGTATTTTATTGCAAAGCGCATAGATAATTGAATCACTATATGAATATATAATCTAAGGATTTCATCATCATCAAGGTAGGCTGACAGTGACCTCATGTTAGATTTTAATAAAGCAGAAAAAGAGGAAAAAATCATCAATGGGAGAAATTATGAAATCTAAGAATTTTTTTCTTAACGACATCTTCTAACTGCTCCCAATAATATGATTTCTTAAAATTTCATTCATTAACATTTTAGGGAGCATGGAATGATTTTGTTTTCACGAATGAGCTTATGAAATAATGAATCTGATTCTTTCATCAGCTGAAATAACTGAAAACTGTTTATAAATGCCATTTTACAGAATTCATATTCTGAATAGAAGAGCAGCTTAAAAATGATATCACCGAATAATATTATAAAATAGGTTTGTTGCCTTTGGTGTGTTGGTTAAATAGTTATCCTTATTCCGTTTTTACTAGAACCAACATGAAACGTCAGACTTGATACCTTATTTAAGAGAATGTAAAAAAAAGGTTCTATAAAAACGCGTGTTAAAGTAGTAGGAAAGAACACCCAATTGCACATGGATAACAGCGAATACTAGAATATGTAAGATGTTAAAACAACTTGAAAATATAAAAGTATTATGTTAAAAGATGGAAAATGATTTTACTAAAACAAATTCTGAGAAATAAACGGACAACAGAAACAAGACACCAACAACTATGAACAGTAATTTTATTTTGGAATATTCATTCCATTACCACTTGTAAGTTATATGTATGAATTAAAAACATGCATTTTGATGGTTTGAATAAAAAACATTAACTGTTTTATTCGCTTCCATATCGTTATCCTATACATCCATTTTTGATAAAATGGGTATAGAATTTTAAAATTTGTCGTTGATTTTTTTTTCCGCTCGTATCTACTTCTTGCTAAGAACTGTTCCTCCAGCAGAGTGCGAGCGAATAATATCCTATGCATAAATTTCATTAGTATTTAATTTATGTTGATTGTCCCCCCAATTTTAGAACTGGGTTTTAGTGGTAGATTATGGAATATCCTGCGTATAACGTCTTTGATATAATTGCTATTCAATTATTTCTCGCAAGTCACCGCTTGCTGGCTTCGCTCTCTCACTCTACTGCAAATATATTTGGTCGTCCGGCGCACAGATTCATGTGTTATAGGTACACATCCAATTTTCACCCCACACGCATGCGTACTCTCGCCCCTCACTCAAACCACACCCTACATACACATTCAATACCACAAAGGATCATCATGCACCCTTCTCCCCTGTCATTATCAACATAACGGAATTTCATTATATTTATCTTCGAATTTGGTCTTCATGTTTTAAAGACTAAAGTGTAATAGTTTTGGCCAAATAACACACATGCTCTCCATATCATCGATGCATTAGACTTTGGTGTGGGTTGTTCTTGAGAATGGATGGAAATATCTTGATTGGGAATGAATTTTAGTCTAATTAAGATGAGAATGAAATAAATTGCTCGCTAATAAGAATATTTATAGGTCTCCAGAGTAATTTACCATACAAACTGTCCGACGCGATTTATCTTCCATCACTGTCAAATACGCTATTTAGGAAGTAAAAAAAGGGATTCAATCAGAGTAGGGGAAGATTTGTTTGTTTCTCCCTGTATCCCCATTATTACATCTCAGAGTTTTTCTGTATTTGCAGTATCAATCAATATATTACAATTTCTGGTTTAGATTTTATGACATGCAGGACAGTTCTAAAAACAACAACAATATTTCAATGGTATAATTTTGCTAACTATAGAGCAGAAATTTGTTCATGAATATTTATTGGAATCTCTAGATAGTACTTCATAGCATTATCCTTAAAGGACAAGTCCACCCCAACAAAAACATGATTTGAATAAAAAGAGATTCAACAAGCATAACACTAAAAATTTCATCAAAATCGGATGTAAAATAAGAAAGCTATGACATTTTAAAGTTTCGCTTCATTTCACAAAACAGTTAAACAGTTAAAAGATTTATCTTCGTAATTTTACTGTTATAATACTATTATTATTATTTTCATTATAATATTAATACTAATAGTATTATTATTATTATTATTACTATTATGATTATCATTATTATTTTAACTATTGTTACTTATATTAGATTCAATATTATAAGAATAAAGTAGATACAATTTTAGACAGAAAAAAGTTTATTTATAGGACTGTACGATTCGTTGCTATTGCTTCCAGACTAATTTTCTTTTTCCTCACGTACAAAATTACTCTTGATTCAATATACCGGTAATGTATAAATATCTATACACCAAAAATTAGAAAATGTGATAGAAACGCAATCCAGTAACGGAGTAACGCTACTTTAATTGTACTTTGTAACCTTAAACTTAAAAAAAATAGATTGTTAGTCGGTGCGAAAATGTGGAGAAACGTCTTCTGCGCATGTGTAATCGGGTAACTCATGAACAAAATTTTGTACATCGATGCGAAGGGCAAGAACATCTGCATGATTTTTGACACGTTTGCTGATTCTAATCAATTAGGTGGTATTAAAATAGGAGAGGTAAATATAGAGAGTAAGTGTCAGCCTACAGCTGCACATTGGTTACAGAAATAATCCTGTTTTATAATTGTGAACTTGCTTTCAAAGTCATGGAGAATTAATTCAGAGATAGGCCTACGGGAAATTGCAAAAATGCATCTGCATACACTTAGTAAGGAATATGCTAAACATTTGGAGTAATTTGACTATTACTTATGATATATTTTGACAGTCAAACTGATAAGAGTAATGAATGATGATGATACTAAGATACTATCTCATATGAGAAAAAAAAACTATTTTTTTTATCCTATACTACTACCACTGCTACTACTACTTATACTACTACTATACTGCTATACTACTACTGCTGCTGCTGTTATACTACTACTACTACTACTAGTACAACTACAGTATTTCTACATGCTATTGCTGCTTCTAATAGATTCAATATTATTTCAAGTAATAAGTTATATTAAGCATAATGAATAATTTTTATAATGTAATATATAACAAAGAAGACTGATGGTAAAAGTTATATGCGTATACCACGTCAAGTAATAAAAGTCAATCAAAAAAGATAATTGTTATAATGTTAAACATAATGGAAATACGGATGGTAAATGTTTCATTTACCTATTAACTCGTCTGAAAGACATCAGAATATTATTGTTTTATTTGCCCCAAGTCAGGTAAAGATCTGCTTAATTCCGTCTGACTAGAAGACTGTATTTAATCCAGTAAAATGGCAGTTTCATACCTCAAGAAACCCAGGTGTTAGGATTCATAAGTAAACAAAAAAAGTGAATTATTCATAGCATGATAACTAAACAGACTTGAATTTCATCTTCTTATTTCTCTCACTCATCGGACAAAGTCGTTTCCTATTAGCACCAATTTTGTAACTTAATGCCTTGTGTTTTTGAATCCATAGGGAGCTTCTGTCAAACACGTTGCACGGGTGGAAGCAGGAAGAGCGAGCTATGTTTCTACTGTCGAAGAAATCGTAAGTTATACCCCAAAATAGTCTTATTATGACAACGGTGAGAGATCAGCCTGATTGAGGGTGATGAGCGAGAGAATATGTTTTCCTCCATTTTTCTTCCAAAGTGATAATAAAGTAAACTTGATATTGCACTGCGAGGGTGGATCTTATTGGGCACGGTGGAGGGGTGTCTACGCAGGCGCAGAGTTTGGTGATTTGGTAGGAATAGTTCTACTTGGTGATTGAATGACGATGACGATGAAGGTGATGACAATGGGGATGATAATGATGACGTAAATTTGAAATATGAATTTGATGACGAAATTGGAGTATTCTGAGAAAGTGGCTAGGATTTACCTATAAGCAGTTAAGGACCTGAGACGTTGTTTTAACATTGCTTTTATTTTTTTTTTACCAAATCGATATCAAAGTGTGCGTTAATTTTTCCTTTTTACCGTTCTTGATATTTCCTTCTCGTAGATATACTAAATGTTTCATTGATTCTGACCATGAATAATTTTAGAAACTTATGTCCGGTGTTGTTTTATGAAACCAATCGTAAGTAACGCACGAATCGAATGTATCATGTTCTTGGCTATGAATAAGCTTCTTGATTCCCATTAGCAGAAGTTGGTTTGCAAGTTAAAGTTATTATGTTGTTGATAACCATCTGAATGAAAATATTCGTTAATTGTAAGTTTGGTTTCAGTTGGGTTATTGGCAATTGAGGTAATTTAGAGAACTGGTTAAAAAACAAGAAATTCAAGCACAAAAACAGGCCACCAATTCTTCGGTGAGTAGAGAACAGTTTTATGTACCATCCCCTATTCTACTGGTTAATAGATATGAGTGCTTGGGCACTGACTCCCAAATATTTTTCTAAGAAAAAATAAATAAAGAGAAAAGGAAAGGGAAAGGGTGCAATAGGATATACTCTTCTGAATATTTTGTCAAACTCTATCACAAATTGATATCATATGTCATTTTAAAACGTCATTTTGGTTTTCTCACGACATTTTAGAAAGTTAGCCCCAAACGCCATGTGCGACCCCCTAATTTTTTTTTACTAGGTATCATTACACGCCGATGACTAGCTCGTCTACTTTGGCCCATTATGACGTCTGAAAGATAGCTAATATCTCATCTTCTGATTCTACACAGAAACTTTGCATGTTTTCATATCTTCATTCGCAGACACGATGTCCAAAGGATGCGATATTAAGAAAGTCATTTTGGTCTCCTGATGTATGCTGAGTAAATGAAATGTCTTTTAGATTAAAAACTCGAGGGAATGTCCGTACTTCCATTTACGAAATATTTGCGTCTAGCACTATAACACTATTAGCAATTCCCCCAACAATTCCCAGTCTGGAAATCAATGCTTGTGCGATAATTGTCATAATGTGTTAATTGAATTCTACACCGAATTAGTTAGAATTTTACAAATCATCATCAAAATAATTATCATTAAATCATTAACGTATCCTTAAAGTCAGTGACCTGTACCACTTACAACTATTCCAATTTATGCCTCAGGTAGATAGAAATATTTTATCTAATGTCCTACAAAGAAATTTATGAGAAACAATAATTTCCATTCTTATAATACGAGACAGTCAAATAACTATCACTTACCTAAAAAGTAGATCAGTATTAGCAAAACTGTATTTTTCACATAAAAATCTGGAATTGTCTGGACAGAGGAATAAAAGAGGCAGCTAATCTGAACCGATTTAAAGTGCTCATCAAAAAAAAAATCTTCTGAATTCTTACTGATTCAATCAATTCCTTTGTGAATACTATCCACGGTAGTGTTGGATTATTTTAAAATCAATATGCAATTTTGTATATAGTGTATATACATTCGTGTTACAGTGTTTATATCTCCATACATTTATAGAATTTTGCTGATTATTTTACTCTACTTATATCAATTTTGATAGGGGGTCTACATCTCACAAGCTTTGCAAATCAGAAGGCCCCTCTCCTTTTTTCATTTCATTGGTACGTTTCAACCCTGCATATGTTGCAGTTGACGCATCTTTTCATTGTAAAAAAATGATTTATAATGAAATGTACTTAGAAGATTTGTGGAATATGAATATATCAATTAATAAAATAAGATTAAATAAAATGATATTTTGACATGTGAGATTCCCAAGATACCATTTTCATTTCTATTTTCTTTTTTTTAGATAATACAATTTTTCTGCAATAAGAACTTTAAATTTCTTGGAAATTGTGTTGTGCATTGCCCCGCAAAATAGCAATCTAAGGGATATATAATCTTTCTCTGCCCCGTATATCCCTACTATGTGTGCCACAGTGTGTTCACAGTTCAGTGTGGAACACAATGTGAAATCACATTCACACTGTTGAATTTGAGCATTTCAACAGTGTGAATCACATATTCATATAGTCGATCATGTGAACACACTTTAATCACGTTGCGTTCTTTCAAGCAGGGATTCGTTATTTTCTACAATTCACAAAGTAAAAAGCAATTATATGTCCGCATTAAATTTATAATGTCACGTAAGACAAAGTCGATATCAATACTTGTTTAATTTTTGGCAAAAAGCAACTTTGCCCATCAATGATCTATGTAATACTTTATGATTACTACGTGCACCAGATTGAAAAGTCATGAAGATATTGATATGAATGAAAATCTCTTCACATGCTCGTGAACTTACGCTGCAGTCACATTTCCCCTACGCTACGGCGGTCATAACGACGAGTAAAAAAACAGCGGTTTTATTCATTTCTATTCAAAGCAAGTTTTTAGCTGGGACAAAAAAAAAATGTTAAAACGGCTGTTTTCGACTCGCCGCACGGCCGCCGTAGGGGAAATATGACTGCGCCACTAGGTTGCGTGTTTGGCATAAACATGGATTGACAATCACGATCCCATGGACACAATCATTTTCAATCTTAACAGTTTTCTTTCTTGAATTCAAATCAATACTGTCTGGATCAGGGAGTGTTCCACAATGAGATAGTAGTTGTTGTCAAACAGTCACATCCAGGTGTAAACGCGCAAGTTGAATTCAACGTATCATCTCATTGGTCCAGATCATGAGCTTTTTTGTTGAGCTTCAAAAGACTACAAGGGAACAAGGCGACACTCCTATTGTAGTTATTGTAGGCTGCTTTGCAAAACAAAAAAAAATAGATAAATGAATGAATGAATAAAAGATAAATAAATAAATAAATAAATAAATGAATGAATGAATGAATGAATGAATGAATGAATGAATGAATGAATAAATAAATAAATAAATAGATAAAGAAATAAATGAATAAAAAAAAATAAATGGGTTGTAAATGTAAAGACGCATGTATTTCTTACCTTCTGGTTTGTTATTGGTATCGCTTGTTTTTTCCCCCAACATCTTTCTGGTCTTTTGATTTTATAAAAGCGACTCTTGCAATAAAAAAAAATCTAGCTCTATATACTGTTCCTGATGGCGGCACAGTTACGTATTCAAGATTGTATTGAAGGGGGGGGTCATAGATGTGTGATTCGCCACGCACATTTATGGAAAGGTTAATTAATCATAGGAAGGCCATAATGTCTTTTATATTAGTGTTATAAATATTCAACACAAATATGCCCAATTTATGAATCATCACTTAAATTCACGATATCATAAGTGGTTCGTGTTGGCCTATGACAGTATGAGAAATAAGAAGTGCTTGCACTTTATACTAATGAATTTCATACCCAAATTTTCCCCATACAAATCCTTCATGAAACAATGCTAAATCCTAAACTCCAGAATGAATTGACGAGATATTTAATTGCTTAGCATTACCCAAGGGAAATCAAATCGATGCTCGAAGAATGCACTTGGTCAATATTAATGAAGTAAATCCCCCTTTTTTTTTAAACCGTGTACCATGCTCGGCAAGTTGTACAGGAGAGTGGATATCCACTAGTCTGATCGGAAGTATGAATCTTAATACAAACTCCTTCCCAAATACAATCAAATATTCGTCTCCGGGGAGAATCTTGGAGGAATAAAACATTTGTGGAAATCAATTCACTCTTCTCCCGGCTCAACAAGACATTATTACTGTGTGATCTACATTAGTCAATATTGCATCATTATTATTATTGACCTGAAAAGTACATGGAGACACATTCCAATTTCACTTAATTTTCAACAATAGAGACAATGGAAATAACGTTCGATTTGAAATATAAGAGAGATGATAACTGTATTTTATCAACTGAATGGCATAGATTAGCTCGAAATCAGAATTCATAATTTGTTTAGTATTTATAGAGACCAAGTTAAATGCGTAAGGCCTTCTTTTCTTTGAAGTCTCGCCTTCGAAAGACAGTGCAAAGTGTTAGTTGATGAACAAATAGTGATGACTTTACATAAATCAATAATTATATATTCCCTATTACTTACGGTAGTAACCAAGTGAAAAATAATATCTCTAACTCGCCGTTGTGTAAGATATTCAATCGTTACCATTACAAAGATATGAAGGATAAGGTTATGCCAAATATTGTGACATAACTTGTAAGTGTTCCAGGTAACCGTATAAAATAAAGCATGTTTCAAGGCGTCCTGCTACAGAAGGCATGCCCCCATCCCCCAAAAACAAGTTCCACCACCCGGGGGGGGGGTAATAGGAAACAAAAGAAAAGGGAAACTAAAAAAGGGTAGGATATGACGTTATGAGGTATGATTTTTCTGAACATAATTTGGTCAAAATCTGTCCCAAACTAGATTTTCATTTTGGGAAAAGTAAATTTTTGCTCGCTCATTTCGCTCGCTCGGGACTCTTAACAAATATTGTCATGGACCGTGTATGGCCCCCTCAGTTGCATCAGTGCGAAAAAATATCTGCTTATGTTATTTTGCAATGGCAGTTAACAAAGGGCACTTACTTAATACCGGCTTAACGATTATGCCAAATAGACTTCAGAATACGTTCACATCTACCCCTGATTTCAAGTGTACTGAATGGAGGTTTCAATGAGAGGGAAAGACATTCTGCGTATAAAATTATGTTGAGACGTGGAGCGTCTGTGCAAAGTTCTAAATCATCGTACGAATACTTATTTCAAATCCGTGACGATATGCTACCCTCCCTATGAGAATTAAATCGAAGTTAAAGGGGAATGAAACCTTTGGAACAATTAGGCTTGTGTCGAAACAGAAAAATAAAAGAATAAGAACATAGAAAGTTTGAGAAAAATCAGACAAATAATGCAAAGTTATGAGCATTTGAATACTGCAATCACTAATGCTATGGAGATCCTCAAATTGGCAATGCGACAAGGATGTGTGATGTCACATGTGAACAATTTTCCCTTTGATGGACTATAAAATACCCTCAAAATGTCTCTTTTGCTTTTTCTTATGGTGATACAAACTCTTTACCCATGATGTATTCTTTAAAAATCTGTATTACATGCCCTCCTACAGAAAGAACACATGATCTACAGATAGGTATGATAAAAAGGCAATTTAAGTGAAATAGATACTAAAGTAATTGGGAGAGTTGTTCACAAGTGACATCACACATCTTTGGCACATTGCCAATTTGAAGATCTCCATAGCATTAGTGATCGCAATATTCAATTGCTTATAGCTTTCTCATTTTTACTCTGATTTTACTCAAACTTTCGTTGATCTGTTTCTTTGATTTTTCTGTTTTTACACAAGCTATCTTGTTCAAAAGGTTTCATTCTCCTTTAATATACAATGGTCATGACCCTATAGCAACAGTGTTGTATCGGGAGGGGATGGCAAGGGGGGCCCCGGGCTCCACTTTGAGGGGGGTACGAAAAGGGAAAGGGCTGCACGTAAAGAAAAGGAAAAAAAATGAAGATAAAAGGCAAAGGAATAAAGAGGCAGAAAGGGAATACCACTGAAGGTGATCAATACCCCCGTCATATGCTGTTACTGTGGTAATGAAGATTCCAACACTTTGGAAAATGGTTGATGAATGCCTTTACTTAGGGATGAATGTTCGTGCCAAATTTTGATTTGTGACATACTTATTCCCCTCAAGAATTAAAAAAAGTACTTAAAATATTCCCTTTTCAATCGAAAACATCTTGCTTTTCATCTCTAGCCCAACTATTGTGCTTGCATTGATTGCTTACTTAGATACCCATTGTGGGAGTACTTCTCCGATTTCTGGTCTCGCGCTCACAATAATTGTTTAGATATACATCATAATAATGATTTTAAAAAATTCTTAGAATATTCAGTCTTAGGATATTAATATTTAAAAAAAAAAGCTCGCGCTTCGCCCTCGTATAAGGTCAATTTGTGTAATGAGATTCCTGTTATCTATGAATTCCTTAAAATGGGTTCCCTTTGAGGTCTGAATATCAATCATTTTCAGCTCGCGCTTCGCGCTCATATTAATTGTTTAGTTAGATACGAATCATGTCTATGATTACAAAAAAAAAAGAAATTAGAATATCCCGTTTTAACGTCTTAAGATTGAAAAAAAATATTCCCAGAAGAATAGATTTTATATTTTATTTTGACCTATCCTTTTTGTCACAAGGGCACTGACGAAGAGTGTGACGTTATCTTTCATTTTTCAAGCTACGCTCCATTTAAAATCTATGATTTTATTTCTACGGCATTTTGATAAACCAGTTGTGATTATTATACACTTTGAAAGGGGTGTGATGTTAGCCCTTGCCCCGTGCGCCTTTTATCCCATATACACCACTGTATAACTGTAATATGCTCTACTACAGTTTGAAACAAATCTGACCTTTGTTCAAAAATAATGTTTTGAATTATCAAAAATTTCGATAATACTATTCTTATAGTTAATATACCCCTCAAATAATGAAATAATTTCATTCGTTCATAATCTCATTAGATGATCAAAACACGAATTTATTCTAAACTCGGATCAGGGACCATTCGCAGTGGCTCAAAACACACAATAGGCTGTCTAGTCAGACAATGTAATCTGTAATGAGCCATAATGGCAATTAGGTCTTTGAATATCAAAATGTTACCTGAAAGAGAAACTCTTCCTCTACATGCAAACAGTATTCTATCCATACATAAATTAAAATGTGAAGAATGGACGCAGTCGTATGTTAGTGGTGGTGCAGTCACATTTCACCGATGGCGGCCATACGACGAGTCGAAAACAGCCGTGTTAACATTTTTCTAACAGCTACATAGGTGGTTTGAATAAAACTTAGCCGTATCGGCCGCCTAAGGGTAAATGTGACTGCAGCAATAGGGACACGTGTGTTTTGATTATTGCGTTCAGTATAATTGCATTCAATAAACTGTCACACACCTATACGCATAATTTTCCATTGATGTCCTGGCACATTAATGGAACATGGACTCCAGCTTTCCATGAATCCCATAATGACTTATTCCAGCTATGCTCATGTAATGAGCAAAATAATTAGTTACATTTTTTTCAGGATTTTCTAATAAGCTCGTGATGATAATGTTGGCGCAACGACACTCCTTGATGATATTTTCTTTCAAATGTAATGAAGAAAACAATTTGATTTTTCAGAGCTTGCGGACTAAAATTATTCAGGTAGTAACAGTGTTGCATTGGAGACCGGGTTTGCAGAAAAAAAAATAAAAAACAGGAAAGGGGATGCTATCCTTACCTCATTCCTTTTACATGATTTATTTCTTATCTTCTCCGAGTAAAGAGTAATGACCCAAGGGCATCTCTTTGTATTCTACCTTAAAATTTACCGCCTAGTGCTTAGGCAACCATATTGATCGATACGTTCTTTTGAGTCATTTATAAGTTGAAAAATGTCTACTTGAAGACCAATGAATATTGAGTACTGACGTTTACTTACATGCGGCCAAAGTATATGACACGGTCAATGTAACGAACTCATATCACGATGACAATTGTCTCTCTCAACACATTTTCTGATTTTCTGTCCGTCAATCTGCCCTCTTCTTCACCCCCCCTCTCTACCCCCTCTTAGTTTCTATCTCCCCCGCTCTCTCTCTCTCTCTTTCTCTCTCCCTTTATTCTTGCTGATGAATGATGAAACTTTCGTAGAAGTGAATGAAGCACTTCTTGCAAATACACTGACTACAGATGTATGGTCAGCTGGATGTTCCATTTCTTGTACGAAGAGCAAGGGAATGCTTTCAAAGACACTCCTCCACTAACACTCGCAAGTACATAATACACATTTTGTAAAACGTTAAGTAAAATTTTACTTTAAAGGGGCGATGTACCCTTGAAGTCACTCTCACACCCCACCATACATCCACGCATCAGCAGGCATATATTCACCTCATACTCTAATAGACCACCACGCTGGTTTTTTGTTCTTTCCTTTTACATGTTTTAACTTCTTACAGATGCCCTTGGAATAAGATCAAATGATACTCTACTAAGATACATTTATTTCTCTATTCTGTCAAGTGAAAAGGAAATGTGCTGCAGATGTTCAGATCTACGGGGCAAATGCATTGAAGGTCGTAGATTTAATTTGTCTATGAAACTGCTGTTTATGATTAAGACAGTCTACACAATAGCTTTAATCATCTATCTTTCTTTGTCTATTTTCCTATTAAACGCACAGAGACGCCCTATAGGCAGTGATGTGCGCTATACAAGCAACGTCGTAATAATAATGATATTATTATTATTATTAATAGTAGTATTATTATCATTATTATTATTATCATTATTATTATTAAAGAGCGTTCAATTGGTAGTAAATGTTTTGCATTTTTCAAAAACAATGTTATCTAGGTCCAGTTGTAAAGATTTTTTATTATAGAAATATATAGGCCTAATTATGTATATACATTTTTTGGTGGCGAAATAAATATGCGACCTTTAAAATATCGAATAAAATGAAATAGAATTTTCTGTTTCGCATGAAATGTGTTTTCAACTTCGATTCAAAACTTTTTATGATGTTAAAATTAAACTGACCTACAAAATTAAGACTATTATGGTAACGTTCAGTTTAATAAATAAACAGCCTCTATGAGGTGTGAAAAGGGAATGATAAGAATGGACATACCAATTTGGCCATATGGGAATAAAGTAAATATTCAAACATACGACAGAATGATCTGAGCATGGCAAGACAACTGTCGCTCTGAGGTGCTCCAGTATTATTAAAAATTTATAATAGGCTTTCCACATTGTCACATGCATCTGACAGCTCAAAAATGTCTTCAATATTCTAGGCCAGCATTATGCATCTCAGCGTCCTACCTGTAGCCATACTCCGTAAGTTTATAATACATTTCGGATATAACATACATGTCACTCTTCTATTAGAAATTATTTTGTCTCATTCCTGTAAATTGTGACAACTGGTACTATCTTGATATCTCTCAGTCATCGATATGTTTTTCCTTTGTATATTCCCTACAGACATATCATTATTCACAAATATGTCACTTCATATCATGTCACTAAAGACGTAAATTTGGACAGTCGTTCAAAGGCAGTCAAGCTAAAATGACGTGTGGATGATTGTTCTTTTAAAAATCTTTTAAACGTAATAATAATGATCACAAAATATATACAGAAATTTTGAAATATATATGCAGCATTGTATATCCCGATAAATAGTCCAGCGTAACTGACACAAGAGGGTGGCTTTTGAGCAAGCACTATCACCCGATAACTGTAACTGTGACAATTCCTGAAATAATAATAGATGCATTCTGGATGATTTTTTTCTTATGAAACCGTCTAAACCGTGCAGGCTATTTACATCCCTCATTGTCAGAGGAGCAGATGTTGTCCTTAAATGTCCATATTATTTCAGGATGATCACAATGCGAATACCAAATCCTTAATCCTTAACTACTGCTTGTTAACACAGACAGTGGAATATAAGACATGTTTAATGCGTGATGGAGTGCATTTCGAACAAAAATCCAAGGTACGTAGACTGAGGGCCCATTTCATAAAACTTGTTATTATTTAATACCAAATTTTCAATAACAGTGAAAAGCTACTGAAATCCTTCAAGCTGATTGGTTGGTAGTACCTTTGTAACAGAAGTTGTGCATTTGTAATTATAACAAGTCTTCATGAAACGGGACCCTGGGTGCCGTAACACAAGAATTATCGATTAATCGCTAAATGAAATGGCCTATTAAGATCATCGTTGTATGTGCATTTTTCTCAGTAGACTGACCGGGAACCAATCAGAATTGTTCTTTCAAATTAGCGATCAATCGCTAACCTTTGTGTTACGGGACACTGGACCGTATTTGACAATAAGGAGTTTTCGCAGTTGCAATGGAGACGGCTTCTGCAACGTGACAAATCTATTGAAAATGCAAGTCAATCACAATGGACAGCTGAAAGGGTTTGTGGTGAGTTGGTTAACTGAGACAGCAGATTCTCCGAAGATTCGGACCGGACATATATGTCGTTTGTCCAGAGGCCAGAACTCCGGTGTTTTGATTCATCGATTCTCGACAAAGACTGCTTTATCATGGAGGGCATCTAACAATAGATATTCTGTGTTCCAGAAGGTGTCTGCGAAGTGGTTGCAAAAGCTCCCTTTTTACGCTATTTTACATGACCTTCGTTTTAACCATCATCTTCATTGATACGTCCGATTTCGCTTTCCTTTATGAGATAAATAACCTAGTATGAAATAGCCATTCCGGGATCTTTACACCGATGAGGAGCAATAGCCATTATAGACCCTTTAATATATTTCATAATGACGTTATGCTTTTGTTCAGTCATACAATGCCAAACAAATTAATTGGGATGGTTGATTTACGGTTAAAAAAATTCTAGGTCATTCCTTCATTTAGATACTGTGTGCGGGTGAATATGGAATGCGAACGATTATGGTTTATCTTCATGCTTTAAGAAGAAAAATAAAACACTATGAATTCTGTATAGTATTGTACACCAACAAATGATGGCAGAATTTATCTTAAAATTAAAACTGAAACATCAGGGGATGTATTTGGAAAATGTAACCTTTTCTGTATTCCTAGATTATTTTGTCTTATAATATCATGGAGATGATAAATCTTAATTCAAATTGAGTTTGTTTGGTTTGCTTTATGGCGCGTCTGTGGTGTTTATTACATGTGCAGTAATATATCTGATTCATTGTCTAATCCTTTCTGTGATATTTGTGATAGCTTATTGTGTAATGCAGAAGAAAAATAAATCAAGTTTCATATACGCATCTTGCAAGTGGGGAATGGGATATAAGATCACGTCATAACGACTGATAATCGCTTCTTTTTATGACAGAAAAAAATATTTCATAGAAATATGTTTTTAGATGCCGTGTATGTTGAATTTATTTATCATAATACTCATCGAGTCCCCTACTACTATAATTTGTTATTTTCAGATCATTTATGTAATTTGAGTATGTGAGCAAATGGAACGTTCAACAATACCATTCTATTAAATACCTTTGTCTAAATGAAATGATTGAAATATGTAGTTTGAATGGTTCACCAGTAATACCTGATGCGCCACTTACTTGGATTTAATGTACTTCAAATGTCTTGAGAATGTGAAAGTGTAGTCATTATAATTCTGGAATATTTTCGTAGAATGAAGTCAGTTTTTTTTTAACTTCTGTATTTACATCATCATATTAACTACTAATACATCGTGTCTGTATGCAATTCGGTGCTTTGTGACTATTGATTTATCAGTCGGAAATTCCTCAATTTATCCTATAGTATATTGATACTAACAGAAATGTTTTAATGTTGTAGTTTTATGGATATACATCTGTATTAAAATGCTCAAAAGCAGCTATTGATTTTGCCATCAATAATGTGTAAAGATTGTTATATTAAGTAAGGTTGTAAACAATCGAGCTAGCTTGAAAAGTGAATTCATGAAAATGATTGTATAACAGAATATGATTTATTTTGTGACACACAGTATTATTTTTTTCTCGCTCTTAGCGGCTGGTAAAAGATCAGGAAGCGGAGGTAGTACAATAAAGGAAGATGGAACTGTAAATGAGGTAAGGAAACCTTTACATCGATCTATTTTTCCCCATTCAATACTATACTAGAAGACCAAGTACTATATGAGTTAAAGGGGTGGTCCAGGCTGAAAGTATTTATAACTTAATACATAGAGTAGAATTCACTGAACAAAATGCCGGAAATTTCGTCAAAATCGGACAACAAATAGCAAAGTTATCGAATTTTAAAGTTTAGTAAGATTTTGTAAAAACAGTCATTATGAATATTCATTAGGTGGGCTGATGATGTCACATCTCCACTTGTTCTTTTGTATTTTATTATATGAAATAAGGTTTATTCAATTTTTTTCCTCCAAGAAATAGAAAAATTGGATTGACAACTGATTTAGTGCATTAGATATTTATTGCTGCAACTTATTTCATTATAAGGGAGATATATTATTCACACAAGTATGAAATAATGAAAAAAATATGAATTTATGTAATAACATAAGAAAACGGAAAGTGGAGATGTGACATCATCAGCTCGCCTAATGAATATTCATGACGACTGTTTTCCCAAAATATTGCTAAACTTTAAACTTCAATAACTAAATTATTTGTTATCCGATTTCAATGAAATTTTCAGCGTTTTGCTCAGTGAATTCTACTCTGTGTATTAAGATATAAATATTTTCAGCCCGGACCACCCCTTTAATTTGCCCATCCTTTATCGTATCAGTCAATTACTTCATACATGTCCAGATTCTTCTAAATTTATTTCTTTGGCGAACGAAATGATCCCCAAGGTTCAATTCAACTACTACTATGTGTCACCGAATGCATGTCCAAAATTCGAATTTAAATTTTAATAACGTTAACGTTTTGTCGTTAATTCTATTATGAATGAACCATGATTTTATTCATCATTTATGCTTGGTTTCTTAATGAAAATATTTATCATTAACTAATGATAAAACATTAATCTTGCTTTTGTTCCAATTAAGTTGATTATATCTGATAACTTATAATTGATTTATGTAAGTGATCTCATTTGTAAGCTTTATTCATTTTGAAAACGTTTGCATTTTAGGCACCAGTGTATAGCAAAAATATATACTCGTAAAATAGCCTCAAAAACGAATATATATACTGAAGCTTTCCGACATGCACTTATCGGAGTAAAATCGCGTGAATAAGCAAAAACGCTAAAGTGTTTCCGATGAGTGCTTGTCGGAAAGCTTCAGTATTCCAATTTTTAGGCTATTTTACGATTTTGCGGACCAACACTTATTTTGATAAATTTTTAATTCAGTTCAATTAACTATAGGTTCGTAATTCCGAAGGTTCGTTCATCCGAAAACTAAATGAGGTTTGTAATTCCGAAGGTTCGTTAGTCCGAAAACGAAATGAACAACGAACCTCATTTCGTTTTCGGATAAACAAACCTTCGGAACAACGAACCTTATTTCGTTTTCGGATTAACGAATCTTCGGAACAACGAACCTCATTTCGTTTTCGGATTGTCGAACCTTCCGAACAACGAACCTTATTTCGCTTTCGTATTAACGAACCTTCGGAATATCCGAACCCTCGAAATAACGAAGCTTCGGAATTAAGAATGCATACGCCCTTGAAGATCAGATCCACGCGAATTATGAAAGTGTCAAAGAATGTATGGCCGTTGTACCATGCCTTTGAAATGTGTCACTTCATTAAAACAAATCACGTTGGACAATTTTGATCGCAGTGGCATTGCCAACTTACCTTTCGCAGGTTCAACCTACCCTTTTTCATGTAAAGTGCAATCAATTCATCATGCGGTTTCTAGTTGAGAAATGGTTTAGCTTTTGATATCATGAAAAGGGTAGTCTGTGTACTTTTTAGTTGTATTTTGATTATCTTTAACATGACAATTTATTCAGTTCGATTTCTATCTTACAGAGACAAACCAGCTTAAATTTTGGATCGGCTTTTGACAACTCAGCATGTGTTTTGGATTCAATCGCCTCACAATTACCAGCTGTTTGGCAAGATAGATTAGTAGATGTAAGTTCCTTCCAAATACTGTTTTTCGTTTTAAGAAGCCGAACTCCTTTACTAAGTTTTGGTTGGATTTTATAAAAAAAGACGTTATTATCGACTAATCCATTATTGAAATGGGATCAAGGGTCATCCGACGGGAGAGGGGGGGGGATGACCATGTGAACTATTATTTTTTTGGTGGTGCTGATGTAAATTTGACAAGCAAAGAACAAAGTTTCTTCAGAAAATGAAGGTCGTTTTGGTCCCGAGAAATTTGACTGGCAGAAAAAAAAGAGGTTTCACTACAAAATGTAGATATTTTGGTTATATTTATCCAGCCACACCTACCAGAATCTCAGGGGCTGTTGCGTATGGAAATAACACGCAGCACCCACCAGAATTTTTTTCCTGTACCCCAGCACCCCCACTTCCTTAGGCCATGGGGGCGTGCCCCCGCTTCCTTAGGCCATGGGGGCGTGCCCCTTGAATGTCGAATTTGTACAGGCAAGCTAGGGAAAGGAATGTTCACCCCCCTAAAGAGGCCATAATCTCACAAATTCGCGCCCAACTGACTACATTAACAATGTTTCAATATTTAAATCTAAATTGCCAGTTACATCATTTTTCACGAACAGATTCTTTGTGATGATTTGAATCTGACTCTTAAATTAGATTGATTAAATCGCTTGTGTATTGTCTTTTTTTCATTCAGGCCTTGTAAAAACTTATATGTAATGCATATTATAACAAAGGGTAAATCAGAAAGCTAAATACGAAGATATAATCATTAAAACCTATTCCGTTTATAACCAAAAATAAAGATAAAAAAGAGTAGCGGGAATAAGACTGTTTATTGCCAATGTTTATATGCCATATTTAGAAGGTGTCTTTCACAAAGTGTTTATGTATCATGATTATTAGCAAGAATTATGTAATACTAAATAGGTTCATTATTGCGGATTGTTGCTTTAAAAAGTTCCTTAAAGAATATTTTGAGCCCATTGGGTGGTATTATGAAGTTAATATGAAACTTCATTTAATATTTATCAAAGTGCAGTTTATTTTTTTTTATATCACGTCAATCTGATATTTTTGCCCTTCCCCTCTCTCTGTCCCTCTCCCCCTCTCTCTCTCATTTTCTAGGTTATTCGAAGCGCCTTGCAAGAGGATGACACGTGGTACTAACCATGCTATCTTGATGATTATTTAATGTAGATAAAATGAAATCTATTGCGGGATACAAACAAAAGAACATGAAATATGCCAGGAATTATCATTTCAACCAGATAAAAGTATGGGAGGAAACACCGGAAGTTGTTGCCTGGAAACGGATTTTTTGTGCCTGCAGAATTCTCGATAAGCGCCTATCAAAGCAAAGGACTGATACAATAGAAATATAAGCATTGGCTCATTGTAACACTAGCACAATTTCCTTTCTGCTATTGTCAGGATCTTTTTTTCCGAGTTCACATGATTGTGCTCTTAGCCAAGGTCATTGTGCAATGTTGAACGCTTTTTAAACCAACCTTAATGAGCAGACATACACCCATACCTACATTAAGCATGTATGTAGCATGCTCATAGGCACTTTCCAATATAATATAACAGTAAAATTCTACTCTCCAAGTGCTTACAAAATATAAAAAGGGATATTACTGAGAAAACAAATCGAATTTGTACTTATTTTCTTTTAAATAAAAAGCACTTTTAATTCTTTAAGCATCTTTCTATTCGTCATACGTGTATGTACTTTTATTATTTATCAGTTTCCTTGATTTTGATTGGCTGAGGGGGCACTGTTACTATGGTAACTGTCAGATAAAAAAGGACTCGCCAGATACAAGGTCCGACAAGTCCTTTCATGAAACGCTCCCCTAAAGTCCAAAGTCACCAAAAAACCCCACGTAAGTAGTCATATAGATTTGGAGCCAATTCTCATTTAATTCTGGAAAGATTACGTATAGAAAATAAGACTCAACTTGCATATAAATATCCATATTGATTCATTGAAAATGTAGTTTCAGAAATTGGCTATAAAGAACAATATTATTTTGTAATGTATGATTGGAAATATTAGTGATTTTCAAGTCATTTATTCGTCTGCGTGTTATACATCATTGACCTACTTGTTATCATTATTTTATCTGAAATGATAAATGTTGAGGTTGTGAGTGTTTGTTACAAAATAGTTTAGAGAAATCAGGGTTGTTCTTTATCATTTTTATCTTTACCGTAATATTTATAGTGAACCACTTTCCTCCTTCGTCAGCCTTGAAAAACCATTATGACAACAAACTGAAGCTGTTGTGATATGACAAAATGATTCTGAATGTAGAGCAACAGACCAAAGTGGTAAACTTAACGTATTATGTATTAATCAATGTGTAATATATAGATAATACATAGATTTATGTAAAAGCAAATAAACCTATAAATGAATTACAAAATATGTTTAAGCAATTAGTAACGTGTCCTGTTATCATGATTATGACAAACTTATTCTACAAAATTGTTTAAATCTAATGTTCTAGGAAATATTACTTTGAAGTAATCATATTTGTGATACATACATGTATAAAGAATTTATTGCTAAATACTACAAATCGCAGCCACTATTCAAAGCGATATAAATCTGGTTTATATAGGTCTGTTCTATCAACTGTTTCGATGCATGGTTACATACATTTTTGAACATGTAATATTTTTTTATAGATGATAGAAATTATTGTTTACAATACTCATTTAGTAAGCTCAATTATAACATCTCTGAAAAACATTTCATGTAGTGAAGATTTGACAAATGTTTGGAAATGATAACTCCAACGATGATTTCTTTTAACAACTGTTTTGAAATATCTCATGGTGAGAATAAATGTATTTGCAATATATCTCTTTGTAATCTCGGTGTTTTTTTTCGGGATCATTTTCATAAAGTTGAAGATATGAGACATCCATAAATTATGTCACGAAGACTCGAGTTTAAGGACATATTATGTTTTTTTCTTCCTATCTCCCTATAGCGCATAGAGACTTGATTTCATCTTTCCTGTTGCCCACGCTCTGGGCGGACCCACCAAGCACCCCGAGTCGGGAGACTGGGTCAGGTGCATAATAATAATGATAATAGTAATAATAATAATAATAACAATACTACTTATAATAATATCGGCATATTTACCCAGGGTAGCCACTTCAATTCCGAAAACTGTTCTCCCAGCGGGTATTAAGTATTACCCCAGCTTTAGCACGGCTACCTTGATCGGGCGCTCGAGCATTCGAGGAATTTCTTCCTACCGGGTACCCATTCACCTCACAAAAGTAGCAATTGCTTGAAAGGAATTGCTTACAGGAAAATCAATAGCTAGCCAAGCAAAACATCATGCTCCAGTAATTGCTTTATTTCATATGCACAACCCTTTGCTTCTGCTTAAACCCTTTTTCTTGCCTTTAGAAAGCAATTGCTATGGATTTGAACAATAGCGACGTCACGCTGGTGCAAACGCGAATAGAAGAAAAAATGCGGAACGAGAATGCAAAGGTATGACAGTGCAAAATATCGCTTTTCTCATGTAACATATTTTCCTTTCATAGATGTGGCGTCAAACTATTCCTTTAAATTGTTTCTAATCAATGAATTTATATAGCTGCCATTCAATTTGCACTTACTCAGCAGGAGCCGCGGAACGGTTTCCAACGTGGAGGGGCCGAGCCAAAAGGGGGGGGGGGGGGGGGCAGACCATGCAAAAAATCACAATCATAACAGTCATTTTTACGTTTTTGTACACCGTTTTGGAAAAAAAAGTGTGTGTGGGGGGGGGGGGGTGAAGCCCCCTGAGTCCTCCCGCTTCCGCGCCCCTGCTTAGGATGACAACATTTACATGTGGGCTACTGTACACACCGCCTTAGGTTTCTCTGTGTGGTGCATAAAAATGATTATAAAACGCGAATACCATGATCAAGCAAACGCTCACGCTGCTCTGACGGAGCTTCAAAAAAAAAACCAAGCAAATGCTTAAACGAAGAAGCAAAGAGTTTCGCTTTATTCCATATACGCCTTTATAGCAATATACCTTAATCTATGAGCAAATGTTAGAAGGTAGTTAACAATTTCTTGTACTTACCATCAAGAGTATTTGTTCGCTCATTTGTATGCACAATAAGGAATCAAGCAAAAGCCAAGCATGAGCCTAGCAAAAGCAATTGCTGATTTTTAAACATCTGACCCATCATTTGACCATTATTTTACACATTCAAATCAGAGGCAAATAACTTACTTTACCTAAAATACAACAGATTTTATTTAACAAAGTTTGTTAGTGTATTTTTTTAATCAGCCAGGCGAGGAGGGGGGGGGGGGGTGTTTCGACAAACATTGTATTTTTTGTCAATTTTGATATTAACGCAGCTGGCGAGTCATAATGAATCCATCGGCACATAATGATGCGCATTTATTGTTCACTAGTCATGCTAGTATCCGGTCAATAGTTTCTATTTTTGTATTATCGATACGGGCGTACTTCGACCCGTCCTTTCCATAACATTATTTTAAAAAAATTGTTTCTGAGAAGAAACGATAATGAGTATCAAAGTCTTACAGAGACGAACATGTAGCCTTTTAATAAAGTACATCAGCCATCAAAACATTTTTTAAAGGATCTATGCCATGCGTTAGATCCAGAAAAACACTCATTATACTTATGTTTGATATTGATATAAAGCGCTGACTTTCCCTGATTCAACCACCACCCGAAAGCATAGGCCATGTAACACAAAGGTTAGCTAGTAATCGTACGCTTTATTTTCACCATTAATGTGGTCAATGCAATCAATCGTAATAATGTTATACGATGATTGCTAAGCTTTGTGTAGCTATTTTGTGTCGCTAATTTGCGAGTGATTCAACATACGACTGGTGATCCTTTCTTCATATTAGATATATATTATATTAGATATATACATAAAGAAAAAGAAGGGCTCGCGTAGGATCGGGCTGAATTCCTTGGGAGCACTCTTACTGTTTGGTTCTACACGGTTGCCTTGACATTGTAGCATTTGCGAGCCCATGAAGTTGTTACCACTTATTCTTCATGACGTAGTAATAATGCCGGGGAACCGGTCAAGTTAGGTTAAGAGTGCCCTGGGGGGAGCGTTTCATGAAATGACTCGTCAGACGTTTTAGCCGACAGTTACTAAGGTAACAGTGCCTCTCAGCTAATCATAATCACGTTGGGATTTGGAATTCGAACTCACAACCTTGCGATTATGAGTCCAGTGGTTTGATGGCACCTCAAAAATTCGGTTACACTTTGTAATTCCGAAGGTTCGTAATTCCGAAACACGTAAATTGCCTATACCTCGATGTTCGATAATCCGAAAACGAAATAAGGTTCGTTGTTCCGAAGATTCGATAATCCGAAAACGAAATAGGGTTCGTTGTTCCGAAGGTTCGTTAATCCGAAAACGAAATAAGGTTCGTTTTTCCGAAGGTTCGATAATCCGAAAACGAAATAAGGTTCGTTTTTCCGAAGGTTCGTTAATCCGAAAACGAAATAAGGTTCGTTAATCCGAAAACAAAATAAGGTTCGTTAATCCGAAAACGAAATAAGGTTCGTTAATCCGAAAACAAAATAAGGTTCGTTAATCCGAAAACGAAATAAGGTTCGTTAATCCGAAAACAAAATAAGGTTCGTTAATCCGAAAACAAAATAAGGTTCGTTAATCCGAAAAATGAAAACCGGGAAAGCAGAGGCAGAGGCAAGGGGGGGTGGACACTTGCCGTTCAATTGTTATGAGGATGGGAAGGCAAGGGCGGCCAAGCGAATTTTCGTTTGGGGGGTAAAGCCAAAAAATGAAGCTCATACGTCAAAATGGGCACTTTGGTGATATTTTCACCTTAAGATTATCAAAAAAAATCAAATGTGAAGTTGTAAAACTCGTTTTGGGGGTCAATTATTCTTTAAATGGCATTATTGCGAGGTGTTGCGAGCGTGAATCACAAGCTAAAGCTTAAGGGTATTTCAATAAAAATGGAAATAAGTTTTTAAAAATCCGAGCAGATTTCTGCTGTCACTAAAAATATGTACATCTAACTAAAGAATTAACACGAGCGCAATACGCGAGCTTAAACATACTGACCAGAAAAGGAATCTTAAAGAAAAAAATTTAGTGACCTCTTTAGAATACATAGTTCACCAATCGAATAACTGAGAGTGTGAAGCGCAAGCTGAAAATTTGCAATATTCCAGCCTGAAAACTTTACTTTAAAAAGAGTATTTTATTTCGAAAACATGAAAAACAGCATATTTATTTTTGAAAAAGGATCTTTGAATCTTTCCCATTTTTGGAAAAATATGCATTTCCCTGTTTTTTATTTCATTTTTGGGGTGCAAGTGCCCCCTGCCTCCCTCCCGGCGGATCCAACTTTTGTCAAATGGGGGGGGGGGCAATTTTTTTTCGGCCACATTTTCCTCGATCGGCAGCTTAAAGTTGATTTTTGTTTGTTTTTTGAAAGGGTAGTCCTAACAGTCAATAATTAGCTTTATACTTATAAAATAAAGTAAATATGTAATAACATGATAAACCCTTTTTAAATAATGCGAGCGCGAGGTATATATTTTTT
Source organism: Lytechinus variegatus (assembly GCF_018143015.1). Classification (NCBI taxonomy): domain Eukaryota; kingdom Metazoa; phylum Echinodermata; class Echinoidea; order Temnopleuroida; family Toxopneustidae; genus Lytechinus; species Lytechinus variegatus. The sequence goes on from NC_054742.1 coordinate 44,743,915, forward strand.
TAATATGATGGGCAATATGTTTGTGATCTTCAAAACGAGATGCCTATGTAACTAGATAATAACTGCGAGCAAGAAGCGCGAACAGAAATTTTAAATATAAGCTCCGACCTGATCTAGAGGGGACATTTTAAGAACTTTATGCAGTTAGCCATGAAGACGATGCGTGTTTCAACCAGTGGCGGCGGAACGTGTTTTCCTTTTGGGCGGGGGAGCCAAAAAAGGGGCCAATAGGGGCATTTTTGTGCAAACGGAAATTTTCGCGATAAGATTATCATCTGTGTAAAAATTTGTGTGTTTTGTAGTAATTAAGTTGAGCAAAAAAAAAATTAAGTGATCTCTGATTGGTAAGTTATATATTACGTTTCATTTCTGCGAGCGTAGCGAGCAAGCGGTTTTTGGGAAAATGTACAATTCGCCTATTTGGTCAATTACTGTAAAAAGGGCATCCTTGTGAGATGTTGCCAGCGAATCACGTGCTCAAACTTTTGGAAATTTCATGTAGGCCTAAAATGATAAAAATTATATTATTTACCTAGGGAAGCCACTTCAGTTCTGAAAACTGTTCTCCCAGCTATTATTATTATTATCCGTGTTTGTTACCAAAATGAATAATTTTCATTTTCGGAAATACGAACCTTATTCAATTTTCGGATTAACGAACCTTATTTCGTTTTCGGATTAACGAACCTTCGGAATTACGAACCTTATTTTGTTTTCGGATTAACGAACCTTCGGAATTACGAACCTTATTTCGTTTTCGGATTAACGAACCTTCGGAATTACGAACCTTATTTCGTTTTCGGATTAACGAACCTTCGGAATTACGAACCTTATTTCGTTTTCGGATTGACGAACCTTCGGAATTACGAACCTTATTTCGTTTTCGGATTAACGAACCTTCGGAATTACGAACCTTATTTCGTTTTCGGATTAACGAACCTTCGGAATTACGAACCTTATTTCGTTTTCGGATTGACGAACCTTCGGAATTACGAACCTTATTTCGTTTTCGGATTGACGAACCTTCGGAATTACGAACCTTATTTCGTTTTCGGATTGACGAACCTTCGGAATTACGAACCTTATTTCGTTTTCGGATTGACGAACCTTCGGAATTACGAACCTTATTTCGTTTTCGGATTGACGAACCTTCGGAAATACGAACCTTCGGAATAACCGAACCTTCGGAATTACGAAGCTTCGGAATTACGAATGTATGCCAAAAATTCGTTTATTTTATTATCTTATCTCAAGATCTATTAGCAATCTTTCGCAACATGACGGGGACAGATTCTACAACATAAATCTATTGTCAAAAAGCCCTTATTCATGACAAAGCAGTCTTTTTCAGTAATCTGTGAATCAAACCAGTATTTTGTCTTGGACTCTGGACAAACGACATATTAGCATTTTTGGTCAGCTCAGAATCTTACGACGGTCAGCTGTCCCGGTTCACCAATTTTCGACAAAGACATTTCAGCTGTTCATTGTAATTTGACGGGCATTTTCAATAGATTTTTTATGTTTTAGAATTCGTTCCTGTCGAAATTGCGAAAAATCGTAAGTAAGAGAGGGATCGGCTGAGTAAAATAACAAATCAATGTACTCTAATTGGACTATTTTCGGGGAGATATAATCGATTTATACGGAACCGTCCATTTCTTATTGATAATTTGAATTCTACTTATTTGTTTGGGTATGAAAGGGTATAGGCCTAGCTGAAATATTCTACAAAAATAAGATAACGATGTTGCTTCTGATTTTTGTATAAAAATCAACGATAGGAATGAGAAAAATAAATAAAACGTGATGAATATCTGATGAAGGACATCATGTCATCCTCGTAAGTACTGAAATAACACTAATGGATTCGATTTACTCGATTATTTTATCTTGATCATGCGAAATACCAAAATATTATGGTGGATTTGGACCCACTTTCCATCATTAATACGTTAGCAGAAGAAAAAATATATATTGTTGGCTTACAATCATCATCTATCAGATATAGGATTAGTATGTGATTTTCAAAGTAATACATTTGGTTTAGCCCATATTTCTTAATACCTTTTAAATGTCACAGAATGATAACTAAATATTTGAAGGTAATCCACAAAGTATTTGACCTTCCTGTTTCCGGTGACGTTAAATTATTTCAGATTATGATAGTGTTTATATTTGTCATGAAATGTGACACCCATATACATGCAATGTTTTCTGATTAAAAAAAAACTTGTATAGGAGCTTTGTATCTTAGATAAACACGCTTTATGAAATGTATATCAGGGGCGGATCCAGCTTCCGCAAACAGGGGGGGGGGGGGGGCGAAAAAATGTTTACCCATATTTTTCCCGATCGGCCGCTCAAAGGTTATTTTTGTTTGTTTCTTTGAAGGGGTTGTCCCAATTGCGTAATGAATCAAATGAGGCATTGCGTGAAATTAATCCGTTGCAAGCGAGCGAAGCGAGCAAAATTTCGACATTTTTACTACAAACAGCCAAGTTTGTGATAAATTTTGACATAAGATTTGGAAAATAATATCATATTTTACCCTTATCCCTTTCCTTTTCTCTTCTTTTTCTTGGTCATGAAAAATTGGGTGGGGGGGGGGCCAAAACGCACACGTCCTAACAGTTATTTCTTAACTTTATTCTTATAAAACAACATAAATATGTAATAATCTCATAGGCCCTATTTAAATATTACGAACGCGAAGCGCGAGCTAAAATTATTTTGAATTTCATGTATTTTGTCCTAAAAATTGAACATTCTGGGCAATGTTTGTGAACCTGAACAAGATGCCTATGTAACTACATAATTACTGCGAGCGCAAAACGTGAGCAGAAATTTTTGTTATGTGTTCTGGCCTGATAAAAAAGGGACCTGTTTTGCAATTAGTCATTAAGACGATACATTTTTCAACAATTAATTTAAGTGAGCGCGAAGCGCGAGCTGAATTTTTTTTTACATTCCAACCTAAAAAATTGACATTCTTGGCACTTTTTGTAATCATTAACGGTATAGGTATATGATTAAACAAGTGACGCAAGCGCGAAGCGCCGAGCAGAAAAATGAGATTTCTGACCTAAAAACGAGACACTATTCATTTTGTAAATCACTAACAAGGATGGGTAATTTGGTATTTTCCTACATTAATAATGCGAGCGCAAAGTGCAAGCAGATTTTTTTAATATTCTGATCAGAAACTGGATAACTTTAGCACGTTTTGAATAAAGGTCAACCTGCGTATCTCAATTAACATGCATGCAAGTGTTTCAGAGTTAGACAGAATCTGGGCATTCTAAATACATTTCATATTTTATCATGAAAATCAATAATGCGAGTGCGAAGCGCGATCCGAAAATATATGATATTCCGGTATAAAAGGGTCAATTTAAGCACTAATTCAAACACTGTGTAGGAAAATTGTGAAGTGGATGTGGATAGTACTTTATAAAAGATGCGAGTGGGAAGCGCGAGCTGATATTTTTATTATCGTTTTGACTTAGGACCGGGACATTCTAGGCCTAAGAACATTTTGTCGTAATATAGAAATGATGACTGTCTTCCTATTCCTCCCAAAGCGCAATATGAAACTTGTCGATAATCCTTTCTGAAAAAAGGTTATTTGGTTATTAGGAAATTATGAAAATTTTATTATCATATCTATCAATCTAAGAAGCCTAATAAGTGCACGAAATTTGTTAAGGTTGAGGCCTAAATAGGATTAAGATGTTGATATGTTTTCACAATCAATGAGAGCGCAAATCGCGAGCCGAAATTTTTTATACGATGTACAACAAAAACATGAAACCTCGATGTCCGAGCTGAAATATGTTTTGTATATTGACTTCAAAACACGATGTTTTAAGCTACATATTAGCCTATTGAGCAAAATGTGTATTTCGTCGAACAGACAATGCGAGCTCGAAGCGCGAGCGAAAATTCAATATAATGACATGAAATACTTTTTTAAATAATATTTTCCAAGTCTTCCCTGACCTTATTTTATTCACTCGTCTCCCTCCTCTTACTTTTCCTCTTTTTTCTCCTTTCTTTCCCCACCTATTTCTTTTATTTTCTTTCCCCCTTTTTTCCTTTTGTTTTTGCTCCGCCAATAGGGGGCGGGCCACTTGGCCCCCACTGGATCCGCCCATTTTTTGTATATGGATTGTTAGTACTAAGACACATACAGTATCAGGAAGCTGACAACTGATTTAATACGCAATGTGAATAAGGGGTTAATGTTATAATTACTATTTTGTTCATTTGGTTTCATTGCAATCTGCAATCAAGACATGCAGAAACCTTTTATTCTACATGTTCTAGGTCGGTAGTTTGAATTTTTCACACACCCGCAACCGCAAGCATGCACCTAAATTCATTCGAGCAAAGCCGAGTTGCAACGAACAATTACGAACAATCCCTTTAAAAGTTATATACAATAATAGTTAAAACACATTTCGGGCAAAATTATCATTCTTTACTAAAAGAAAAAATTGGTATACCATATCAAAAGTGATTTTACGTATTCCTTGCCATTTATCTCGATAAGCGTTCGTTCAATCATGACAGGAAAAAGTTTCATGTTATATTTATATCTGACAACGTGGGTTTGGTAACAAAATCTGTTCTACTTTTGATAATTTAAATGAATTCAGTAATTCCAAATCAATCGGGATTCCCCCACCTAAACACGGTATCAGGAAACGTGCAATTAGGTTTATTAATGAAGAAAAACAACCACAAGAACTGAACATTCACGAGAAGAAAAAAATTTCCGAAATAAACTCCGATAATTACTCTTGTAACATTCGAGAATAAAATGTTGCTCTTAATACGTACGTCCATGCTGTTAATGTCAGCTCACTCATGCAATTTAAGTCGATAAATCGACATTTCTTTTAACATTACAGTTCTTAATTTTGATAGAAAAAACTGTTTTAAAAGCAATTCCATTTTGATTTATAGAGATTTGTGCGTTTTTTTTGCTGCATTTATTTACGAAGTATTTTTGTCTGAAGCAAGAAAATACAGATTGATTTCTTGGATCATCGATTGAAAATTATAACGATTGGATTACATTAATAATTCAATGATTATAGAGCATGCGGTTTTACACAATCGTTGCATTAAATCTCATGAAAAGGATAAATTTGGGTTTCTATTGATCCGAGCAATATTATGTCAGCGAAACAACTATCAGCCGGGGAAAAACTGATCAAAGAGAGCCGCTTGTTTTCTAAATATCTTGTGTGTTATTTGCTAACCTCACTATTCAAAATAGTGGTATACTTAATTGAATACACAACCACACCAACAGGATGGGTAACAACCTGTTTTGAATTTTTCTTTTATAAAATTGTTGTCAACATTCGTGCAAGAAATGGAGCCAAGTAATATTTTCATCTTACGGACGTAAAGATAGTAATTCAGAATGCCCCCCACCTTCTGAAAAATGTTTCCTTAAAATTGTTAAACAATATTCTCGTCTAATGTATGGCAGCATCTCTTTTGAGTATCGATTATTTTGATGAAAATATCGTATATATCTTCTGACATCACATCATCCACCCCTCTCCTTGTTCTGTATATAAAGAAAAGAGATAGACAATTCGTTCCAGAAAGAAGGACGTTAGTTAATTTGTCTACCAAAAGCAAACGATTCGTGATTATACCATACATAATTATATTACAGGAAAAGGTATTACGATATTTCGTCAGGTTTTATGTTTTCGGCCACAAAGAAGAAACTTCGTCAAAACTTGTGATTTTGTTCTCCCAATTTCCATGCATCAGCATTTTTTTTTCATACAGAATTTCTACGAAATTAGAAAGGACTCATTTATCCGATAATGGTCCCCATACATCACCTTATTTTTCTCCCCTAAGTGGATGTGATAGATTCGCCCTATCGTCCGAAGGTCGATAATAACCAGCGCCTCCCCTCCGTGATGTTTTTAGCTTGAGAGGTATATAGTTTGTTCTCTTTTCAACCTCGTTGATTCGGATATTCATTCAATCCAATGGCATATCATATTATGCGTCTTTATTTACAACAAATCAGAGTTCATTCCCCTTTAGTCATCCTTTGTCGGTGTATGTTGCCTCCCCTTCAACCTGTGCTCGATAATTTAAGGAATTTCAGAGGATGCCTGGCAACATGATCAAGTCCAGAACATGCAATTATATAATCGTTATATGCAAGTGTTACTTCTCGATTGAGTCAGTTATCAATTCAAAGTCGTTGTGTAAATCGTTTATCGCTTATGTACTTCATGTAATGTAGATTTTTTTTATATTTCTGTATGACTGGTTTGTTATGTACTAGTATTCATAAACGTTATTTCGTTGAAACATGGTGACTCCAAACGCAGTGCAAAGAAGAAAAATTAGTAGAATTTAAGAAACCTACAAACAAATTCATATTGAATAGGAGGTTCGATCTCTTTTTTATTAGTAGTATCTCATTCAACGAATGCATGGGGAATATATGTGCATTTTTTGGTAAACAACCACCCCACCCCCCCCCTATACTTGGTGTCCCAGAAAAATAAGAGGAGCCGCAAATTTTAAGTTTTCTGTTGTCAGAGAGTACGATTCTTTTCTTCCATTCTGGGTTTACGCATCTTCTAAACTTTTGCTATTGGTCAAATAACATATGAGCTGGTCAATATCAATACAAATTCTGTTACATTTTAAAATTATGTTAATCTATGATATTTTCTAACCAAGTTCGATCGAGCACAATGGTTTTCTTGACCAACCCATTGAACCAAAATGTAACAAAACGACAAGATCAATTTTGTGCGTTTTTAAAGTCCGGTTATTTCAAATATCGCATATCAAATAAATCAGTCAATATGGCTTCTAGACGATATTTGTTGGAAGGAGGCCTACATATTTTACAACCTCTTACTTTTTCATTTTGACCCCATTAAAAGATTCTAACGAACTAAAATCACAAAATCTTTGGATCTAAACAGAAGATTTCATTAGGCTTGAAGTTTTATTTTTCGCTAAATTAACCTCATAGAGTGTATATGAATTAAATTTTCGTTAAATAGGTATTTAAGACTCAGGTATTTACAAGTCTCGCATTAAAATTAAATTTTTGGTCTAGGGAATTTGAGGATATTTATTTTTCATCCAAATACAATCTGATGTCCTTTTTGTTAGAAAGCAGCTTTCTAAGCAGCATTATGTACATTGAAAAAACAATCTCTGAGGTTAAGACTCCATCATTCACATTTTCTGACGTGTAGGCTTATTGCATTTTGTATAACGACAAAATTTCATGTTAATGTGTATAAAACTCATCATTACATGATTAATTTTTATAAAGCAGTGCGAATATTCCACTAGACATCAAGTTGAATAAAACCAAAATGTCACAAAGAAGGATAAACCTTTGCATCCCAATGTTTTTTTTCTGACTCGATGAGTTTACATTGTTGTTGCTGTTTTTTAATGAAATATGGTTGATTGATGATATTTAAGAAGTATGATGTTATAATTGCTTTGGAATGAGTGACCACGAAAGTTTAGTTATTAGATACCGTTTCATTACAGCACAGAGAGAGAAATGATTAATGATTGTCTCGTTAACCCTAGTCACAATGGCCAACATGACCAAGCTGACTCCAGTCTGATCAAAAGCTACGTTATTTTCATTGGAAAATGGCGGGAGTTTGCAATATACTTTGGTGGAACACTTTTAAACAATGCCCCACGTGTAATATAATAATAAAAAAAAATGATTGTCGATTTATAAGGCCACTCTTTTTCATTATGTAAACTAATTTACTAATCAAAGTCATTCCTTAGTAATTAACAAAAATAATGTTAATTTTTTGTTGTTATTCTCACTATGTTAATGGAATCGCTATGAAACTCCCTTAAATGTGTGATTAAACAATAAAAATCACATACGATACCCGACCCACTTTTGATTGAAATTGAGTCTGGTATGAGATGCGTTCCGTAATTATCTGCGTTCGAATTGAATTATATCCCGATATTGTCAGAGAATAAATTCGGAAAGGGCAAGTACTACTATTTTCTTAATACACTCTTGGATTCAAAGTCTGATATATGCAAAATTAACATTTCGTTTTTCGGTTAAAGATTAGATTTAAAACCTTTGAAATTGAACTTATCAGTAATCTAAAAAGTTGGTAAAGTTCGGTTTGATTACTCCAAAGGTTATTGGATATAATGGGGACAATATACAATTTGTATTAGCATGGAGAAGATTTAAGACAGAATTGGAATCTTGATTAACATATTCATCCATAAGATTGATGAAAAAAAATAATTGTAGAAAATCAAAATAGTCAATTATTTACCGATTTAAGTTTAATGCACTTCAATCACAGCAGTTTTTAATGAAGTTTAATTTTCAAGCAAAAATAAAAACCCTGTGTAAATAGGAAACGCATTTTTTTTTTGCTACGACGGACTAAATTCCACAAATCCTTGATCAAAGTATAAGTAAATCATGATCATAATTTTATGCAAAATGCCACCCCCGACAAACATACACAAGCGCCCACGTGCATTCCACCAGTGGATTCTGGAAAAAAATGACAAAGTCTGTGCTTTCATCGCACGTTGATCAATGATGTTGTAGCCTATGGGGTATGTGCCATTGATTATTCTATTGATCATCATGACCCGTTGAATAAAATGATCATTACGGTACTTAATTCTATTTTCTATTTTAAAAATCACCGAAACAGTTCTTAACTTACCTTTGTGTGTATTTTCCCACCTAGATAACTGCAATTCTGCTCTTTCTGGAATCCAGCTATCGCGTTATTGTCACCCCTCTCCAAAGAAATCAAAATACTTTTGCAAGCCTTGTTACTTCTCTTTAGAAAATCTGAACGTCGGACGCCAATTCTGAAATCTCTTCACGGGCTTCCAATGCGGCAGTGCATCATTTCCAAGATATTCTCATGTCTTGTACTGTTATAGGTTCATCAAAGCCCGAGACCCTGGATATCTCACTGACCTTATCCCTTTACGCTCTTCTAGCTCTCCCAGATCACTTCGTTCTTCTACGATCTTGTAGCTAACCCTATAGCCTAGGACCCGAACATATACCACTTCTCTAGACCAGTTCGTAAGGGCAACATTGTTCAAATGAACACTCATTTCTTCTATAAGGATAGACAAATTTCAATTATGTGAGAACAACTGACATAGCAGAATGCAGAATTTGCATATAGACCAGGTGACTACAAAAGCGCTTCAATGAACTCTTTATAAAGGGATTTGTTGCACTTCGAATGCATTAACTGTTACATTGTTCGGCCAACTGTTATTCGCTAAATAATTGGTGCATTGTTGCTTTCCAGTGGATCGAATGAAAAGCACAATTGTTGGGAATATATAACAATAATCAAGACATCATGCGCAGAATGGAACGACACATTGGTCTATTACAAACATACGTTCCATAATCCAAAATTTGGTAGCACTACTTTCAATCATTTTAACTCAATCATGCGTGCATTATGAACGTTATGTCAGTAAAGCTTTCACTGAATAACGGTTTCGGGTTTTTTTCTGGGACGCATTGTATAACCCTCAAGTTTCGTTTATATTTCCACATGAGGCCATTGCCAAACTTTAAAAAGAAATTAACTACTAAACAATAGTAGATTTACTTGGAACTCCTAACTATTGGGCAATAGTTTGTAGTTCCAACTAAATATGATAACCTCATACAAATTGCTCATACATGTAGCTGATTTGACTAAACGAGTTAGCAGAAACCTGAACTATTAAACACATGAGTATGCATTCTGATATAAAACACATTGTCACCATGCATTAACAACCAGCTACGCATGCGTTTCAGTCTTATGAACTAACCCATTTGGTACTGGATAGAAAATTTTAATAAACTAATACTTCTTTAATTGTTAGAAAGTCACGATAGCGTGCATTCCGTCCCATAAATTAATCAAAACTATTACGTATGAATATTAAATTCTCTTTAAATCCCAATATTTATTTGAAATGTTATACTTTACCATGGGCATACGACGATTTAACAAAAATGGAAATGATATAATGAATATGCAAGAAGAAAGCTGCCGAACGAAAATTACCATACTTTTGTATGACCATGGAAATGAAAAAAAAATGACCTAGTAAATAACAATGAGGATCCTTTGTGACGAAATCACCCTATTATCTGATGCCCTATATAAAATGTACCCAACTACGGGGCCAAAATGTCCCCAAAACTCTCATTACCACATGATGCTGGTAATCAATGTCCAATGTTAGAGTAAACATAATGGTTCAATAATGGTTAAACAACAGGAATGCTCAACTCGGAGTTGATTGTCCATTATCATGATATATTTTTGCCAAACAAAAACTATGGAAGCTTAAAAGTGCCACCCAGATGTTGAGATAATTATCTTGGGAAGTCGACATCTTGCAAGCGAAAAGACCAGATGACGAGATCCTGGATCTCATCATGTCCACATCTTTTAGAATAGATGATCAGATTACAAGATCTTGGATCTTATCACGTTTATATGGAAGCTTAAAAGTGCCACCGAGATGTTGAGATAATTATACTGGGAAGTCGACATCATGATAGCAAAAGATCAGATGACGAGATCCCAGATCTCATCATGTCCACATCTTTCAGAAGACATGATCAGATGACAAGATCCCGGATCTCATCATGTCGACATCTTTTAGAAGAGATGATCAGATGACAAGATCCTGGATCTCATCATGTCGACATCTTGTAGAAGAGATGATCAGATGACAAGATCCCGGATCTTATCATGTCGACATCTTGTAGAAGAGATGACCAGATGACAAGATCTCGTAACTCGTCATGTCTACATCTTTTAGAAGAGATGATCAGATGACATGATCATGGATCGAAGATTTTGTCATCTGATCATCTCTTCTAAAGGATGTCGACATGACGAGATTCGGGATCTTGTCATCTGATCATCTCTTCTACAAGATGTCGACATGACGAGATGATGTCGACTTCCCAAGATAATTATCTCAACATCTCGGTGGCACTTTTAAGCTTCCATACCAAACGGCATATTTTCTTTCATAACTCTTATGGGAGCCCCGTGTGTATGGCCCTGTCATTATGATTAACATTAGAGCCAAATGAGAAGGCCAATTACTCGAGCTGATGTTATATTTCTATTCGATTTGGCGGGAAACGGGTGATTTTGTTCTTCTGATATACTATGGTAAAAAAAAACATTAAAAGGGACATTGAAAATGTCTCTCTGCTGAAACATCATATATAGAAGTCATTCCAATTCAGAGTCTTCCGTTGCCTCAAATTTCCATAAATTCATTTCCGAGAACTAAAAAAATGCCAGTGACGATCCAAAACAGTCATGATTAATTTTTAAGTCATGAGGATTTTATTATCTGTCCTTTTTATTCACCCTTTTTTCAAAAAAAAATGAGTAAAAGGAAGAAAAAAAATGTCCTCTTATCAATCACATCATGTTTGATTAAAATCTGCCCGAATATCATGAATATTGTTATAAATAAATATAGTCTGTTTGTAAACAGTTCGTTACACATATAGGCTATTTCTATCTGGCATACCGCGCCTTGTCAAATCAGAACGCAATGTATGCCGATGTGGCTGATATTAAGTATTTTCCAACGAATAAAGGTAGATGAATAGATTGTCTTCAAAATTGACAAATTTCTGCAATAGTGACGATTAGAATATTTTGATTTGTTTCGTTTTATTTCAACACGGTAAAAAAAAAACGTCGATTATCCAATGACTGGTTTTCAGAGACGCCGTGCTTATTATACGAGTAAATGAAAAAAAAAAAGAGGTGTGTCAATTTTTATTCCTAAAAAATGTGGATGACTGTAAATAGAAAGAATCTGGAGACCACTGATCTTGCTATTTTCTCTCATTTCTATTTCTTTTTATTCTTTTAAACTATTCATTCAGATAGTTTTACGTTCAAATTTCTACCATGTTGTGTTTGTGTTTTGTTTATATTCTTCATACGTATGTTATAGGAGGCTGCATCCTACAAGCTTCGCTTTTTAGCAGCCTCCTCCGTTTCCGACCTGTTATCTTGAGTATTATACATAATAAGTTTCTTTGTTTTATTGATTATAATTATATCAAGATGTATGTAACAAAACTATTGTAAATGTAAATGATTGTTGGAAATGGAAAAAATAAATGAAATGAAATGAAAGTTACAATAAATGATTAACATTCAAATGAAATGTCATGGAGTAGGGTATTCTCTAGCTAGACTCGATCAAAAGGAATGTTCATCTAAAATCCAGCAAGGTAAGAGACCTTTGCATGAATATATGCAAAGCCGTGAAACTTTAGCATTCATAATTTTCTTTCCCCATGTGTTTGCGTTTTTTAAGTGGATTTTATGAGTTGATGAGAAGGATATTTATAATTGTAGAGTATTTCGTAGTGCATGCAATATGTGAGTGTAGATACCATATACATGGTGAAGATGTGTGTGGGTGTGAAGGTGTGTGTGTGTGTGTGGGAAAAAAGTGGGTGTATGTATATTATGTGGGCGTGCATAGGATGTAATATTCAACGTTAAGAGAGCCTATAATCTTATGATATTGACTGGTCATAAAGGATCTGGTTGGAAGCCACGACAGACGAAGCAACGTGAATGTGAATATTGTCAAGTTCGTGCCACAGCAATATTAATAAGCCTAATACATTTGAAAGCCGCCCATTGTTGTTCTAGAGACAATAGGTGAGATTAATGCTAAAAAAATGAAAAAAAAAAAACAATGATAACGCATCGACTACAACATGTCTAGATGGCGTTTCGTGGTGGTTCGGCTGTCTGCCGTGTAAGCACCGTGAATAAACCCTAGTCATCTTTCTCTCATCGGCCACAAACCTCGAGAATCGCAAGGAACTTCCAAAATATTATGCATAATTGATTGCATGCATAGTTTTTATCGTGTCGTTCTTGGCATAAAGCTTCAGTAGTGTGATAATAATACTATACCATGTCTACTCGCTACAATATTTCAGGAATATGCGGAAAGGAAACGAATGCAACAGATAAGGAGAACAATAATAAAGTAATCCTTTAGTTCTTGGTGGTATGGATGGCAATTACTACTTCTACTTTTCTCGCTCGCGGCTCTCGCCTTATGTGTCATCTTTATTCAAAACACATTAGTGAAATTAAAGAAGAATACAGAAGAGTAAATCACAGGCGAATTCACCGGGGCGGGGTGGGCCTTGCCCCCTGTTTTTTTCACTTTGGAGAATATTGCTATACGCCACTGAGTCGTAAAGCAATGTGTTGACAAATAGCTATATAATCGACACAATAAGGGCGGCGCTACAGGGGGCAGGGGCGACCCTTCTTAGTTTTTCTAGGTAGCATGAAAGAAAAAAAACAGGGAGAAACTTTGAGAGAGAGAAAAAAAAGTACAAAACGGTATTTCAAAATGATAATCAATGTCGCAACAAGTCCAGTTGTCAAAAAGTCAGATCGGAGAAGACATAAATTCTAAAACTTTTTTCTTACTAAGTTGAGAACTACACTGGTTTATAAAAACAATTCTTTTTTATTTACTCATTATTCATTTATTTGTTTTTTGTTAATCTACTTTATTAATTAATTTTTATGTTTTTATGTTATTTTATTGAAATCTATATTATTTTTACATTTCAGTTTTATTTCATTTCCCTTTTTTGTTGTTGTTCATTTTCATTTCTATTATCGGAGGGGGTGGGGTGGAAAGTCAGTAGCTCCCCCAATATAAGCCAGTGCACATGACTACGACTGCAGACCACAGTTTAGGATCACCTTATATTTATTACATTCTCTGATTATTAGCATGTAGTAAGTCTCATCAAAAAGATGTCACTCATGAAGTTTTGTCTAAGACCAACGCGCTATGTACCCCCGCCTCCCCGGTAACGCTTCTTTATAATGTAGAGAGGTCGATCATGACCTACAAGATGAGTTTTATCTTTTTAAAAAAAATGAAAAGCTGTCTCGACGAATAATCCATTCGAGCCATGTATTGCGCATTTTAACTAACGAGGTGTCTATCTACTTTGGATTACTTCTCGGAGATGAACGTGTTAATCACGAGAGATTATCTTGCTAGAAAAGGCACCGCCATGGCACGTATTGCTCCTCTTCTCTATTAAAACCAACATCGATATGACAAAAATGATCTAGTTTAAATCGTCTAAATCATAGGAAAACCCCTGAAATGTGTTAATATATTATTGCCAATGGCAATAACTCAATATGTTTTTAACTTAAGTAAAGAATTAATGAGATGACAGATTTGATCCTGTTTTAATTTGCTGCTTGGCGGTTATTCACAGGAAGATCTCAGATATACGAAAGAAAGCAGAGAAATTTAAAGGAAGCACACTACGCATGCCTATATACTCTTTTTTCTTCTGACGGAGCATTGATTTTTAACTGGATCCGCGGTCCCGTTTTCTTCCTTGATGTTTCCAAAATTTAAAATAGTATCGAAACATTCATTAACGACTCTTAGATACATTAAAACCACCTTGAGAAAAGAAAATTGCTTGAAATAAAATTTTAAGTGTCAATACTAATCTATAAGACCTAAAACGCAGATATTTGTTTATAAATGTGAGTACTTTTATCACTGTCCCTCTGAATCGGTAGACCTATTAAGGACCATCAAACCAATAGTCGATTTAATGACAAAAAAGGTGATCAAAACGACGAAACTTTTAATAAGGCATGAATCGAAGGTTTATCGTTTATCGTCGATTTGCATCGAGTAATGAATGTTCTTTTTGCGGTAAAGATGAAGAAACTTATAGACATATTTTTTATGAATGTGAAATGGTTAAAGTATTATGGAGATTGTGTAGCAATATATTAAAATTTCCGATTCTTAAAAGCTTACAGTGGAAGGATATCCATGTTGGATTAGACGAGACAACAGAAAATAGACAATTATTAAATCATATCATTTTACTTATCAAATTTTTAATATATCACGGAAGGGGAATCATAAACTACCAACTGCTGAAGAGATTCAAGTAAAGCTTTTTAAAAGTAAAGAAGAAGAAGAAAAATTGCTATAGAGCGAAAAACATTAACACAGCATTATAAAAAGTGGGAACACCTAAAAAACAATTAAGAAGGATGAGAGAGAGATGGTTTTGCCCGGTTTCCACACGTGCGGGGTTGGCTGGTCTGTCTGTCACTATAGACTGTCCTCTTTTCATTACTTTGCTTGTTATACTTCTTTCTTTCTTTCCTTTCTTTCTTTTTTTCTTCCTTTTTCTTTTTTTTTCTCTCTTTATTTTCCTTCCTTCTGCTTTTCTTAATTTGTTTTTGTATTTTTTTGTACTGTCCAATTGTTTTATGTCTCTTCTGTGTGTGTCTGTGGGGGGGGGGGGTTGCACTCAAACCATTCCATTTCCATTCCATTTTTTATTGTAAATTTCATTCAGTTTAATCAATATTGAGTAATAAATTTTCTACACAACTATTGTATGATTTTTGTGAATTTATATTGGTTATAAGTGGTTAATTTTTGTTACTGAATTTATCCACTGTATATGATTATGTTAATACCATGAGTATTTGTACGATGATTTGTATTGAACTGAATGATTAATAAATATTATTACAAAACAAAAAAAAGTCACAAATGTAGCTGCCATAGTGCCATGCCAAATTCAAAAATTCAAATTAACTCAGACACCCGATATTATTTACGTGATGTGAAGGGGGGGGGTGGTGATGGTTATTGTTTATCAAGTTCGTTAACCTTTATGCAGCCGATGATCCATTTGTTTTACGCAGCCGACGAGCCAAAACGATAGCTCTTCTGATATTCATGTACACACTTACATTTTGCACATAAAAGATGCAGAATTGTACCGATTTTGTCACACACACTATTTTCATTTCCCGTCAGATACCAGTGTATATCAAAAGCTGAGTAAACCCATTGTATTAACGAAATTTGAAATAATTACGAATTAATTAATTTCGATTTTCTTCTAATTCGATTCAACAATTAACAATCGAGAAACGAGACTTATTTTACCTACATGTATAGCAATATTCTTCAAAACCTTGTTGTAGAATCGAACTCTTGTAAGAAAAAAAGAAAGAAAAGAAACCATCAAAGAAATTATCCTTTTTAAACCTGTTATTTTTTAAACTCGCCCATCTATTGATCAGCTTCATTATTGTCTCGCATGTAGATCGTCGATATATTATATGGCTTCGACACAAGGTCGGCTTATAGAGTTGAGATTGTTAGTTTCGTAATGATTAAATGAGCTTATGGGCGTTGTTCGCAATCGCGACTGGGCGGATTCTACAAAATAGAAAACCTATTGTCAAAATGCCCTTCTTGACAAAGCAGTCTATGGCGAAAATCGGTGAATCCAACCTTGGAACAGTTTCGTCCTGGAATCTGGACAAAAGACACATTTGCCATTTTCGTCAGCTCAGAATCTAACGTCCCGGTTGACTCATTTTCTACAAAGAGCTTCGGCGTTCGTTGTGATTTGACTTCAATAGATTTTCTATGTTATAGAATCAGTCCCCGTCGCAATTGAGAAAACTAATTTATTCCGAAAACAAGAACGTCAAAATTTGGCAAAATGAAAGGCAATCGAAATGATCAAGATGATTTTAATGTAACAGCTTCATAAAAAAAAATCTTTCGATTCTGGAAGCGTTTTGAATTAAATATGATACTTATATTTAGATTCAACTGAATCAATTCTTGAGATTTATCGTAATAATATCTTTGTGCCATCAAAACAAAAAAAAACCTAAATGCGACGTATAACATAATCCTTGTTGATTTTCGTGGTGTATTTTGCAACACTTTTGCCATTGAAAATCTTACATTTTTAGTTTTCACATGAGGAAGTTTTTTAATTTCACGACGTATTCAATAACACAGTAAATGTACTGTCAATGTACGTCAAATGACAGCAAATAATTGGGAAGTCTTTGTCGGAAATTTTGAACCGGAAAAGTTCCAACCTACGTTTCGCAGCTGACGAAGATTGCAAACATGTTGTTTGTCCAGAGTCTCGGCAGTTGCCCCTCTCCCTGACATTTTGAAAACTTACATTTTTTAATTGAAAATCTTTGAATGAAATTAAACAAAAGTTTGCGTGAAATCCTTCAATTTCACTTCTGAAAATGCAAAAATGCTCCAGTGACAAGCTTGGTCGCGAAGCTCTCCAAATTTCCAGTTTCTTCGAATTTTTTACGCGCTCGCCCCCTCCCCAAGAAAACATTACTGCGTACAGCCATGGTCCAGGACGCGGACATGATTCGCCAATTTTCGACAGACTTTTTGGTTGTCAATTTTCCTTTGACGGGCATTTGAAATTTTCTGTTCTTGATTTCGTCGTGCGAGGCATCGTTAAAGTGAAATCTCTCTATCATTATTTTACTGGTTAATTATAATAATCCAAAATAATGAACCGGGAACAACATATTCATGCCCAACATTGGCTTGTGTACTATGCTTTCTTTAATTAACGAAGACTTACGAGAACAGGGGCCCGTTGCAGAAAGAGTTGCAATCAATCGAAACTCTAAAAATCATGCGCAACTTGATTTTCAACCAATCAACAGCGCGCATTTGGGACTTGCGAATGATATTTTGACTTGCGTTTAAACGCAACTCTTTCTGCAACGGACCCCAGAACAATGCCAATCCTTTTTTAATAAGTGCAGTACATCGACCTATACACCGACAGTTAGTATACAGATCAGTAATACATGACATCGTCTTAAAGCAAGAACAAATATTACCCCTCATAAGAATGATGTCAACATTAGTTGACATAAGTTGCAAGAAGGCGGAGATTAAGCACATAAAGAAAGGGGGAGGAGAAAGGTGGATGATAGCACCGATGAAAATATTATGTGTATGTAATAAATGCACGATCTCTTAGTTTCGCGAGAACTACATATGAAAGGAAGCAGAAAGTTTGAGATTACAATACCATGCTTTAATCAATTCTCATTCACAAAATATACTTTCTGTACACGATAAAGAAAGCTTGATTCTCACATAATCGTTCAATGATATACATATAACACTTTCATTGACATGACTTAGAAGTCCCCTAAAACATATGCCTAATTGTTTAATTCCCAGCAGCATTTCAATTGAAAATATGCCAGAAAGTGGTAGCTATCTACATTGCAAAAAAGTATACATCAAACTAGATACAAATGTTATTTAAAGATCAATATATATATATATAATTCTTCTTTTTTGCCATTTGCCGTAAAACAAAACATTAACAATAATTCAAAATAGGTTTAATAAAGACGGAAATAACGTGTAAACATTTAAATCGAAAGATTAGAATTAAAGCCCAAGTCCCTGGCAGGAAAAGTGTGAAACTAAATGCCGATGGCAGGGCAAACAAATGTAGAGTATAAAGATATAAGAAATAATACATGATAATATCTATATAGATGAAGAAGTAAAGGAAAAGAAAATGTTGAGTATGGAGAAATGGACGTGGAGAATAAGCATAAATCGGGTGAAATAACCACTGTCGAATACAATTCAAAAATTTATATCATGATGGGATCAACAGCATATATGTCATGAAAGGGAACCTTGCAAAATGAATACGCCATGGATTACAAATAGCATCTGCGGGAAATACGACAACAACAAGAACATAATAAATTGATAAGGCTGATAGTAATGATAACAATGATGATGAAACAAAACAATAACTTCAAACTAAATATTAATTTGTTTTTAAATACTTTTTGGAAGCTCTGCATGACGGATTATTCCTAAATAATATCATAGCTGATCCACAGGCCACAGCCAAATCAATTCATTATCATTATCCCATTTAATTAATGTGAGTTTATTGCTCAAATGTTTTACTCTCTATTATTATTGTGAAGAAATATGGAATAAAATATTGAAACTTGTGTATCGATACTTCGTGACCCTGAAGTTATTTTTGTTGAATATCCATTGCCGTGTTCATGGGTGCCTCATTACGTGTTTTAAGACTAGGGGCCCGTTTCATAAAGGACTTGCAACTGTTGTAACTTTGCCATTATGGCAACTACCATGGTAACCTTGATTATGATTGCTCATGAGCCCCGTTACCATGGTAGTTGCCATTATGACAAAGTCACAACAGTTGCAAGTCCTTTATGAAACGGGCACCAGTTTTAGGAAATATCTGAAAGAAAAGACGAGTCGTGAAATTCTCGATAAGCAATTTCGAAACCGGACTGAAAGACACAACAGAACAAGACAGAGGATGATGGCTATTCTTTTGGCTTTCAAACATTCACTTATCGATATCCCTTTCAACTTTCGGTTACTACAGGACGTGCAGAGAGCTTATGATTTTGTGAAACTCAAGAAAAAAAAAAGAAAACAGCTGCAGTTATAAAGCAGATGTGTGAAAGTGGAGATAAATTTCACCTCGGAAATATCGGTTTAACTTTGGGACCTTCTTACATTTACACCCTGAACGTGACTAAAATTGCTGTATTTCTTCATCTTTATATGCCTTGTCGAACATACATTATAATTAATGAAAGATAGGTTGTAGCTTTGGGTATTTTCTCAAAGCTTCCTAGTTTCGGACTTCCATAGCAAGTAACTGTGTTGTTTGCATTCATTTATACACTTTTTTCTGTTAATGGACTATTCCTACATCTGAGATTCAAAACAAGTATATTGACAAGATGATAGAATTGGTTATAATATCGTGTTTTGAAATTTTATTGTCTTTTCACACAGTCAAAACTAACTTAAACAACCTGTATGCACTTTGCACGGCCTAGTTTAATATATAAACTTATCTGCTGTAGTTTAAGAGCTCATATAAATTTTTCATTTCATTCAATTCAATTTCGTTCATTTTCCTTTCCAACAACTACAATTATTCGATTTTTATCGTATATCTTAAAAATAAACATAAAGAAAATAAAGCATTTCATCCTGGTCTCCAGGAAATTATGAATACGTCTCTTTGCTCAGAATACAAGACACAAAGTTCCATCTTTATTCCAGTAGTAAGAAACATGCTATGAGTGAGTAAAGAATAATATGTATCACACACACGTTTCGAAAAATATACATTCAGCAAATACTTCTTTC
The DNA here is from genome assembly GCF_018143015.1 of Lytechinus variegatus. Lineage (NCBI taxonomy): Eukaryota > Metazoa > Echinodermata > Echinoidea > Temnopleuroida > Toxopneustidae > Lytechinus > Lytechinus variegatus. Next base: position 44,764,096 of record NC_054742.1, read on the forward strand.
AACCCGCCAGCCACGTATTCTATTTAAAATGAATAAAAACAACAAAATACCGATAAACAGTTCCAAAAATATGGAGAAGGAAATTTGATAAAAAAGGCAGCGCTTCAATCGATACTTCCATCGAACATAATCGTCTGGGGTTTCCTGAAAGAAGGATTACGTCATTGAAAGATGGAGTGCATGGGGACGTGACCTTCCTCAACGGTTGAATATATTCAAATGCAGCAGGTCTTCCTCGTAGTATGAGAGTAGAAACATGAGGGCCCAGCCAACCAATAAGCCGATATTTTGACAGATAAAAACCGCCAGCTTGGATCTCTTTTCTGATTTTTCGTTGAGCGCCATCTATCGATTACATTTCATACGCAAAGAGAAAAGAGACATAATACGTGATAAGAATTTTGAATCGACAAACTACGATCACCGATACCCTTTCTTCGGAAAAAATCATATCATGTGGAAATCTTAGTGCGGTTTTAATTACATAATTCCCTGATGTAAAATTCTTATGATGAACTTCAATTCAAAGCAATGCATTCAATGATATTGATCATATTCACCAAACATATTTTTCGTTTAAGTTACATCTGAATCAACATGGCTTCACTTTTCAACGAAAGAATTTTTATCAAAGTGAATAGTAGTAAAGCCGTCCTTATACCTTAACTTTTGTGAAAACACTAAGTCGATTCGTGAAGCCATACACATCAAAGACAAATTTGCCACTTTTTAAGGAATAGATTTTGACGATTTATTTTGTCAAACTTCTTATTGGTAAATGTTTAAAAAAATGATGCATTACTAAATCCATCCAGATTATTGAGGCAAATAAAAAAATGTTCCCAAAGACCCCAAGAAAGAATTATTGTATAAACATCCAAGAGATAACTTCAATCAAGTGCTTTAAGTTGTTCAGATTTCTTGTCACGGCCGGGAAAGGGGGGGGGGTATTTTCCGGGGCATGCCCCTCCCGGGATTACTGTCCACAATCTGCTATTTTCTCTCCCTCTTGTAGCCCTTTTCTAGCCGTCTTGTAGCCCTTTCAAAAAATGGCGAATTTTGTCAATGCAGATTTCTCCTTTGAAATTAGTACATGAAATGGCTACAAAACGGCGAATTTTGTCCAATTAGATTTCTCCATATAGACATTAGTACATTAAGTAGCTACAAACAGCAAAATTTGTCTATTTTGTGCAGCTTTACTCACTGTGGTTGCTTTCTGTGTAGTTATTATGGTCGAGAGAGCACATATGAAATGACCGAAATAAACAGTGAAACTTCAGCCTTTAATGTGTGCTTACTCAGACATGACCTGACGAACCGGTATTATATATTTCACAGAAATCTTATATTGAGTCCAAAAAGTCTAACATGCCCAAAAACATTTAAACCAAGTTATATTTTTTTTAATTATGAAAAGTTACGCCATTTTTATGTAGGAAATTTCCATTTCTGCGTTATAAAACACAAGTTATAACAGAGAGAAGGATCTGATGAATAAAGCGAAACAATGAAATAATAGCAAAATTATGTATCTGGTAGGCGATTATTATGCTGGAAGGCCGACCTTTATCATTTAAAAAAAAATTTTTTTATGCTTTTTGACCTAATTTCTGCCGGAAACAATTGCCGCATTGGAGGCTGTTCCACAAAGTAATAATTATTATTTCATCTAAATTTCCTGCAAATTTAAAGAAATTTGCCATGTTCTTTTTCTTAATCCCCGCCCTCCGAAAAAATGGTAATTGATATATCATACCTCTTGTAGCCAGCTATGTCTATTACTCATCGCTGGTGATCTCTTCAACGAAGTCGACGATGATCCGTGAGAGTGACCATGACCGTGATCACCTTTCCGTAACATTCCACCAAACTAAAAAAACAAAGGAAGCACATAAAAAATTCAGAGAAGTGCCAAGGTTCATTGTTATATAAGTAAAATTGTATGAGCAAATACATTCGTTCATTTAGTTATTTCCTCTTTAAGGACATTCATAGCATATAATGATTAAGAATATTCCAGAATGTCTCAATAAAGATTTGTTAGGCATGCTATTTAATGAGATAGGGTAATCTTTGTTATTTCTGGAATGTACTAAGATAGACAATAGAATGCTATAGTGGCAGTGAAAAGGACAATAGGATTACCTATGTTGTTTACATTGTTAATTTCACTGAGGTCATTCAAGAGTCTTCCAGAAGTGGACTATTCTAGGAAGAAGGATAATGTTCGTTTTATAAAGACAATACTTGAAGCTTCCAGAATAGTGGATAATTTGTATATAAGCTGGCAGTTCGTCAAGGACATCATCATATCAGATCAAAACTCAGAATTTCACACTAGACTTAATGTCAGAGCATAGTTTATTTCCAACTGGAATGTAAAATTTATCTTCCGTGGAATTATTTACACGCCATCAATGAACTGTTTGCAGTTACTTTGAGAGAGGAATTATCAGTTCTCTTCGAAATCATCAACCTGTTTAATGAACGATTTTAGACCCATGGAATGCTGAAATTAACTGTTAATCATCATCAACATCGTCTTCACAGATATTTCAACTCGTTACAGTGACTCTTGTTATTCATCGTGCTTCAACATCAATTTCATCATCGCCATCATTGTGAAATTTAATTTAAGGAAACATCGCCAACCAAATTGGATTTTATCTGAATTAGATACGCCACTATCATAACTTTGGATTGATATCTGACACTTCAAGAGATGTAAGATCATTATTATTTTTTATGTGTTTAGTGTATGGTAATTATTTCCTGTACTGAAAAAAAAGGAAATCAAATTTAAAACTTAATTTTCATTGTGATTTTGTTGCAGTATCGTAACATCATTACGTCATGTACGTTGTGGTCAATGTTCTAAATATGGGGAGCCAAAATGACAAGTACCTACTTACCTATCCTTTTAAAAGCATTTTTTTTTGTATACATATCATTATCATTATTATTATTACTATTATAAATATTATTATTATCATTATTATTTATTAATTCCCGTAACTTAAAGTCACGAAAATCTTCCTTGGAAACCACACAGATTTACCTCACTTAGTCATAAAAATAATATAGTTCACACTAACTAAAAACACTAAAACACTAATGCGCTGGTCAATACGCTTGCCACTTAATATGTAGATCGATTCAACTCTAATTGTCTAAGTACAGTTTTTTCTCGTATGATGTATCATAAGACAAAAACAAATTACAAGCATGATACTTTGACTCCATTATTTTTTTCTTTTCTATATTTTGCCACATTCTACGATAAACGATATCTCGTTCATGCATTGTGAATGCTGAATATAAACAATATGATGATAATAGGCTGCAAGATTGACATGACTTGTTTATAATCTATTTTTTGTATATATACAGGAACAAAAGTAGCCAAAAGGTCACTCAGCTTTCCGTGACAGCTCAAGAAGTATGACCATGACTACATTTGGCATGGGTAAATTGACCCAATCTCACAATGGACTATTTATATCCTTGTATGTAAAACAAGAATCGGGAAACGCCTTTTAACCAAAATAACCATTTGAATCGATAAGTGCACGTTTCCTTCTTTGTTTTGCGTTTAAAAGAAAATTCATTTGAGTAGTATTTCGCTCTCCGTAAAGCATCAATGTTATGTTTTTAACGCGTGTCACTTCCTGATATTTTTGGTTGTGTTATTGAACGTATTTATAGGGTGAAGGGGGTACGTGTCCTGGGTGCACTTTCAGTGGTCGCATATAGAAAAAAAATGAAGAGAAAAGGCAAAGGAATTGAGGCGAAGAAAAGGAATACCACTGAATGTGATTAATACCCCCGTCCTAAAACGATGTTGATGCAGTTTACAACACATTAAGAAAAAATGAAACATACATATCTTTACACTGGGATGATTTTATATATATATATATATATATATAAAATAAACTTTGAAAAATGCGCGATTTTAGCACGTGCCCCGGGCACCGTTTGTCCTAGATACGCCACTGATGTACATACAATTCTTTTTATTGACACTTTCTTGAAACAAAAACAGATACAAGGATATGCCAATTATGATCCGAGTAGCATAATTCAAGGAATCGTAGGCATATTTTAACATACCACTCTAAAAAAAAACAAATGTTGATTATTCGAATCAATATAACGAACGACGTCATTGTGATATATCAAGAATTCTTTATGGAATACATTGACACAAAAACCTTGTCTAAAACTAGGACGTCTGTTGCACTTTTTGGAAAATCTGCCAGGATTATTGTCAAAATGCGGCTTTGGTAGTGTTGTTGCAGGTGTTTTAAAATCTCTACTATCCACTGGCGTAAATCCGGTCTGAGCAGTGCGGGAAGATAACATTATACTGACCTGAAAATTCAAAATTTGGGGGATACGCCCATGGGTGTCGATCGGTATTCATGGTTGGGGGAATGACTGACACAAAATTTGTTCACTGAAAGGGATTTTTTTTCTTTTAGTTTGGAGGGGGTCGTCTTTGGTATTACGAGTCTTTTTTTTAGGGTGGCAGGCATAAAGAGCAAAGTTTATTATCTTAAAAGCTGCGAGCGAGCAAAAAATTTGACCATTTTAATACAAAATCTAATTTTGTGATAGACATGATCTTTTAAAATATATATCATATTTCTTCTTCCATTTCTTTCTCTTTCCTTCTTTCTTTGTTGTGAAACTTTCTTGGAGGTCCATGGCCTCCATACCTCACGTCTGCATGGCAGCTAGTGGGGAAGAAGAAGTCCTTAAGTTTTAAGTATAATGTTTGCTTTATTTCTATAATACTAGATACTTAAATGGACTATAGCTATAATGCGAGCGCGAAGCGTGCATGAGCTGAAATTTTGGGAAAAATTGACCTGAAAATGAAGCATTTTAAAGTCTCTTATCGGTTCTCATGGCTATATCCATTTTATACATTCTTTAAAATCACAATTCTAATTTTTAAATACATTTTCTTTAGTATACGCAATGTTAGCTGTTTCACTAATGCCAGGGCGATGTGCGAGCTGAATTTTTTTGAAAAATTGACCTGCATTCCATTGTCAAGCATGCATGCCCATGGTCTTCATAATAATCAAATTGCAATATTTCTGTGCATGCAAAGTCAAATTTTCATTAGGTGGACATGCGTTCTTACTGATTGCTTATTCCATCTTCCATCAATTTTTCGCAAGACATGTTTTTTTACATACTGGATAAAGACGATCAGTGCCCATAAGCATCTACAATATTGATCTTACTCTGATGGGATCTAACAGGCCTACATGTACAAGGAAAGAGTGCAACTTTTGTAATACAAACCGAATCTCCAGACGAGATATTTCGCATTTTTGATCACTTTAATCTTTTTTAAAAGAAATTGGATGGACATACCTAACATTTGATCATGTTGGTTTTGAGATTGTAATATCAAAATAGAAAAGAAACACATCATTTGGTGATAAAGAGACAGTATGATAAATGAAAATAGTCCAAATGGATTAATAGGGAATAAAGAGATGGAAAGAAGACACAGGCCAGTGAATTCACATGTTTATGTCAAGAATTACAGAAAGGTGAATGTGGGCTTGGGGACAATTAAATTTAACTGTAATAATATGAATGAATCGTCGAAATGAAATCTTACCAAATCAACCATTGAAATATATAGAAAAAAGCCAGCGGTGATTGCGAAAAGCCACTGTTGGGCGCCCTCTCTCGTCCCAATAATTATACCTAGATATAAACCTGCGAAGGCTGAACAACCGCTGGCGAAGTTCCAGAACACCGCTCGTTTGTTGCTCATTCCATTCTCTATTAAAACACCAAAGTCACCTTTCATAAAAAATAAATGGCAAATCCCCAAAGAACATGTTAATATCATCGAACTGGCAAGACCAATAACACTAGCACACGACAATGTCAAGTATATTGATAAAGATTAATATGGAGATAAATTGATTTGATATAAATTATTTGATACATATTATCTGTACGATTTAGAAAAAAATGCTGTAAACTGGTAGCTGAATTAACCGATTCGAGGAAAAATGCAATCATCTGAATTTATGCCATATCTGGGAAGCCACACTCAATCTTTATTTCACGTCTGTATGTATTATGTCTTCTTTTTTTTTTATTCCCCCTCCTTGACTTCATTCTTGTTTTGCCTCCACAGTTTCAAGACGAACGGGAAAAAAATATATTCGGCTCGTTACGCCACTGCCCCATACCCCATCGGCACCCCTGTGATATCTAAGACAATGTACTTACCGAGCTCATGTGGTATTTCGTGGCATAATATAGCAATACTCGTCGATATTCCAACAAATATATTGGACGTGAAAGCCGCTCCTAACACTAAACCATCCATCACGTTGTGTAAGGCATCCCCTAACAGCACCATGATCGAAACAGGTGTTAATCCTATGGGAGTTAAAAAATGATTAAAATACTTTTCTTTTCTGCATTTGAAGATGGAGTTATGAACGAGACCCACCACCCCTCTATACACAATAAAAATATCGAAGAAGAATTAGAGGTGATATTTAATCATATTAAACTTGTCAAGATTAAAAAACATATATTTATGGACAGATTTTTGATGATAATATTATGTATCGGGGCGGGTAGCTCTATATGTTTTTCAGTTTGTTTATTCGTTGTTTGTTTGCAAGCTACATATTTGTATGTTTAGACCTGAAAATGGGACATTTGAAGCATTTTGTTTTATAGTGATAATGACGTATTTCTAAGCAGTAATTCATATACTTGTGAAAGTATGATTTCATGAATAAATTAGCATAGTTTATTCATGTTTCAACATTTATGACTTTTTCCAATTTACCTGTGCAACGATACAGATTATGTAATTCCCTACCTAAGGCAAATTGTTGTCACGATCGCGCGATCCACAGCCGAGATCTTTAGGCTTGAAAATAGCCAAGGCAAGCTAAGGTTAATGATCTATAATAGCAAGATATGACTCTCATTTAATAGGTAATGCGAGCGCGAAGCGCAGGCAATATTTACATTCTTGAAAGATTTTCTATTCTCCAAGCCTTCCTCTTACCTGATCTTATACATTTTTCTTTCTTCACCTGTCTTTCATCTTTCTTTCTGTTTCTCCTCTCATTCATGTTCCCCCTCTTCTTCATTTACTTTCTCTTTCCCCTATTTATGCCGCCAATAGCCGCCAATTATTACTAGCTTTCTGAACTTATTATTTCGTAAACATTTTTAATTTCTTTGTTTAGAGATTGAGTCTAAATGAAATAAATCTGGTAAGTGTTCATGAAATACACTCAGTCTTGTCCGCAAATAATGTTTAAAATTTAACTGTTAAAAATACCACAAAACTATTTTCATTTCAACAATCTTCAAAACATCTGATAATTCATGATATTAACAAAAAAGGTTAGTTAATATTGAGAGTTCTACTGAAAGTTATTTCTGCTATATTTTGAAATAATTACTAAGACCAAAATGAAAAAATAAAATATCTGTAATTGAGATTTTATAGCTATTTGTATAGTTTAAACCTCATATCATACGTCATACGTGATGGTAGTTAATATCTATTTCTAAATACTTTGTCCTGCGTCTATACAATTTTGATTGAAATATTTATTAAACTAAGCGCTCAATATACCAATCTTGTTAAAGTCTAGAATTTGTTTTTACCTCTCATCAAAAACGATCTGTCATCTTCATCCTTTTGTTCTTGAACGAGACTCTCAAAACCTCGATCTTCCGCGTCATTATTGCCATTCATGTTAATCGATAATGGCTGCGAAAGAAATAGTCAAGATAACGTAAAATATATAATTATTGTAAGATTGTTTTGATCTCTCAAAAGCGTACATGCACCCTAAAGCAATCTAAATTAAACAAATATATATGCAAAACAGCATGAAATAGAGCCCCTTTTTATACTGATCACAACTAACGTTCTTAATTCAAATCAAATAATTCCGAATCCTTCATTGGTTTAACATTATTTTCAATTTCTATTCTTTGTAATTAACGAAATAATTTCTTTGTTTCTTAAAGAATTATGAGTAAGAAATACAATATATGCATGATTATGTTGCTACCATCCAACTGAACACCACAACTTAAAAAGCTTTTGAGAGTGATTGTTGTTTTTATATTCTAGCGTGAAAGGAGACCTTGGACCCAGTTTTTATATATAAGACTATTTATCAATGGCATGTATACAAACAGTGCTATAAACGACTGAAATAAGAATCTTAGTGACCAATACCAATTTTGTTTTATTAAGCGACATGGCGTATTCAATATTTTATTGTTCGAAAGAATATGAAACTATATTTCCCTTGGCAAGGCAAGATTGTGTCTGATTTGCTAACATGGCAGTCATATTATATTGAAGAAATTACCGTTAAAGTGCTAGGTTCGGGAAGATTGGGAATGCCATTGTCTGTATCATTCAGCCACACTTGCTCTGATTGTTGGTTGAATACTGATGTCTTCTCATCGCAATCCTTGTTTGGAAAAGAAATAATAAGATATTATTCTACAGATTATTTTATAGACTGTGAAGAGAATAGATTCAAAGCTCACAGTAAACACGTGAACAGACTACCCCCCCCCCCCGCTCTTAATCGCAGACGCATGCAGCTTGGGAAGGTTTCGCTGACTTTCCTCAATTACAATATGACATCTATCTCTTTGAATTAGATTTATGAATTCACGTACATATTCCTCAAGTCCAGTGATATTACATTTGGTAAATGAAATAGCTGAATGCATTCCTATTAAATACCAATATCTTCTATTCACATTTACTCTTCTATTATGAACACAGGTATGTATATATTTTAACATTGACTCGCTCTCATTGAGTTGAAATGTTGCAATTTGTAACGGATTTTTATTTAAAAAAATAAGGAAATTCATATTTTCGGGAGGGGGCGCTAGACTTTTACATCCAAAGACAATACTAACTTCTACTAATCTTGAACATCTTCTTGTCTCCGCATCTTCACTTTTCTTTCTGCTAAACAAGACATTCATCAAGGATTCAAAGAGAAAGAAGAAGTAAATAGCCCCCAGAACCGTCGCCATTTTGTACATGATATTCATCATATCGACCTCAACCAACATCACGCTGTGATCGTGACTACCATCTGGAGCATGATGTTCATGTTCGTCATCGTTACCGTGACTGTGAAGACCAATGGCCTGGCAAAAACGGCATGAGATAAAAATGTTAATATTAAACAAGAGGAGAATAACAAGAACACACCCAAAATACTAAAGTTAAAAAGTTTTTATGACGTATTCGTGACGGAGGCCTTTTGCTAAACTTAAAATCATTGAATTTTCAGATGCCAAATGTGCAAATTTATTGAGGTAAGTAAATAGGCCTATTAGAATTCCATAAACCATAGTTGCATGATCCAAACTTAGCTATGTGATGGCCTCCTTTCACCTGTTTCTCTCCCCTTTTCACTACCTTTCTTCAATCAAAGGGGTGGTATCCTGCCCCCTGTGTGACGTCCATGAATGAAGTTCTACCAAACATATATGCAAGTTAAAAACATTTTCAGTGAAATCATTTTTCTTTTGCCTTCATGTAAATGAAATAGTTTGAGAGCATTCCCATGATCGGATACCCTTGCCTGTATTCTGAACTCGGGTTTAACTCAGACCAACGTATAACCCTTTGTCAAGAGCCGAAAATATCACGAGTAAACTATGTTTAAATTGTTTGTGATCTTTGCTTTGTTATTTCATCATGCTCTAATGGTGACAAAAAATAGTTAACATTCCCTGCCAGCTGGTTATGAATGAGGTAAATGTCAAATGAGATGATAAATTGAACTTGTACTGTTAAACCACAACTTTGTAGTTAAGATAAAACCCGAGCCTAGAAAACATGCCTTTAATGTTCAGACTTTAGCATTCTACATTCGAACCATTCATAAAGTCACGCGTTTGCGAATAAAATGATTTATGGAACATTTAATGTCCGGGTCATTACGAAGTTACTAGGTAACGAAGGCGGGGAGAGGAAAAGACAGAATAGTACGATGAACATTTACCCAACATTCACGGATACTGACTAATTGATCTGTAGGGGACATACGATGAAAACAGCATGAAATTCAGGGATGAAAAACAAAACGAAGAGTTCATTAGAGGAAAGACATGATGAGGGGAGTATAGAGAGAGGAAATTTACATTGACTTTACGAGTTTCTTATTAATAGATACAGACCAAAGTTCGAGCATCGTAAACTCATCTCTTAAGAATGCATCATGTTCCGGGAGTACAAGTCATCTCGATCTCAACCCGATTTTTTTTCACCGTGTCTTAAATGATATTCTGACCACAGAGCACACCACTGATTAAATCATTCGGCTTCAAAGTGCGCGTGGTACATCACGAGGTTAAAATTTCCATATTCAACTTCAAAGCCTTGCATATAATGAATTCTAACTGTGAGCGGGTTGATCTCATCGTGGGGGAATCGTGAATAGATCGTAAAGAGATCGTTGTGAAGAGATCGTGATGATTAGTTAAAGATCAGTGGATCAATAGGAGCTAGCATCACTTTGGCTATCCCTGACCAACGATCGACTGGCCTTGCAATTTTCTTTATTTGTAATTTCTTGTCCTTTCGCCAGAAATAAAATACATAATCGAGTATAAACGATTTTACCATTATCGTTGTCATCATGAGAAGAGAGAAGAAGAGAGAGAGAGAGAAAAAAAGTTTACCTGTGGAATAAGATGCATGAGTGCATCTCCCGACATAGTACTGATGGAGAGGGCCACAAAGGCATGTATGACGTATTGTTGAACCGGGTCACTGAGACAGGGTAGAATAAGAACGGCTAATATTGATGATGCCGTGATGATGAATACCGCTAGCGTTCCATAACCATACACTGAATTAAGAAAAAGTTGAAAAAGACAGAAAACAAGTTTAAAGATCTTAAAATAATAAAGGTATACTACACCAAGGAATCAGTTTGATAAAACCAGTCACAGCTGGAGCATTCATGACTCCCTCCACATCGATCAAAGGTCAAAACCCCACAAATATCAAGTACTAGTACATTTGAAAAAACAAATAAAATGAAACCATATAATTATGATGTTTAAAATTCAATCACAATTCAACTCAACATGAGAAGTTCGAATAATCATACATATATACTTCATGTCCCTTAAAATGAGAATAATGCCGTTGGGGTTTTATATTCAAGGTTTACATTGAGAGCTTAAAACATTCAATGATAAATAAAGGGTGAATCTAACTAATTTTGGATTTAAAACAAAATGTCCACGACTTAATTTCAAATTATTAGGCCTTATCGAATTTAAATTCCTTTAATTGGGGAGGGGGCATCCTACTCCCTCATTCAATTACAAGAAATCATAGCTAAGACTTTCTTTAACAAAATAACCCATGATACAATCTCCCGTTTTTCTTTCAATATTATTACGTGATACAACATGTGGAGATGGCTTATGATGTAAACATAGCACCAAACGGCCATTTCCTTTCATCGGATGTTAACCCCCCCCCCCCTTAAAAACGACACAATTACTACTTTCCTTAGTTTGGGCATGTCAAGTTCACACGTCTCACTAGGAATTGTCTGTTTGCATGTTAATCCGTTTTTGAAAATTCTTAACCTATAATATCAATATATCAATAGTGGAGTATCTAGGAAAGGCACGTTCCCATTGAGCCACTTTCGGGGGGGGGGGGGGGTCGAATGGGTTATGTGGTGTAAGGAGCACAATGTCTCCAAAACACACGAGTAATCCCTTTGCCCTTTATAAAAACAAACATCTATAATTGTGCTAGATTAGAATATGATAACTTTTTGGGGTCCCAGTGCCAGTCAAAAGTCAAAATCGTCCCCATCTTTACAACGATAGGGGGCACCAAGACAATTGTCAGAAAAAAATAATAATTACAAAAATGACGGAACTATATATATCAATTAATCTCTTAGGTCGTAATGTGCTAATAGGGGAAACTCGAAAACCACGAGAAACACATGATGCTGGTCTACCTTATACTCCCCCCACACACACTTTCTGTCCCTTCTGATGAGTCCTTCTTCCCCAACCCCTCCCCCCTCCCTCCAAGGGTTGAACTTCACCTTCCGCAGTAGACAAAGGCCCTACAGGACGCACATCAGTATGCCTGTCGGGGTTACAAGCGTCCGTGATGATTTGATGTAAGATAGCTGGACAGAGTTCACTGAACTGCCTCTCTGAGATCCCCAGGGCCTCGTTGATACCAAATATATCCAAGAGTTGATCACCAGAATAACACTGAAACGAGAAGTGAATAATCATTATGTAATTATCAAGGTCTGTATTGCTTCTGATCGAGGGATGGAAGACAGGAGGTTAGGCTCAGTTTCATATAACTTATCAATTGTATTTTTATCTTTAACTTACCGAGTTTACAAAAGCAGAATACATTATCACTTACTTTGTATCATCTTAGGAACCGACTGTCAAATACAAAAATAGTGCACGAAATGAGTGGGAAATATATCAGACTAGTAAGGGTGTAATACGCCATTTTTGCAAGACAATGCAGGGTATTTTCCTTATTTCCCTGAAGACGCGATGAGCGCTGGACCATCATCTCTCAGCGGTTCAAAGTAATCCGTCTGAGGCGCGTCTGTAGAAAACGTCTCATACCCTTGACAGCATTTGCAGTAAAAAGCAAACATTCTTTGCATAACCAAATGATCAATATAAATTTAAACCAGATTGTCTGACATATTGTAATATGGATATCAATGAATCCTTGAAGATTTAAAATGCTTTAAAATGACAGTTGGTTGATTTAGCATTCAAAATAAATATATGAATAAACAAAACATTCATGGATTAGAAAGAAACGGAACCGAAAACGGTATGGATCCAGCATATTATCCTATAATATATCCTCATCAAGTTAAATAAATGAATACTACTTTTCTACTGTAATATTTCTTATATATTCAAGTTCCAATTTTTAAATATCAATTAATTAAAAAAGGAGAGAGAATTGACAAGATTAAGAACTGATTCAACTTACAGTAAATTAATTCAGTCTTCACAGAGGCAAAAATGTGGTACCTAGACCCCGACAGTAATTACGTATTGTCATAACGGGTGAGCACATTTGATGAATGGCCATTTGAAATTATGAAAAACCAAAACAAAATAAAGCTCTTTTTAAAAAGCACTTTCAATTGATAAAATAGAGGTAATTGCATTTAAATTAAATTCATGATACTCACATACTTTGCGAACTAGAAGAGCTTGTTATGTTTTTTTTTTGGAAAAGTATCAAATAATAAAATAACATAAAAATAACATAATTATTTTGTAAATAGTTGTAACAGGTAATTTTCCGTAATTTAGAAAAAAAAATTAAGGGGAGGAGGGGCTTCATTACTGGAAATTTGCACTGTTTTACGTGAGACTACATAGTGCAATAAGATTACATCTATGCTGCAGGAACTTTTTTTTTTAAAGGAGAAACAGTGTAATACCCCTCACCCAATGAAGCGACTTATAATTTAGTGTTGTAAAGATAATCAACTGTCTGCAATATATATTTGTCGCGTTCTGCTTCAATACAGATGAAACACAAGCACTGTTATGATGAAACATAATTAGTTTGAACTTTAATAAATTTTCAATGCCGACCGAAAAAAGTGAGAACTTCAAATACTATTGATGGACAAAAAGTGCCGTGCCCAACATGAACAAATGTTATCATTCTTTGATTGAACATGACTTCTTAAAACATTCTTTGGAGTTGAAACGAGCAAACTATTTCTAAAATAATAATAAAGGTGCTATCAAACCATGTCATTAGATTCAGTAAACCATGCCTGCGTACATCACATGTACATTCACCACTTCTTGGGGATAATTTGAGCCAGTGGCAGTGTGAAACTCTCATGTTGCTTGGTGATTACAACTACTTTCACAACATACCAGGACTCCGTTGCACAAAAGTTACTATTATGGTAATTTTGTGATCAAATGGTAACTACAATGGTAACAATGCTCATCAGCCAATCAAAATCAAGCATTCCTATTTAGATACAATTGGATGGTCAAGTTACCATAATAGTAACTTTTATTAGATAGACACTATGTCAAAGGACGCTATTCCGCAGGAGGTTTCGGATTCATGACGCTCTGGGGATTTTATCAAAATGTTTGTCTGACAAGTTGTCATATCTGACAACTTTCATTTATTCTGAATTTTCTGATTAGCTTGGAAACACAGCTCCTTTGGTAGTTGTCGGATAAAACAGGGTTTGTCGGATAAAATGTCCGACAAATCCTTTCATGAGACGCTCCTCAGATGGAAAGGCATAAGTTAGAACCCCTACACCACGGCACTTCTACTATGACGGGATTGTGTTGGGCGAGCAAATCATTATCCCCCCCCCCTCTCAATTCTTCGTGACTCACAAGTTAATACCACGTGACCTCATGAGTGGACAGGAAAAACCCTTGCCATGACACCACATCAAAATAGAACATCATTCATCGCCAAATAAACCAAGACAAACTGGTTCAAATAAAGGACTAACCCTCGATGGGAATACAGTCACAGGTCGAGACGAAAGGGGCGAAGGAACACGATTGATCACGGAGACCGCTTTAAATGCCAAAGAAAGACAATCTGTTTTGTTTGTTTCAAGAAGGAATTTCTAGATGGGTTGACGTTACATTTTAAGAAGCAAAGATTTGTTAGAATTGCAAATCTGCACACTACCTGTAACCTTGAAACAATATCTTTCAGATAAGTTCTTGACTGAACCTTCTTCTATAGCAACAGTTCACCTGCTTTCTTTAGCGCTCTTTCTGGCAATATGCGGTCACTATTGTGATGTTAAGGAGGAAGGAGTCCTTAAAGAATGACTCATGTAACTGAACTGTCTACTCGACTTAAACCGAACGAACGGAAACATGGAGAGAACGTCCGTCCTCTTCAATAAATCGTGAGGTATCCATGATGATTAAAGGGGTTGGATAGGTGCTAGGGGGTTGATTCGACCTGTATAAGTGAGGTCTTGTCATTCGTCAATCTTATCGTGTTCGTTGACTGAAATTTAGATAACGGCAATGTGTTGGGATTCGAAGTTTCCCTCCTGACTTAGATGGCATGCATCGATTAATATGGACGTGTACTTTCACTACATGTATTTTGCCTGATCATATTTTATATCACACACTTCGTCTTTCAGTACTTCGAATGCCAACAAATTTGCTGGTTTTTTTACGTTGTTCTAAGGAGCTAGATTTGAATTAAGATTATTTTACAAGGAGTGAAAATATGACAAATTTATCTTCCAAAGACAGCAAATATGATCTCCTTTTGATGGGATAACGTACATCTCTGAGACGTTTTTACGTTCTTGCTGCGATATGTGCGCCAAATGGGACTACTGCTTTATAATCGTTCCCCCGATCGCTTACTTTGCTCCAACGTATTTGCCTGTTAAAAAATTCTGGCTACATGAGTGAAAAAAGCCTACCAAGAAGAAATTGTAAATACTTTTTTTTCAGTACCCTGATTTGTGATATGGAATAATGAACACCCCCCCCAAAAAAAAGATAAATAAAGAAATAAAAAAAACGAGTTTGTTGATTAAACTTATTGAATTTACAATATCTATACACTCGGGCTAACCTGCTGAAAGGTGTCATTTTCTGCGTGATGTTCGTGTCCTGGGGAATTGAGATGTGTTGCTCTTCTTTTGGTTCGGTGGTCATTGATAAGGTTTCTTTCCAGCAGAAACCCGAAATGATGCGGTGGTCCATGACCATGTCCATGGTGGTCGTGGTGACCATGAGCACCATGCCCGGCATGTGGATCCAGTGTCGGTGTTACCGCCGTTGTTTTATTCGTAGGCCCGTGACCGCCAGGTCCGTGCCCATGGTCGTGCCCGTGGTCGTGCCCATGGTCGTGCCCATGGTCGTGTCCTGTTCCCTGTCCTTGGCCAGTCGTGGATCCCCGGCCGAAGGTAGGACCACTGTTGGCGTGGTCATGGTCATGGTGGTCGTGACCGTGGTCATGGCCGTGATGTCCACCTTCTGCTGATTGGTCGGTCAGAACAAAACCGAGATCGAGAATGCCAAGCAGACGCTGAAGTCCTGCAATTTTATCAGTGGAATGGAAAAAAGGTGCGATTAATCATTGAACATAATCATTAATTCTGATAGCATTGAAAGTTTGAAAGGAGTAAAGCTACATTATCACTAGGTCATTTTGCAATGTATTCGAGTTCTATAGATGAAAATTTTTAAAACCATGCTCACCAAACAGCAAATTGATTTTGATAGATTATATTCAACTTCATGAAAACGTACGTACATTTTCGGCCAAGCATCCCCCCTAAAAAGGGTCTGATAACTAGGTCTCCGCCATTACAGAGATATTTGGTCTAATGAGGCGAGGCCCCTTCAAGCCCCCCCCCCCCCATCTACCTCTAATACTGACAAATTATCGAGTAAATGCTCATCTTTTGAAATTTATCATCGAATATCATAAGTTCAAAGGCAAAAGCCTTTTACTGAATAACGATATGTTAGAATATTAACTGTATTGCATAATTTTTTAGACATGGCAACCCATTTTGATTTATTACAATATCATATGAAAAGTTGTAATATTCGGATTTCATATATTACAAAGAAAAAGAAGCTGGGAGAAATCAATGCACTATCACACGTGCTAGTTTTGTAGTTTGTATAATCGGCTCAAATACTTTATGTACTGATTGAGTGTTGGTTCGAATATATATTTTTCTTGTTTGAAAAATCCCAATTCATGAATATCCGACAGTTCAATTTGCTAACCAGATTGTATGATTTTATTACTACTTGTTTTATTTCCAACTTTGTACAGTTACACCATCGAATGTATCGTAGCACGAAGAACATGTTTAAGAGGAAAACGTACACTATAAACACCTTAATCATTAACAACTTCCTGACCTTGTCTTGTTTTGAAACATTAAGACATGAATCATAACGTGCAATCTCATCCTCCAGAATTTCAACTTTAACTGATTCGAAAGCACTATATCTTTAAAAACTGGAAATGTGCCACAGCAATGGAAAGTTTCAAAAGTGACACCTATCTTTAAAAAGGGAAATAAGGAAGAGATGGCAAATTATAGACCGATTTCTCTTATGTCGGTGTTAGCAAAGGTTATCGAAAAAATAGCTTTTGAACAAATGTATAAATATGTAACAGGTAATAATATCTTAGTTGAGAATCAATCGGGATTTCGGCCCCAACATTCTACCCACACGACAGTCTTAAACCTCACAGAAGATGTTTTAAAGAATATTGATGAGGGATTACTTACTGGATTGATTATGTTAGACTTGAAAAAGGCGTTTGACAGTATTGTGCATAAGATTCTCCTCGATAAATTATACTTTATAGGTATACGAGGTGTCAACCTCAATTGGTTTAAGTCATATTTATCCTCTCGATCTCAATACGTTTATATGAATGGTGTCAACTCTGATTATGCTACCGTTGAATGTGGCATACCACAAGGTTCAGTGCTTGGACCATTGCTATTCTCTCTATATATAAATGACATTGGTAAAGTAATTAAAAAATCAAAATTATCACTTTATGCTGATGATACATGCATTTATTTCAGTTCCAAAAATGCTATTGATATAAAATCTGAATTGGAGAGTGATCTCCAAGCAGTATCAGAGTGGCTTGCATGTAACAAATTAAAGTTGAATATAGCTAAATGTGAATTTGTTCTTATTGGTACCCGAAATCGTATACACAAAGTTGATAATGACATAACTGTATCCTTGAATGGCGAATTGCTAAAAAGAGTTACTAAAACAAAATATCTTGGAGTTGTTTTAGATGAATTCCTAGATTGGGGAGCTCATATCAGTCATATGAAATCCAAGATTGCTAAATGTATGTATCTTTTGAAA
Source organism: Lytechinus variegatus (assembly GCF_018143015.1). Taxonomy (NCBI): domain Eukaryota; kingdom Metazoa; phylum Echinodermata; class Echinoidea; order Temnopleuroida; family Toxopneustidae; genus Lytechinus; species Lytechinus variegatus. The sequence continues at coordinate 44,782,090 of NC_054742.1, forward strand.
AGAATTAGACCTTATATATCTCAAAATCATGCCCTAATTTTGTATAAAACTATTATACAATGTCATTTAGACTATTGTGATGGAGTCTGGAGTAATACGGGTAAAGGGTATATAGAACAACTAACTTTGTTACAAAAACGAGCTCTTAAATTAGTATTGATGGTATCCAGAAGGTATCCAACAGAAGACCTCTATCGTCAATTAAAAATTGACAAAGTCACTGAAAGGCTTAGAATGAGAAAGATAATGCTAATTCACAAAATCTTGTATGGAGCTGTTCCAGAATATATAAGTAGACGATTTAATTATCAAATATATTACTATAGAACACGCAAATCGGATTATAGTCTTTGCATCCCCAAAGTAAAAACAAATTATGGGAAAAGGCGATTAGAATATAGAGGTGCAATTGCCTGGAATAATCTTACAAATGACCTAAAAGGTATAAGGTCCACTTTCAGTTTCAGATCACAACTAAGACTACATTTAAATGAAGCTACCATTATTAATGTGCTTTAATTAAATCTCTAATCAGACATATTAAGATTTATATAATGATTTCACTTGGGAAGGGTGGGGAAACGCAAGGGGTACAAGGGATAACGATTTGTATAGTTTTAGTTTTTTATAGTTTTTTTTGTAGGCCTATTTATCCACTTTAATTGTTTGTATCCGTGTAATATTTTGATTTTTTTTTTACTTTGTTTGCTTAAAAACTATGATCATTTTTGTGTATTGAATATTGTATATTGTATCACGGCCCCAATGAAAAACAGCTATGCTGAATGGGCTTTTTAACCGTGGTGAAATAAATAAATGAAATGAAATGTTAAAATAGTTTTACACTGAAGGTTCCCAGAGTCAAACAATGTCCTGGGATGGAAATAATGGTTTGAAAAATCCCCATCGAAATGGGCATCTATTGCATACGATTATTTAAAGGTCGAGTTTATTCCAACAGCAAGATTTATTTTCATAAAGAATAAAAAGAATAAAATAACAAAAAAAGCAAATTTTCTCAAAGTTTGATCTCATATATAGTGGTACCTCTTTAGTTATCAACCACTCTAACATAATTAAATGGTAAAGAAGCGATGACTAATATAAGTGAAGGGAATACAAAATCATAAAAAGTGAGAATGCCATGGCAACTTCAAGAATCATTTTGGAAATGAGGTTTTGTAATCGTGGGTGGAAATAAGCAAGGTCCAGACATTAGTTTCCCCGAGAAGTATAGTGACCTGTGACCGGGGTAAGGGAAACTGGATTTAGAAAGGGTAAGGGAGATAGGGAGGGAGAGAGGAGATACAGGGGAAGATAGAAAATGGATAAGGCGGAATAGGGGAAAGTGTGAGCGATAAAATGTAGTGGGACGAAAAATATGGGTATATGCATTATAGTTGACGTTCCCCGATCGAAAGGGTAAGGGGAGAGGAAAAGCGAAAGAATAGAGGTGCAAAAGACTGAAATATTTAATTATCCTCCGGACATCATTTCAAAATCTGTTACAAAAGTACACAATAAATTTTCCAGCTAAAGTAGCCATTGTTTTTATTATTAATGTTCTCGTTAGCACCTCCCCCGTATATTCTGTCTCCTCACTAAATCCCAGTCGGTGAGTTTGTAGAAAAAAATCTTACAGGTAGATATTTATAATTTTTTCAACATATCAAGAACGACCTTACCTGCCTCTCGTATGATATGGTTGCTACCAAACTCGTCGAAGATGTAATCCGAAAAGTAGGAAGGAGGGACAAGAAGACCCTCGCCAATACAGTGTCCATGGAGTAGGGAACTAACTAAGTGGGCAGCTAAGATCTCCAAACCTGACTGAGCGATATCATGTTCGTCGGGGATGCTGGCAGCTTTGATCAGTGTGTGAGCCTCAAAACACTGAAAAAATATAATAGATGAAACTTTTAATCGATCTGTCTGCAATTAATTTTCATGTCATTTCGGTTATTTCCGTTTCCAAGAATATAGATCAGAAGAATGAATGAGTCGTACCAAGCAAAAAGATGCAACCTACCAATAAGAAATAATCAATTGACAGTACATCACATTCTTAAATGTTGAATAAGGAGGATTTAAGCATCAAAGTCCTAAAATAAAAAATCAAAGCCTTAAAGTTTACAAAATCACTAGCTTACGGCGCAAAGTTATAAATATAATATTTATACAAAATTAAAATACAAACGAAATGCGGGGAAAAGGGAAAATAAAAAAGTGGAAATAAAATATCTTGAATTAAATGGAAACTTTGGATACACAAAGGAAGGATAAATACATACATTCATTTTCTATGTTTTCATTTAAAATCCACCTTCTTTTCTGCTTGCCCTTCATTTAAAATATTTTGTGATGGTAATGGTATAATAGGAATATATCGTGTTTACACCATACATTATTCTAGTATCCATACACTTATTGGGTGCATACTGTATTTTTATATTTTTTACATATTTCAAGTACTCACACCCCCCCCCCCCCGAGAGAGGGAGAGAGAATAAATTTATGACTGCTAAATGAATAGGAGATGAAAACTATTACGAATCTCATTAACCAACTCTGTGATACCATGGATACTGACCGTCATTATCCATGGAAACTTAGAGAGATCTATAGTTCATTTTCTTAGTACTTTCGCCAGGGATTTATTTCAATATTTTCTGGGTTCCTCACAGCTCTCTACTAAACAATAACAATGGCTCGTTTCTACTTCTGCCTATCATGACTATTTGCATTTAAAGCTGTCTTACATTATAGAATAAGGCAATGAAACAATGTTTTCTCTTTAAGAACAGAATGATGGAATGAAGAAACAGGTGCAACGTTGTTAGCAATCACAAGAATGATTCGATTAGTAAACTGTGTCTTGTTTTCATCGCAGTTGTAGGTTAAGGATGCGATTTTGTGGCATCACAAACACCTCATCAATACGCCTAGTGTAAGTAATTTTTAAAAAATAAAGATTGAAAACGATCTGACATGCGCATTCAATTTACAGTCAGATGCATTCGGTCACTTTATAATCAGATGCATTTTTGTAGCCCTATTCACATCAAAACGCCGGTGTTAATTTAACACCATAAAAGTAGTGAAACCATTAGGAATCATACAAAAAAGCAAGTTATGTAATTCGTATTACACGGATACTTTTACGGAATAGCTGCATAACTGTGACGTCAAAAATTAAATATTCATAATATCATAACTCTGCTTATAGATTTTCACCAAATTTCATTTTATGGGCTTCTTTATTTTTCTTTTTCTTTCTACTTTTATCGAAATATTTTGACCTCTTGGTCGTAAAACGCTGCAGGGGAATTCCCGATAGTCCCCCCCCCCTCAATTATGCTGAAAAAAATCTTTACATTTCCTGTATATTCTTCGGGGTTTGGCGATTTATACCTGAGAAGGGAGTTTTAGCAACAGCTAGGCAGACGCTTTCTAAAACGTAAAGAATCTATTATCAAATGCCCTTCAATACAATGAAATCTTTGTTGAAGATCGGAAAATCGGAACAGCAGTTTCATCAGCTCTGACACGTCGGACAAAACTGCTTTTCCGATACACCGACCCTCGGTTAAGATTCCAATGTGATTTGACTTGCGTTTTCAATTTATCTGCTGCCTTGTAGCTAGGATTCATTCTGCGTCGCGGAGCAAAAACTTGCTAGACTTTACAGGACGGGGGTGCTAATACAGGTAGTGTATAACGAACATATTTTCCTACACGCCATGTACAGGAGGGTCGTGAGGCCCCATTACAGAATTTTCGCTGAGCAACATACAATACGGAAGAAGTGAATGTAATGTCAAATATCCGCCAAATCCTTTTCTACATATGCAGTTCTCGGTCGCTCCGAGGTAGCTCCAATATTCACACTCTGCATGAATGCTATAACATGACCCTCGACAGCCTATTAGTAGGGATGAGTGATGCAGCAAAAGAAGAATGTCAAGCCATATAAAACTCCTATCATGGCTATATGAATATTTTAGTTACATAATCAATAGCTGGCGTCTAGAAGTCTTCCGGCAGAATGAGTCGCATCATGTTCATTGAACGAATCTGACAAATTGCCTGAATTATTGAACTTGTGAACTTGTATCAGTTCAACATTCAATAAGGCAAAAGCAATTTTGTGTCTCGCCCACTTATGAAAATAACCAGAAATATCATGATTTGTGAGGGCACGCAAGAGGATTTTATCGAAACTTCATTGTGAAATGACTGGGATGGAATAACACTTGTCATAAGAGCCTTGCATGTAAACTTTAACGTTGACCTGAAAATGACCTTTGACCTTACCATATGACCTCAGACTGCAGCAATAAGATGCAGGTCCCCCAAGTTCATCTACCATCCAAGTTTGGTTGAAAAGCGACTTACGGTTGCGGAGTTAAGAGTCTTGCATGTAAACTTTAACATTGACCTGAAAATGACCTTTGACCTCACCATGTGACCTCCGACTGCAGCATAACATGCAGGTCCCCCAAGTCCATCTACCATCCAAGTTTGGTTGAAAAGCGACATACGGTTGCGGAGTTAGGTGTCATAAGAGAGTCTTGCATGTAAACTTTAACGTTGACCTGAAAATGACCTTTGACCTTACCATATGACCTCAGACTGCAGCAACAAGATGCAGGTCCCCAAGTTCATCTACCATCCAAGTTTGGTTGAAAAGCGACTTTTTTTTGCGGAGTTAAGGGTCTTGCATGTAAACTTAAACATTGACCTGAAAATGACCTTTGACCTCACCATATGACCTCAGACTGCAGCAGAACATGCAGGTACCCCAAGTCCATCTAACATTGAAAAGCGACTTACAGTTGTGGAGTTAGGTGTAAGAGAGTCTTGCATGTAAACTTTAACGTTGACCTGAAAATGACCTTTGACCTTATCATGTGACCTCCGACTGCAGCATAACATGCAGGTCCCCCAAGTCCATCTACCATCCAAGTTTGGTTGAAAAGCGACTTACGGTTGCGGAGTTAAGAGTCTTGCATGTAAACTTTAACGTTGACCTGAAAATGACCTTTGACCTTACCATGTGACCTCCAACTGCAGCATAACATGCACGTCTCCCAAGTCCATCTACCATCCAAGTTTGGTTGAAAAGCGACACACGGTTGCGGAGTTAGGTGTCATAAGAGAGTCTTGCATGTAAACTTTAACGTTGACCTGAAAATGACCTTTGACCTTACCATATGACCTCAGACTGCAGCATAACATGCAGGTCCCCCAAGTCCATCTACCATCCAAGTTTGGTTGAAAAGCGACTTATGGTTGCGGAGTTAAGAGTCTTGCATGTAAACTTTAACGTTGACCTGAAAATGACCTTTGACCTTACCATGTGACCTCCAACTGCAGCATAACATGCACGTCTCCCAAGTCCATCTACCATCCAAGTTTGGTTGAAAAGCGACATACGGTTGCGGAGTTAGGTGTCATAAGAGAGTCTTGCATGTAAACTTTAACGTTGACCTGAAAATTACCTTTGACCTTACCATGTGACCTAGACTGCAGCATAACATGCAGGTCCCCCAAGTCCATCTACCATCCAAGTTTGGTTGAAAAGCGACTTATGGTTGCGGAGTTATGTGTCATTACAGGTTTGTGACGGACGGACGACGGACGACATTTGGATCCTTAAGTCTCGCCTTCTTTGGGCGAGACAATAAGAACGGTTAAACGAGCTTGGCCGATTTACGAAAATGAATTCATCGTTGGTATAATTAATGAACAAATTATGGGATGATTACTTTTAGTCCTATACTTCCCCCAAAGTTACAGTACAATTTCACACTCCACGATCAGAGTCACAACGAACGACCCTCTCCAGGGCGACATCTACACTTTAGTAGATAGTACTTCTTCCGGGATCATGAATGAAAGTTCATTGTCCATCTTGATCCCGTTGGTTCTGACAGACGGTCATTCACAGGGCGACTTTTAATCGCCTTTGAACAGTGGGTAATTAATTCGGTGAGTCATTAGTTATTTCAATATCCTTTGGGCATCTCAGAAAGTATTTTGGGAAGTCTGTCACTATATTCGTATCAATCATGCCACAGAAGTGCAAATTAATTATCTCTCAATGAGAAACGTAAAATTGCTATGAAACATATTGGGTGATATCTAATGAAGGTTCAATATCTAATGAATTGAATTGAATTTATTTTCATACTTCACAAATAAATCACAAGATAACAAAATAATTACATAATACAAGAAATACATTGGATTACATAGAAAAGACAAAGATAATGGCAGTAAATAAAGTGAAATATGAAGGAATATAACCTGCATGAAAAGCAGAGCTTATAATGTCTGCAGGTTCCTTAAAGTAATTAAGTTCGTAAGGAGATCGGACACTAAAGAATAATTAGACTACAAAGGAAAAGCCAAAGATTAACGCAAAATTCACGGGGTAAAGAATTATAGGAAAAGTGGACAATGTGAAATATAGGAGGGGTACGTGAAAGGTGAAATGAGTCCCTTTGGCGGGTGGGGTAAGAATGGATGAGGTTGTTTCTTTGAAACAAGGAAGAAAACATTTCCGGTAGACCATCTTTTGAGAGTTGAAACATGAATGTACCCAAATGAAATTCGTAAAGATCATGAATTTTCAGGATTTTTATTTATTTTTTATTTTTTATAAATAATGGATTTGTGTGCATAAAAGTCAGATTGGTTAATTACTCTAAATGCCCGCTTTTGGAATTTTTGTAAATAACGTTTCTAATACAGTCTTGTTTGTATTATCCCAAGCCAATATACCATAATTTAATCGTGATGAAATGAGAGTTATATATAAGTTTAATAGTAAATAATCAGGGAAAAAGAATTGTAGCTTGTTTAAAATACCAATACTTCTAGATGTCAATTTACTCAAGTAATTAATGTGACTCTTCCAAGACAAATCATGATCAATATAGCCCAAGAAATTTGGTGGATTCAACCTGTAATAAATTTACATTATCCATGACTACTTGACCACGTAAAATTTTGAGAGAATTACTGAAAATCATAAATTAGTTTTCTTAACATTAATTGACAACTTGTTAGCTCTAATCCAAGACTGAACTGATAGAAGTTCTGTATTCAAAGTATTAAGTAATTAATGAACAAATTATGGGATGATTACTTTTAGTCCTATACTTCCCCCCCCCCAAAGTTACAGTACAATTTCACACTCCACGATCAGAGTCACAACGAACGACCCTCTCCAGGGCGACATCTACACTTTAGTAGATAGTACTTCTTCCGGGATCATGAATGAAAGTTCATTGTCCATCTTGATCCCGTTGGTTCTGACAGACGGTCATTCACAGGGCGACTTTTAATCGCCTTTGAACAGTGGGCAATTAATTCGGTGAGTCATTAGTTATTTCAATATCCTTTGGGCATCTCAGAAAGTATTTTGGGAAGTCTGTCACTATATTCGTATCAATCATGCCACAGAAGTGCAAATTAATTATCTCTCAATGAGAAACGTAAAATTGCTATGAAACATATTGGGTGATATCTAATGAAGGTTCAATATCTAATGAATTGAATTGAATTTATTTTCATACTTCACAAATAAATCACAAGATAACAAAATAATTACATAATACAAGAAATACATTGGATTACATAGAAAAGACAAAGATAATGGCAGTAAATAAAGTGAAATATGAAGGAATATAGAACCTGCATGAAAAGCAGAGCTTATAATGTCTACAGGTTCCTTAAAGTAATTAAGTTCGTAAGGAGATCGGACACTAAAGAATAATTAGACTACAAAGGAAAAGCCAAAGATTAGCGCAAAATTCACGGGGTAAAGAATTATAGGAAAAGTGGACAATGTGAAATATAGGAGGGGGATGAGCGAAGAATAAAAAAAGTCAAAAACTATACCACATTATACCTTTAAAAAGGTACAAATCAAATACATTATATATATTCAGCCAGTGAGTATTAACGGTGTCCATAACTGGACAAAAGAAATGATTTCAGTTTACATTTAAACATACTTAGGGATTAACAGCTAGTTATTTCGTTTGGAAGATTATTCCAAAGCCTTGGTCCTTCGAATACAATTGTTCTTTGAGCAAATAACGTACGAGTACGTGGAAGGTGAAATGAGTCCCTTTGGCGGGTGGGGTAAGAATGGATGAGGTTGTTTCTTTGAAACAAGGAAGAAAACATTTCCGGTAGACCATCTTTTGAGAGTTGAAACATGAATGTACCCAAATGAAATTCGTAAAGATCATGAATTTTCAGGATTTTTATTTATTTTTTATTTTTTATAAATAATGGATTTGTGTGCATAAAAGTCAGATGGGTTAATTACTCTAAATGCCCGCTTTTGGAATTTTTGTAAATAACGTTTCTAATACAGTCTTGTTTGTATTATCCCAAGCCAATATACCATAATTTAATCGTGATGAAATGAGAGTTATATATAAGTTTAATAGTAAATAATCAGGGAAAAAGAATTGTAGCTTGTTTAAAATACCAATACTTCTAGATGTCAATTTACTCAAGTAATTAATGTGACTCTTCCAAGACAAATCATGATCAATATAGCCCAAGAAATTTGGTGGATTCAACCTGTAATAAATTTACATTATCCATGACTACTTGACCACGTAAAATTTTGAGAGAATTACTGAAAATCATAAATTAGTTTTCTTAACATTAATTGACAACTTGTTAGCTCTAATCCAAGACTGAACTGATAGAAGTTCTGTATTCAAAGTATTAAGTAGCGTATGTGGGTCACGATGAGACAGAAAAAGTTTAGAATCATCAGCAAACAAAATAAATGACAAAATATTGGAAGAATTCTTATCATTAATGTAAAGAATAAAAAGTAAGGGACCAAGGAGTGATCGTTGGGGTACTCCGCAAGATATTGATTTCAAACTAGAATTTATACCTATATAAGAAACAAATTGTTTACGAGAACTGGGGTAGCTCCTGAACCAATCCAAGGTAGCTCCTGAACCAATGAAGGTTCTAATGAAGGTTGTTTCGAAATTAATTTTATTATTTTCACGTTCTTTTGGATTTATCAATCATAACCTTTTAAATTGTAAACCATAATTTCCTTATGAGATAAATGTTCCTTAATTATGCTGATAAGTATACTACTTTGATCGCTAAAGACCAGCGCGCACCTTACGATTGGTCTGCCATCCGATTTTGGAATAAATGTAGTGGAATTTGATGTTAACATTGATACATGGAATATCTTACTGTGTACAGTTCTAAATCATCATACGAATAATCATTTTCAAATCTGAAACTATATGCCATCATCCTTATTAGAATAAAAGTAATTTTGCGTCCAGCCACCCCACAACCAACGATAAGTCGCTTGGGAAGGTTCTCTGCTATAATAGCAAAATAAGTGAGTTGATCTTCCAAAAGCAAATGAAAAGTTTGCCTATTTGAAAGAAAAACATATTTTTTCATGTCAAAATTTCAAGTTGTAGAGTTGTATAAAAAACTAAATACAGGAGTTTCTTTGACACAAGAGTTAAATTGCTTGGAAGTTTCATTGAATTTGCACAGAGTGTACTTTCATGCTTGAGTGAACTTTGAACTTCAAACATTTTTCCTCTCTTCTATATAAAGCTAGTTTCACCGACATTCAATTAAGTACTTTTGTAGGTTATTGTTGATCAATTTTGACAAGTTAAATATCAATTTAAAGCTTAAGATGTACTTTTTAAAATTCAATAAAGGGTCTAAAAATCTATTTAGGGCGACTTATTGTTGGTTTGGGGTTGGCTGGTCACATTCAATATATATAGTAGCAAGCGTATGATTGTCAACAAATTGAAACTAAATTGGCATTTACTCCAAAATAAAGGCTTGCAATCATTCAAAATTGTTATATCAGTATTCTTTCAATTAATTGATACTTTTCATTCACATTTTCAGAAAATGAACAAAATGGGATTTATTCGTGGCCCAATCGTAAGGTGTGCGGTGGCCTCAAGACTGTATCCGAGCGCCCTGAAGATTTCAAAATAGACCTAACTTTACATTAAAAAAATCTTGCATGTAAACCATTTCCTGCTCGAATCACTACACGTCTTAGATCCGCGTTATAGATATGAATTCATTGAGTTCTTATATGCATCTCTCATTTCCTAGGGGCAAGGACAGTCAGCAAGTAGGTCGTTCGATGCCATGGGCAGACGACAGATTAGCTCAGATTCGTCATCATTCATAGTACCGCCTTGAGTTTGACCAGAGTTTCTTATCCATCAACTACATGTTACTGATCTATATAACAAGTGGAATGCCTCTGGCCGTCTCACCTGCATCACGCAGTTCAATATAGCAGCAGTGCTGACTTTGAATACTACTCTAACTCGTACAAGATGTTCAGTGATACATGGTTACTCTTATGTCCACTTTTTATGAACTAGACCAATAAACTTACAGAGATATGATGGTTATTCAACAAAAAACCCAACATGGACAAAGTTCACTGACCTTACATGACCTTTGACCTTGATCATGTGACCTGAACCTCGCACAGGATGTTCAGTGATACTTGATTACTCTTATGTACAAGTTTCATGAATCAGATCCATAAACTTTCAAAGTTATGATGGTAATTCAACAGATACATCCAATTCGGAGAAAGTTCATTGACCTTTGACCTTGGTCATGTGACCTGAAACGCGCACAGGATGTTCAGTGATACTTGATTACTCTAATGTCCAAGTTTAATGAACTAGACCAATAAACTTTCAAAGTTATGATGGTAATTCAACAGACACCCCCGATTCGGCCAAAGTTCATTGACCCTAAATGACCTTTGACCTTAATCATTAGACCTGAAACTTGCACAAAATGTTCAGTGATGCTTGATTACTATTATGTCCAAGTTTCATGAATCAGATCCATAAACTTTCAAAGTTATGATGGGAATTCAACAGATATCCCCAATTCGGCTAAAGTTCATTGACCCTAAATGACCTTTGACCTTGGTCATGTGACGTGAAACTCATGCAGGATGTTCAGTGATACTTGATTAACCTTATGTCCAAGTTTCATGAACTAGGTCCATATATTTTCTAAGTTATGATGATATTTCAAAAACTTAACCTCAGGTTAAGATTTCGATGTTGATTCCTCCAACATGGTCTAAGTTCATTGACCCTAAATGACCTTTGACCTTGGTCATGTAACATGAAACTCTAATAGGATGTTCAGTAATACTTGATTAACCTTATGGCCAAGTTTTATTAACTAGGTCCATATACTTTCTAAGTTATGACGTCATTTCAAAAACTTAACCTCAGGTTAAGATTTGATGTTCACGCCGCCGCCGCCGTCGGAAAAGCGGCGCCTATAGTCTCACTCTGCTTCGCAGGTGAGACAAAAATGGGGAACGACAATAACTCTTAGATATTTACATCCGAGACAGATTTAAGACCAACCGTAAATCTGGGGGGGGGGTGAAAGTTGTTTGTTTCTGACAAAATTTGAACAGAAAAGTGTCCACCATCACTGATAAATCCTGGATCTGCAGCGGTTTATGACAGACCGAATTCTTCTCTTCAACACGTTTAAGGAAGGTTTAGGGGGCTAAGGCCTTTTCATGTTTTTTTCTTTATTTTTGGCTCCACATACTACAGAACATAGACATCTCTGCTATTATCATTAAACAAACCTTATAGAATCAGTGTTTGGTTAGTATTTACCATGACTATCCCATAACATTTTCCCGCCATAATTGACGAAGGGTGTAACAGTGAAATCAGGCAAACTATATATGCATTTGAGGGAGGGGCATGTAGCTTGCTTCGATTTTTTTCCTTTTAAAATTTGCTTTTATATTTGAAAAACAGAATATTACAGACGACATTAATACGTTCCCCGATTTACTGCCAGTCATAAATCCTCGTAAGATCCTGGTCAAATTGAGCAAAATAAATATTTAAAACCCAATTTACATTTAGCAGCAAGGTTTATTATCTACAATATATAGATCGTATAACAGTTTTCTGGTTTATTTCATGTGAATTAAATAACTGATCTTAAAATTTGGTTTACCATAATCATGAAAAAAAAAAACATATACAGCGAGTATCAAAATGATTTTGACATTTTAGCTAGAATTTATGCTTAGAGTGATTTTACTATAATAAAAAAACAATCATGATTTGACCCATTCAAAGATTATATAAAGCTAAATGATAACTTTGATAAATGATAAAAATGATAAAATGCTTTGCATTTAAGAACATTAAAAGAAAGATGGGGAGTGCATGATGTCATCGCGTGTCTCATGTGTACACTATCATGATGTTTATGTAACCCTTTTATGAGATTATAATTTTAAATGTATAATCAAAGTTTAGGCGATTTCGATTCAACTTAAAATTTTTGACATTTCCAGCATTTTTTTTTATTTCTTCTTCTTTTCATTCAAATAAACTGTTTGTTCGAGGGGACATGGCCTATTAGATAATATCATTACGTACCTCGGTTTTATAACTGGTGTTTCGAAATATTGAAAACAAAAATATCACAATATAGCAAAACAAACAAGATTAGGGACGAAAATATCCGATGGATGCAGGAATAAAACACACAGTAAATGAAACAATGCCTTGGAATCTTCCGAAATTTTGTCAATATATAGCATGAAATTCAATAATACGATTCCAAATCAGTTGCTATTTATGGAACCATAGTCTTTATATTTTCAAGCAGGCCTCTTAAAGATTTAAAGTTGATCCAAAGTTATCGACTTCCTGTTATATACCTTGATGTGTTCATTGAATTTCAAAACAATTTATATATAGTATATAGTATTTTCATTTATTTTTCATTTGTATTATTATTGTGATATATATATATATATATATATTTTTTTTTTGGGGGGGGGAATGTTTTTATTTTTTACTGGTATTAGACGTGTAAATTTTTATGAACGCCCTTTTATTTCAACGTTTAAAGATGGAATATACGACTTCATATTCTTTTTGAACTTGATTCAATCTTCGCAAATTATCAAAAATGTTAAGATTTGTTTGTCAATCCATATAGTTATAGCCTACTGTAGTGACTATCCTACTCCATCCCTACCTCTGCTCCACTCATTCTTTACTTATAGTCATCTGTCCTGAAACTTATATTGACTGAAATAATAACACTTAATACAGGTATGAATATCAATATGTATATATTTTTGTTGATGCTTCCAGTTTTCAATTACATCTGATGCTGGATATGCCGTCGTCGTCATTTTTGTTTAAAACTTTCATTTTTATCATTTGCAAAAATAGTCAACTGCTGCATTATACAATAGTGTTTAAACCGCTAGCTTGTGCCTCTTATCTATTTTCTTTTTAACACAGGAGGAGTCTCGGGTTTCCTTTCGAGTTATTTTTAAACGTAGAATCCGGAAGTTTGAAAAGTCATTCCACTCAACCCTTACTCGCCCCCAATTTTGTATCCTTCATCCAAGACAGCGAGTGCACCCTACCCGATGTGAACAGGTTCGTGTGCCGAAGTTATTTGGTGAATTGTATTGAAATCATTCATTGAAAACGAAAATATGCTCCGAAATAAATTGCGTACAAAATTAAGTGAGGGTGATCCTGGAGGCGTGAAGTTTAAAAGATGGGGAAATTAGTTATTAACGCATCTATTCAGACAATGTCAGACGATCTGACCACTGATTTGGCTATCAAACGATCGGCGCGGCTATCTGTGTGAATTAGTTCTAGGAAGTTGACTGCTGCGTTAATAGAATTTATCTCCTTGTTCGGACAATTTCCGAGTATTTTTTATTTCTTTTGACATGCAAGAGGGTTGCTATAGTCCGCTAACCGAGGACGCGTCCTACACGAACACATTTATTATATTGGCCGAACGGGAACATAATGCGTTCAGTACATGACATATTGTATCAAACAGTTTGAAATGAGATGAGGAATTGATTGACATGGTTATCTAGGACGTCCCTGGTTGATGTGTAAAATGTAAGAAACTGTCCCCTGAGATATCATAACACACTCACAGCCACCGGCGCAGATACACACACACACACACAAGAAATTTGCTGATTTTGACATTTTAAGAACTTTTTGTAGAAATTCATGAACATGGATGTATGTTACTCATAAAAACTCATCTGAAAAGTCGAAAATTATGAAAATTCAAAATAAATGAAATAAAGTTGATGAATTCGACCAAAATTTATTTGCGTAAGCTACAGGTTAATACAGTAGGCGTATGTTCCGCCTTTGCATATAGCGTTTATCACATCGGAACATGCATTTTAGCGCCCATTAACGGATTTGTGGCTTGTCCGCGTATACGATGTAAAGAAGAATCTCCACTCCCTGAGTATAGTATTTCAACAATGAGGGGTCAATAAGCTCTAATTGATTACGACAATTATCCTACAGGGTACCCATTTAACACCTGTATAGGTGGAGAGTGGTGAAGAGTGCATTGACATCTTGCAAAAGGGCACTATCAAGTGCCTCGGTCGGATATGAACACACGATCCTCTGAATACAAGGTGAGAGGGGTGAGAGTCAAAGCCGATACACCACGACCTTTCTTTTTTTCTCTCTTTTTTTTTTTTACCCAACTAGCATATAGTCGCTCCCAGAGTCGCTCGAGTCTCAAAAGTCTCACGATATCTACCAAAGACGTCAAAGAAAAGAAAAGGCTGTCGGTTGGCTACAAATTGCGGTGAAATTCTTGGCGTGACACTGACCCTAAATACAACTCACCTGAAAAGAAGATGTTGGTATATAAGTCTTATTGATGCTCTTCAGAAGTAGCTCCAACTTTTCCTCCGAGAACATGGCTCCGTTTCCGAATGATATCCGAGAACCGAGTTTAGGAGTGGAGCCCGTCGAGTTGAGACCGCTCAGTGCAAGAAGGTAATCTCTGTACGAGAAGGAATCGTTGGTTCCAACGGTAGAAGGTCCAAGTGTACATGTCGCCTCTGGTGCATGGATGTAGTACAGGATGACCAGGCTAGCTGGACCAAATGTTGCTTCGCTCAGGTAACCGTCTCTTGTATCTACCCCTACTATCCGGAAGAGCGTCTCCGCTGGTATGCACTAGATTTGAGTAAGAAGGTAACACAACAAGGAATGAAATGATGGAATGATGCAGAGGGGCAGATGAGAGATGTATAACTTTATTCCTACTTCAAACATGTCAACCAAAGTTTAATCAAAGGCCGAAACAAAATTACAGAAATCTTTGAATTGGCTACATGAAAAAATGCATAAACGTCCAAATCATAATGAATGAATGTTTTCAATCAAATTGCATAAATTTGTAAAGAGAAGGCATTTTTTTCCATTATTCTATTTTTTTTAATAATATGATGAATATGCAATAGAATATATTAATATTTCCAATTTCAATAGCTAAAGCTGACAAAATGCGGGATCCGATGTTGTTACATACTGACTATCTAATTTACATTTCACTTTAGGGCCTAGGTCTGTGAAATTTGAAGAAAAAAAACCCTCCGAAAGTGAAAAACAATTATGCTTTGACTGCTCGATTGTTGCTGTAACTGATTATGACTTAAAAGGTTTTGCAACTTATTGATGTTACCTCGAACTTACGAAAATTAAATATTTTTGATACATTACATCTACTTCTGCGGACTCCGATAAAAACTACGGTGTCCCTCAAGGATCTATTCTGGGTCCGCTTTTGTTCCTAATTTATTGGTGATATCGTAAAGCATATTAAAAATGGATCTATTCACCTATATGCTGATGACACGGTAGTCTATTTCTCCCATAAAAATGTAACAACTATATTGAAACCCAACTGAATTCTGAGCTGAAAAGAATAAACAACTGGTTGTGTGATTCCAAACTAAGTCTTAACTGTGATAAAACAGTAAGTATGCTATTTGGCTCTGGAAAAGTGATTGGTAAATGTAATAGGTTGAACTTGAATGTAAATGGAATACATATAAAATAAGTGGAATCAACTAAATATCTTGGCATGCTGTTAGATCCCAGTTTAAAATGGTATTTGCATATCGAATATATATGTTTTATAATAAACAAACTCATACGTTTATTAGCTCGGCTGCATCACTATATTGAAAATTTAGAAATTGTGTACAATGCCATTATTCTCCCTATTTTTTACTATGGTGATATAGTATATGGTTCAGCATGTGCAAAATACATCGATTAATTGCAGAAACTTCAAAACAGAGCATGCAGAACTGAGTATATTAGGAATAAGTCCATACAGTCGCGTGTCTATACTCATGATACTTGAGTTACATGTTCGTTTGGGTTGGAAAACCTTATCAACTAGACGTTGTTGTCATCTATACAATGGTCTTTAAGGCTTTAAATGAACTTGCTCCTAAATATTCAAAAGTATTTTTCAAACATTCCAGTAGCCAGTATAATTATTCTCTCAATTCCCCATGAAAATTTAATATTGGCAAAACCTAAAACAAATTATTGTAAACGTTCATTCTCGTACAGAGGTGCTTCTCAATTCAATAATCTCCCTGCAAATCTAAAGGTCCCTTGTAGTCTCAAAGTCTTCTTACATAGGCTCAATGCCTTCCTCCCTGATCTATGAAGTATTTTGAATTTGATACTGGAACACCCCCCATATCCCCTATTTTCCCCCTTTTGTTTTAAGAGATTTTTGTAAGAATTTTCTTAAGTACTTGTGTTTTAATCTTTGGACCCTGTGGAAGAACAGTACTGTCTATGGGCAGAGCTGAACTGGGTGTTCTTCCGATTTCACTATTTCTCATGTCTCTTTGATACTGTTGTTTCTTTATATATATCTGTTCTAACTTGTTATTTTTTTATATCTTGCTTTTATATGTTCATTTGTGAATTTAATACATATAATACAGATAATAATTCATATGATCCATGTTATGTATTTAAATGTGTAAAGTCTAGCCAATTTATTAATGAAATGTCATAACTTTCCTATAACTTTTATTTTTATTAAAATGAACTTGCTCCAGGATGGAACTTAACTTCAAGCTTGTTCAAGATTTTCATTTTTTGCTTCAAATTTTGAAACATGTACGTCAAATGACAATTCGACCTTTGTGTAAACTTTGCGAAACATGTTTTTTTATTTGAAAAAAAAAACGGTTACTAAGAACCTCGGTGATGATGACTAATATCCTCGTTATTGCTTGACAAAATTATGTGCGGTATTCTTCAAACCTCTAAAAGAAACGAGAAAAGGATTGAACTTTGGATTAATTTGACTAGCGTTGTTGGCTTCAACTATATTCATTAACTTTCATGAGATGATTTCATCATAAAATCCCTGCAATACAGATCATAAAAATGAGTCGAATTGTATACAACAAAATGCAGTCCCATCAGACCCTGTATTATACAGTCATACAAGTCACGAGGCTTTCCGTATAGCCTGGATTTGTTCAATATCTGTGAGCACACGAGTTAATCTCACTGTGTATATCTCAATAATGCAAACTAATGGTGTATTGTTACAATGATGTCATAAATATCAGACAGCATCGTTCCTTTTCAATAATCTCTAAGAGGCTCTATCATCCAGGGTCTAGCATAAGTTCGTTATGTGTCTATGCGATGTTAATGATATCCCTGAATCGCTCATTTTCAACTTCAGCTCTGTCTGACTCACAACGATGTGCTTCAAGGATATATGGTATAGCCTTATGTTATTTTTAAACATGCATTTTCTTGTACCGATATACAAAACGTATTTTTCACTTTTTGAATCGCCTTGAATTGATAGGTCGTTTCAATATTGACAGCCCCTCTCCTTGGGAGGGGGTCATCGTTAAGTGACAGGAGCCACATACCCATGTGACATTTTACTACAACCGAGGACATATCTGGCGTATATATCCAAAAGCATATGATATATGGGCCCAATTGCAATGGTCAACGAACCCCAACGTCCTCAGTTCGGCGTGCAGTGTCCTGGGTTCAGATGTGATTTTTTTTGACGGCAAGTTAGCACACACAGAGACTTCCACGCACACACACACACCCACCCTTTCACGCACTCATTCTCCCCTCTCTCTCTTCAGAACTGTCACTCATTTTAATGAAACTTTATAAGAGACAATTATGAAGGCATGTCATGTACACCTCCCGTTAGTTTAGAATGTTTATCCTTAATGACTTGCAACAACGATGTTTTCATTCAAACATGACTACTTTATCATAACAACGCAGTATGTTTTAATAATGTGATTTCCTCATGGCCTTACAAAAGTATATTTGTAGTGACATTCATTTTCCAGTGATTTGATAGATAAATTATTTTCAGGTTTTCTATTCAAAGCAAAATCGTGAAGGTCTTCATAAACGGAATCTATGAGAGGCTCTAAATCTTCTTTTCCCACGAGATCTTTTTACTATCATGTCTGTCATAATATTTACCATAATCACGAAATAAACACCACTACTTTAACAATGTTTATAAAAAGCAATCTCAAATTTCATATGTGGAACTACAAACTTAAGGTTAATGTATTTTATTTGTTTAGGGCAACCATACTTCACCTTAGAATGTATTTGAATATACAGAAGAAAAGAAATCATAAATGGCTTGTGGACGCCCTTGACAAAAGGGGATTGGGGGCGAACTTTTCTATAAAAAAATATAAAGTTGGTCTTTTGATATTAATCATCTACTTTTTAAAATATTGTGTAAAAATTACAGCTTGCTTTTATGCGAGAACTTTTTAACTAGAGATGTTTAAGTGTCTCAAGAATATAAAGCATTATTTTATTGGTTGTTTTCATACTGGGTAATGAATCTTTGAAAATTATTGATTGATTGTGATTTTTATTGAATAGTTATTGATGTGACCGATTGATGACGGAATTGTAAATATTGTTTTCGAATTTCACCGATTGGGCAGTAAATACTACACATCACATGAAATGATTTGATTGTTAACGTTAAATTCCTCCCACTGAAGATTTAATGTATCTCACTTAAACCTAAAATAATTACTCGTGTTCAGCTGCCTGAATTGAAGGGGGCAACTGTATAGTAGAAATGATTCACAGTTTGCTTCAAACAATAATCTCAGACCGTAACATGGCAAGGACCTGTTAAACCATGTTATTCGTACAGTCATTGTCTTGGGGACCATGACGAATATCCCGTTTTACATTTTGTCCATGCATGTATAATCCTGGATAGCTACAGACTACCCTCTACTGTATGATTATTTTTAGAATACAACAAACTCGAGAAAAATGATAAAAATCATCTTATGGCCCTGTATTTCAGATGGCAAGCAGCAATGGCAGGCTTGTCAACTGCAATAGAGTTCAACCTATGGTAGTTTTGTGTCTGTGCCCGTCCCCTCATCCCCTCTGAAAAGGAAGTGAATTTGATTTCAATAAGCAGGAAACCCTTTCACTATTGCAGTGCAGTTATCCACCGAACCTGCCAAATAAAAATTGTGATGATCATCATCATGATAATTCATTTAGCAAATGTATTGTTTTATTTATGGAATGTAAAATCGAATGGGAAAATGATCAAAAGATAAATAAGAAGTATGGAAGAAGGAGAGTCCTTGGTCTTGTTATAATAACTATAACTATAATAAACTATAACAGACCTAAAATTCAAATGGAGGAAATGTGATGTCGTATGCAACCCTTGCACGATATGACACCTTTGATTATTTTTAGAATACAACAAACTCGAGAAAAATGATAAAATTCATCTTATTGATATCTACCCAGGTAGATAATTATAAAATTCATCTTATTAATTCAGAAAAAAAAAAACGATCGTATTGTTCACCTTTCCCCCTTCTGAAAATAATACACTGGCGCCGCTCCTGCCCAAATCAAAGAAGAGTACACCCTGTCGAATTGTTTCAACGAACTGAACTACTTTTACTTGGCAAATCTCCCATTCATGGTAAGAAGTTGATCATATTTTATTCAGACATATTCCATTTTATCCAAAGGCACTGTGGTCGAGTGAGCTGCTGTAGATGTCCAAACCGCATTGAGATTTACTGGCTAAGGCTGTAATCGTGCCCCTATTTCAAATGTATCACATTCTACTCTGTTCTTTTTTAAATTAAACCATGCCTAGATAATAATAATAATAATAACAACAATAATAACAATAATGATACTACTATACTTCTACTACTAATAATAATAATGATAATAAAGAGCGAATATGAACAAAATAACGGAGGGATGTTCACATGTATCATGAATCAATGAATTTATTTATTGAAATTCCTTATTTATTTATTGAAATTCCTTACATACATGTAT
Source organism: Lytechinus variegatus (assembly GCF_018143015.1). Lineage (NCBI taxonomy): Eukaryota > Metazoa > Echinodermata > Echinoidea > Temnopleuroida > Toxopneustidae > Lytechinus > Lytechinus variegatus. The sequence continues at coordinate 44,802,411 of NC_054742.1, forward strand.
GTAAAATAATAAGGTGCACAATTTACAACAGTTGTAGCCCTATTTTAAAGGTACTAGACACGTTAAAGATCTTACCACAGAAAATCACATCACGTGAGAGGGGCCTTAGAAGACAAAATTAGAGATAATGGGAATCGGCTATGGAATGATTTAATGAATATGAATGACAATTATATATAAAACACTCAATATGCTTAAAGAAATACTTGAAAGTTATTTACAATGAAAATATTCATATAGGCCTATCATAAATTTGTCCGAACGTAAACCCCAAAACACACAAACACAAACAATACTAGCATGTACCAACAAACACTAGCACACATGCAAACTCACCCACACACACACCACCGCCCCCCCCCCCCCCCCCCCCTTTGTAAACCTCCCTAAATCTAGGTCCAAGTATAGAAATCGCAGAGAATAACATTCTAGTGTTTTGTAATTTTACACAAGATTTCAAGAATTGCTAGTTGTTTGAATTATAAAGCATAAATAATCTGAACTTAATCCCGAGTAACTCTGCTAGCCAGATCTTCTGATTAAAATGGAAAACATGGTTAGCTTCGTTCGCCACGCCCTTTTGTATAATTTGTTATCACGTGTTTCGATTTACTCATAATTATTTGTTCGTTCATGAATGGCATGATTGATCAGTCACATGTTCATGCAAAAACACATAGAATACCCCAAACGATATCACTTTTTATTCTCGACATCGTTTCGCAAAAAAAGAAAAGGTAGTTACTTGTTAGTTACGTTCATGTATGGAGGTAAACCCGCATTCACCACCTTTGAGACATTAAACTTAATGCATATTCAGGCTATGCCCGAGTAAGAACGATAAATAAATAGTTCAATATTTTAGTATTGTGTATGCATTTAATTTCGACCTGTAGATGTTTGTATCAAATTATTGTATTTATATCATCGTATTAAACGGGTATTGTTGCACACAACTGCCCAGGTTATTCTTGTTGGTTATTTAAAGAACAGTAACTATCATTGGTAACCTACAAGGGATCCCCGACCTTGCCTGGATATTGAGCATTGTTACTCTGGTTTTTTAAATGATAGTTTTCTGGCATGGGGTCATTTAGTCATGATATGACAATAGAATAGAACTCCATGTCAAAAGGGTAGCTATAATTTCCATGATCAAGGTCAATTTCCCTTTCAACCTGTTCGATGATGTACACTATGAATGTCCTGACCGATCCTGACAAAGGGAAGACTCACGCAAACCATTAATTATAAATAATCCCATTTCTCCGCTACAATACCGCGGGAGAACCTTCGCCTTCACTGTATAGTGGTGATGCGCATGGCCGCTAATCGCGTTAGATAAATCTTTCTACACTGGATTTGGTGGTTCTTGTTAACCCCTTCGGTCCGACGACTATTAGAGCCATAGACTGAATCACACAGATGAAAGGGCTTGTCAGCAGCCTAGCTAGCACGAATTTCAACCCGATAGAATTAGGCAATGATCAATAACTTCCGAACATTTGGATTACCGTAATTTCACGTAAGGTAGGAGATTAAAAAAGAAACCTGTATAAATGCAGAGATTATCTAAATATATATTTAAAATTTAAGGAGCAGTTTTGGTAGGAATCGATATTTCGTACATTTATGTCTTTAAATCATTTTTATTGCTGGGGATGTATAGAATTAAAAAAATAAAAAGTATGCAAAAGCGGTTCCAGAATGCCCCTCCCGTTTCATTAAACTTAATCAACACTCATGATGTATCTTGCATTTTCCATAGAGACCATTCGCCATCATCCGTGAATGACTCTTATGAATATAGTGAATCTCCTTATTCTAGACCATGATGGCTAGCAATCAATTCACTTTTATGAGTTACATGAATTCAGATTATGAATAACCTCTGTAGGATTATAATGCCGCTGATCCTATATATGGAGTAATTGGTTTTAGAGACTGTCATCTGACAACATGATAGTTGTCTTCATAATTGACACACCAAATCAGGACTTACAATTCATTTCAGTACACCAAAAACTCCAATATCAAAACGTCTCTGTTTGAAGTTCAGTATTGTCACACACATTGGAATTAAAAGAAAGAAAAAAATATATAACACCTCCAATGATAAAGTAAATTATTACTCTGAGTCACCCATGCACAATCATGAAACAAGCAACGGATCCTGCATTGATCCAATATCTAAATTTGAACGGTTTCTAACTCCAATACCCCTGACAAGATCCTGCACCGATCTTATCACCAAACTTCGCCTACTTGTATATTAGTGGGGGAAGGCGGGGTTAGTTGTGACACTTTTTGCATGTTAGAATTGATGACTAATAATATTGTAAAAATAAATACCTTGCCTTTAAATTTGATTCTTGGGAAATATTGTTCACCTATAACTTTCTACCCATACACTGAAAGTTATTGTGATCTTGGAAAAAATAAAACGATGTCAAATGGCACAACTTGCCCCATCTGTGGGGTAAGTTGTGCCACCTTCTGGGTTAAGTTTAGCCACAAAAAAACTAGGCACAAAAGGTATGCAGGAAGAACCAGCATGTCATTTTTTTTTTAATTTAAAGTTTTTTCACCTGCTAAATCTCTATAAATACTATCAACATCCTCTAAATATAAAAGAACTGTCATGTGACTTTGCTCCTTTCTGCCTGCATATCAATGGCTTTTTGAGGTTTTATTATTATTATTATCATACATTAACATGAGAATTACCAGGGCTCAACTTGCTCCATGTCGGCTGGCTCAAATTACCCCAGTCCGAACTTAATGCGATATTTTCACATCCACACATTTCTTATGCATCCATTAATACTATGGCAAGAATGAGAATCCATACCTGGACTGACAATATTGTTGTTCTTATTCATTTATCATATTTCAAGACGTGTGTGATTAAAAAGCACTGATCTTTTTTTACATATTTTTTTAAATACTTTTTTGGCTGAAATTTGTATTTTTCCCTCTGAACTAGACAAATCAGCACTCCGAGTGCAGTCACTATACACGCTCTTTAAGAGCTGAATTAGCACTTCATTTTTTAGAGTGTACATGGGATACTTCATTTCCGACATTTCTGTGCTATGGATTTCATTTTAGACAAGAATTCATTAAAAAAATGAGAAGAATATCATGAAAAGAAGGAAGAGACTTGCCCGATGTTTAGCCGCCATCTTGTTTTCTATTGTTCTTCACCCACGTTACGCGACGGAAGCAAAATATATTTCAGGTAAAATGGCGACTGCCTCATCAGACTGCAATTTAATATGTGTGCTTCACAAAGTAGATACAAAGATACAATGCCTAAAGATACAATGCCTAGAATTAGAAAAACTACTGGAAAGCTACTGGGTCTCCTCCCAATTTTACCATTATCCAACATAATTTCAAGCAGCTGTTTAAAAGAAAGGCTAACTGAGCTGAAATTAAAGGACCTATACATGTTCACTACCCTGGACACAACACACAATAGATTTCTCACAAAATAATCCCTAACATCCTAATCTCCTACACTTCTCATTGTTGCATGAGATCTACTCCCTATCTCTTATAGCAAACTGGCTGAGTGAAACTTAGATGAAAATTAGCAAGATTTTCTGGGTGAAATAACTAAATAAAATATTGTCATTCTCAATATAAAAAAAAGATGGTCCTTATGAGTTTTAAAATAGTGACGGCCTTCCATTTAATGAAGAGCGGGCCTTCACGGCCGACACGTTAAGAACATTCCTTTTAAGCATTCATCAATTTATTTAATTTATTTGTCCGTATTCTATTTCATGAATAGTGACTTTTATCTGAATTTACCTGTATATTATGATTATCAATCATTTTATAGTTTCATGAATAACTATACCACGCGTACCATGAATTCGGATTTTGAAAAAAAGACACTATTATTTGTTTTTGCATTAATATTAATTTATTTACCTTTTTATGCATTCATTCTATTTTATTTTATTTTATTATTTATTACTATTATTATTATATATATATTTTTTTTTGGGGGGGGTGATTGTTTCTATGCTTGCTTGGCAGTACACATGGGCGGAAATCCCAGGGGGACGTGTCCCCCCTTCTCAAAATAGTAGGGGGACACAATATCAAATGTCCCCCCTACTATTTGTACATATATAACATAGGCGGATCTAGGGGGATCTATTGGCGGAGCAAAAAAAAGGAAAAAAATAAAGAGAGAAAAAAAGGGAAAGAGAGGAGAAAAAAACAAGGAGGAAGACCTGTGAATAATAAAAAATAAATAAAATGAGGGGAAGACTTGGAAAATAAAAAGAATCTTTCATGCCAATAAATAAAATTTTCGCTCGCGCTCCGCGCTCGCACCGTTAGGTGATTTACATAACTTGTTCAATATTGAGCACAAAATATCAAGTTTGGAAGTCAATATTCAAAACATATTTCACCTTGGAAATCAAACTTTCATTACTTTGTGTGATTTACAAATAGATTTTTATAAAGTGCTCTGTACAAATGTCAGTTTTATGGTCTGAATATTAACATTATCTTTTCGCGCTACGCGCTCGCAAATTTTGATTTATCAGGTACTTATCATTTTCGTGTATGCCATAAATTTTTTTAAAATATCCCTTTTCAGGCCTGATTGTCAAAACGTATCAGCTAGCGCTGCACGCTCGCCTTTGATTTTCGAGTTATGTATGTGGTATATTGATAACGCAACAAACTACTTAAAGAAGAATGAAACCTTTGGAACAAGATAGCTTGTGTGAAAACAGAAAAATCAAAGAAACAGATTAACGAAAGTTTGAGAAAAATCAGACAAATAATGAGAAAGTTATGAGCATTTGAATATTGCGATCACTAATGCTATGGAGATAGCAAATTGGCAATGCGACAAAGATGTGTGATGTCACTTGTGAACAACTCTCCCATTACTTTGGTATATATTTAACTAGAATTGCCTCTTTTATCACATCTATCCATAAATAATGTGTTCTGTTTACATGAGGGCATGTAATACATATTTTTTAAGAATACATCATGGATAAAGAGTTTGTATCATCATAAGAAAAAGCAAAAAGAGACATTTTGAGGGTATTTTATAGTCCACCAAAGGGAAAGTTGTTCATCAGTGACATCACACATCCTTGTCGCATTGCCAAAGTGAGGATCACCATAGCATTAGTGATTGCAATATTCAAATGCTCATAACTTTCTCACTATTTGTCCGATTTTTCTCAAACTTTCTTTATTCTTATTCTTTGATTTTTCTGTTTCTACACAAGCCTATTTGTTCCAAATGTTTCATTCCCCTTTAAAATCCTTTGTTCATGACTGTTTATCACAAAGTTTCGGCTCACAATTTGCACTCACGTCAATCCCGCGCCCTCAATAAATAAGATATCAATTCAATAATCAAATTGTCCCTTTTGTTTCATCTCGCGCATAGCAAATGGAATAGAAAGATAGTCCTCATGTTGACTGTCCTAAGGATGTCTCGGTCCTATTTCAATACTCAAGGTAATAATGACGAAAAATATCAGCTCTTTATTAAGTGCAATCCATATCCATATATTGCTGAATTTAAACTTCAATGACTTTGTTATCCGATTTTGATTAAGTTTTCGGCATTTTGCTCAGTGAATTCTACTCTATGTATTAAGATATAAATATTTTCAGTCCGGATCATCCCTTTAATGTAGATGGATCCCCTTATTACTCATCACTTTCATGATTTACAAAACATGAATACAGTGTCTAAATCTGGAATTTTTTGCTCGTGCTTTGCGCTCGTATCAATTGTTTAGTTGTCACGATTACAAATAATGATTGAAATTTTCAATTTTTATGTACTAGAAATGTCAAAAAATTTTAAGCTCGCGCTTCGCGCTCGCATTATTTGATTGTTTAAATATCTAACGTCTTCCTGGCTAAGTGCAAGTAGTCCTTAACAGGTAGGTCTACCTTTTCGATCAGTTCAAAACGTGTATAAAAAATTTCCGCTTGCGCTTCGCGTTCATAGTATAGTTGCATAGACATCTTTTCAGGATAACAAGCATTGCGTAAAATGTCCCAATTTTAAGGGAAGCTGTGCATAACATTTCCAAAAAAAAGTTTGCTCGCGCTTCGCGCTCGCATTATATAAATTATGATTATGATATTATGTTTATGTTGATTTATAAGAGTAAAGCTAAGAATTACTTATTACTACCACTTGAAAGAAACAAAACTAAAATCATGTTCGAGCGGCCAATCGGGGAAAATATGTCTGAAGAAATTCCACCCCCCACCCCTCCATTGGCGAAGGCTGGATCCACACCCCTGTATAAATATGTATTTTAGAACGAGATGACTTTAATTTTGGGATGATAACCCCCCCCCTTTTGTGCTTGTCAAATTCATTTTCGTCGAAATGAGCTTAAATTTGGGATGATAACCTTGTACAGGTCAAATTTTCCAGCCCCATATCCCCCCTACCTTTTGGGAGAGATTTCCGCCCCTGGCAGTACATCACAGCCTCCCAACCATGCCAACTGATCGATCATCAGATCCGCCCCAGTGGTCAATACTGTCCGCCCACACTGGCCAGATCCACCATCACTGATCAAGCCTAGTCCCACCCCACTGGGGAAGCCTGGATCCATCCCAACTAGTCAACTAGTCAATCCTAGATCCAAGCCACTGGTCAATCCTTGCCCCGCTCCACTGGCATGACTGGTCGATCCTAGATCAGCCGCTGTTGTTAAACATACAATAATGCAAAAAAGGTCCTAGAGTTGACTTCAGTCTCCATCTCTGACTCTGCTAAGAGCCGTTAACCCTTATACATGCAGTCAGAACGTCGAAATCATAATACATGTATAATTGGCACACATTCCATGAGCGCAAATCTCTATATGTTATCTCATTGTCTATTATATTTCATGTATTGTATGACATGTGATAAAACCGATACAACAATAATTTGGCCCTGATGTCAGTCAATAGTAATGTGCATCATTTAGTAACATTCTTACATTCCTGAAATTGAAATCCTCCTTGTCAATGGTTTTCAATTACTTTCCTTAAATCAGCTCGCAAATCATTCAAAGAAAATATATTGTTTCGAAATTCCATTGACTCATTTCCATTCAAAACCTATTTGTAAATATCTGTATGTTATTGACAGTCGTCAGATAATGGGACGACAAACCAAGGATGAAGAGTTTTGAACAGAAGAGTTACTCATGTTTAATGTAATTTCTCTCTACAGTGTTTACTAATCATCCTTGATCCATGATCTGATTGTCATCACTTTCTCATGATCGAATGAGTGAATAGCTCTTTGGCATGTTTGGTTGGAAAGAAGTGAATGTTTCTTAAAAACAGGTTCATTAATGACTAATAGAGGCCGGTATCTAAACAGTCTATTGTATACATGACACCGCAGAATGGTCTTAAGCAAACATGGCTGATTTTCGAATGAAACGATGATTGTGATTTAAGGCGTAATTATCTTCAACGGAAAATGAAAAAGTAAATTCGTGTCAAATTATAATGCAACGTTCCACACATTCGAATGTCACCATCATGGTACATACAAAAAAATCTTAAAATATCTGACCTTTTTTTTCATAAGCAGCTGCTGCAAGAAATATTTCAAACAAGCTGACTGACAGTTTCCGCCATGTGAACAACCCCAAACTTTTGACTTTTCCTAGTGCTGCTGAAATCGAGATAATGCATTCACGTTCCATTTCAAATACTGAAATTACTTGAAAATGGATTTTATCTGATCCTTGCTACACCTCTCCGATTTATTAAGGAAATTGCACTTATTATACATCTTAACCAAAAATAAATCGTTCCTTCGTCACTCCAGCAGAAACGGGGCAGAATTTAATTTACAGGACCTTCTTATTTCAAGGAAGTAACGTAATTTGCCTTTAATTTCATTAAAATTGTAAAGGTTGTATTCCATAATAAAAATCTTCACTACGATCTGTACTTACTTTAATAAACTTTTCATCATGAAAAGTATTAGTGCGTAAAATTAATACGTAATAAAATTTCGATTATACCGTGAATATTGTCCTTATAAGCATGAAAATTAATACGTAATAAAATTTCGATTATACCGTGAATATTGTCCTTATAAGCATGACAAAGCAGTATTAACTGAACCAAAATGGCAAATCTGAAAGACCTGATATTATTAAGTTATCTTTAGTAGTTGTTTGAATCAAAGAAGAATAATTGGTATTTTGTAGAAAATATAGGTAACGGGAGTTGATGAATATATCAGTTTATAAAATTAGAACTTTAGAAGTCATATAACATTACAATAATAACGATAAGTATTTATTTGCATTGTCTTTTGTTATTTTGTGGTTATAAAAGCTCTAAAGGATTCCAGGGCTACAACTTCTTTCCTTTTCGTTTCAAACTTTGTGTTTAATATTTTGCTTAATATAATATAATTCCAGCCTTGTTTTCTGCTATTAGTCGCCATAGCATAAATGCTTTATATACATTTTCTTGTCATAATGTTTATCTGTAATCAATTTTATTTAACATTAGTACTGTACTTTGTCCTAGAAAAAACAAGTAACCTGGACTTATTTTCATTGTACTTCTCTTTGTTTTCATATTTGATAAAGTTGAGATTTAAATAAAATGGTGGCAGCAGTTTTTATCTTTGAACATGCACTTGCAAACTCTTCGCATGTCAAACACAACATACGTCTGGTATAACCCTATGAGTGGATCTTACACAGTGAGCCTTATGGATAGCTGATACGGAAACGAAGGCAAGGGAAGGGGCCTCTCGCTTACCCCTAACCAAAACTTTCCTACAGACCTGGATGATATTTTTAGCCACTTTCTGTGCCATGCCTCCTCCACATTTGCTACTGAATCGCATTCGTTGAATCCAAGTCTTGGAGAGAGGGATATGGAGAGGGTACACGGATTGTAACCGCCGTGTAATCGTCATATATCCGGTAAAAGGTCCTTACTGCCCTTGATAATGCCTGACCTTTAAGAACTTTTTGCAGGTGGCACACAAATTGCGAATCTATTCTGAAAAAAAAATCTATATTATCTTACCTCTACAAATGAGCAATGAAACATTACTCATTTGTAGACATCAGCCATAAGTATATTCAAACAAATTGTAGATGTCTTTTATTCAACAGATGCCCAATATTCTCATTTATCATCAAGACAAGTTTGACTCACTGATTTTGGATCAGAACTGATTCTCGACAAAAAAAAGGTAGAGGAAGACGATTTCTTATTCATAGTTCGGCATGCAGTTCGGAGGTGCCGTGGCCGAGTGATCTAAGGCGCTTGACTGAAGATCCGAGGATCGGGGGTTCGATTCCCGGCACGGCACTTATGCCCCTCAGCAAGGTATTTTTCCCACATTGCTGTTTTATCGTACATCAAATAAATGAAAATGTTATATGCATCATGAATAGCCATGTGTGGACTTGTTTTTTAAAAAAAGTAGTAGATTTTATCCATCGTAACATATATTTGTCATGTTTATATAGCATAATCCACTCTTCTTTAACTTGGCCAGAGTTGTCTGCTACACTCTGGACAACAATAATTGTTTATGTTGGAGTATAAACATGATTAACTTTGGTGTAACAAAATATATCTGTATATCGTTTCATTAAGATTTTTCAACCTGATTGATTGACATAATGATTATTCTAGCCAGATGCATTGACTTGCTTACTATCCTCTTCGAACTGTGGATCTTCTAACATCGGGTGTCGTGAGGTTAAGGAATGATGGGTTGTTACTTGACACTTATCTCGGTGTGACAGCTTGCGTATGACGCTAGAAGAGATCCAGACTATATGAAATCCTCCGTGGCTAAACTTTCAGTGTTTATTCGATTCCACGGTCACATTGAAAAAAAAAACAAGTTTCCGTATATTCATCTTGTTTAATCGACTTTGATTTAATCTGTTTTCTTGTGCATTAATTTTTCTATATAGTTTGTATAATAGATTTTTCATAGCATAACACACATACTATATTGATAACTGAATGAATCTTGGATATAAATATACTAAAATGTCATTCAAAAAATAAAAATTATCTACTTACAATTTTTCAGAACATTCACAATTTGCACGAGGATTGTCATCATGATTGATTTTAGTCACCCTTTTTTCTTTTTCTCTTGTAGATTCCAAGCACCAAATTTAACCATGGATACATCAACACAGATGGATGAACAACCTTATAATGTATATTCTGAGTAAAAAAAAAAAACATATATTAGTAATGTGAGATACACGTAATTGTCTGGTTATGATCATTGGTTGGCCTACTGGGACTGCAATTAAGACAAAACTACGTTTCATTTTGCATTATGATTCGAAAAGGTTAAATCTTCAGAAGTCACTCTCTTTTCGAGAAGAATATGACATTATACGAATATTTCATAATAGGGTTTCTTATCATCATAAAGAGTGTGCATTCGTTATATTCACATCAAAGCACAATATTAAAGTTATGATAGTTTATCATGATAAATGGCTTCACGGTAATTCCTTTTCTAAGCTTACAAATATAATACAGCATGCACCCGAAATGTGCGTCTTTCATCTGTATCAACTGGATGGCGTATATCATTATGTGGGTCTACTCTAATCCCTTTCTTGCAACCTTTTTATTATTATTATTTTTTTTTGGGGGGGGGAGGTTCTTTTCAGCAATCTGTTCTCATTATTTAATAAAATTGAATTCTAAGTATATATCAATTAGACGTATTTAACCAAGACAGAAAATAAATATAGTACATCTGGTATGTGTCTGTCTTCTGTGTAATCTGTTAATCGATTTTGATATATTAAACCTACCGGTGACCGAGCAATCTGGAAAATTATTTATTTTGCAATATACATGCATTCTTCTCTATGGGGTCGGGGCTAAAAGTCCGTTCTGATGGTTTACAATCCCGCACATTATTATTTTACGGTTCCATTTTTTATTATCGGTGTTATTAACTTTGTAAACTTTTGAATTTATTGGATTTGGTATATATCAAATTTGTATTTGTTATTAATCTTAGGTTAATAAATGGCATTAATTTTTTTGTCATTTTCCTGAAATGTCTTTTTTCTAGCATACAAGTATATACCTTATGTATTTATTACACCATACATTTTCAATATCCTATAATTTGTTGATTCATAGTTTGAACCCCCATCGAAAATGTTCGGCGAAAAAAAAACAACCCTCTTAGGGTGAGACAAATTATGATTTGAGAGATAAATCATCAGTCATTTTTTTAGTTGTGGACTTTCTTCTGTGTTCCTTGTCTCCACCCTTCATCCAGCCCATTTTCGAAGGAAGTGTACAGGGAAGGGGAAATGGGAGGGGCGGGTATTTAGGGGTATAAGAGGTCATATGAAGTTCAAATCGCAGAGCAGCCACAAACCCGATGGTAATGAATATGAAGTATGATTAGAAATTAATTAGGGCGCACAATCGAAAAAGGCCTTCAATTATTTTTACTTTATTACCAAGACATCACATGTATAATGCTAATACGACCGCCAAGGATACATTAATCATCGGGACTATTGCTACAATGGCATATATCAATCAAATACGTGTAACAAAACGTACAATTACACTGTTCTATCAGTCGCTAAGTTTTTTATTATTTGTCATGGCCCCTTGATGAATACAAACTTCAGATTCCCCACACTTGAATTTTATGACTTTGAGTTTGACATTGAATTGAAAATAATAACTAAGATTTTAAAAACCGTCTACATATTTCCTTGCTTTGTACTATTGTGTGGAAAGATACAAAATTAACAAATGTTATTCAACACTTTGTTCGATATATGTATATCTCTTTGTGTATTTGTTTCTAGCAAATGCAAGCCTGTACCAGTGCCATGTTGCTATGCAAACAAAGACATTTTGAACCGTCAACATGGTCAAAGCAGGTTGGTTGCATCGTGGATGTATTCAGGAATTCGACAGTTGGAAAGTTTCCACGATCTAAATCTTCGTAACCTCCCACAAATACTGCTCTTTGACTAGTTCTTTTGCCAAAGTCTGACAGTATATTGTACATTCTATGTAGCTTTTATGACAGGGGTGGCACCGTGGGGAAGACAGGGGCAACCTCCCCTTATAGTTTGTCAAGTAAGAAAAGAAAAGGAGAACAATAGAGGAGGAAGAAGAAAAAAAGAAGAGCATTGAAAAGAGATAATTTGGTAATGTAAAACTTTAGAATTAAACGTCGCTTTTTGATCCTTTCTTCAGGGTTCCAACTTGCCATCCGTTTGTCATGTGCGCTTATCTCGAAGTTAATAGATTTTGAAAATAAATAAATTGAACAATATCATTTTGAAGAAAAAGCAACATGAAAGCAAGATCGAATATAAGGTAATGCTATTCATACTAAAGGGAAAAAATGAATCAAGCTTGGTCATTACCCAGTTCACAAAATCGATTAGCCGATGATTAGCGTAATTTATTTGGCATACACACTATTGTTTACTATCTCCTATTTTATTTATACTCCTAATGCATGGTCAATAATATAGAATTGTGATATTTGCGTATTCGTATGCTAAAGTCTGAATGAAATTAATATATGGTATTCTTTGACAGAGAAAACTATATCAGGGTTATATATTATTGTCATGAATTTTATCATTAATTTATTAATTACGCTACTCAGTATCCATTTATTCATGTTTATAAATTTTCTCTTTTATTAATTCACATTCAACTAACTGATCAAAATACTCTGACGCAGAAATGACTACCATACGACTTTGGTATATTATCATTACTACCAATAGGCATACATATTTTGTGTTTTTCTTCTTCATCATTATTCTCAATATTGCTGTTCTTCTTGATACTCAGCATAATCAACTCAATAATTACAATATTTGAAGTCATTTCTAAAGTACGTGTGAAGTACATATGCCTATTTATAAATCTTCACTTCGGGCCTTTCGGGGTGAAGTCCCTTACGGTTAAAGGGGAAGTTCACCCTGACAGAAAGTTTTATGTAAAAATAACATAAAAAATGATAAAAAATATTGGCAAAGGTTTGAGGGAACCCCATGAATAGAATTGAATTATTTGATTTGTGACGTCATAAGCGAGCAGCTTTCCTATTTCGTACGGTAGAAAAATCAATGAAATGTCATTTTCTCAGAAATTGAAAATGTTTTTTATTGTACCTTCAGTATATCAATACACAAACTTATTTCACACCCGCTCCTAAAAAGAGAATTAAACATACGTCATCGCGAACCATTAAAATTCAAATTTATTAATAAATTACTATAAATATATTCATTTCATATTACATAACATGTATGTGACGTAACAACACGTGAAATTCGGAAACTTTCTTATTCTTTAATGGATTTCCCTCAAACCTTTACCAAATTTTTTCTGCTACTTTTACAACAAAGTTTTCGTCAGGGTGAACTTTCCTTTTAAGAAAAACAAGGATTGTGACAAAGTGCACATGAAAGGTGGTAACATGCAGGCAGGAGGTCGTGTATATTAAAGGCCAAGTCCACCTCAGAAATATTTATATTTATAAATATTCATTTGAATCGAGAAAAATCAAACGAGCATAACTCTGAAAATTTCATCAAAATCGGATTAAAAATAAGAAAGTTACGACATTTAAAGTTCCACTTATTTTTCACAAAACAGTGACAAACAAAGAGACAGTCGATGATGTCCCTCACTATTTCTTGTTTTAAATTGTTTGAATTATACAATATTTCATTATTAACAGATATGACAGTAAGGGCGAACTTGTTTGAACAATATAGTATTAAACAATAATTCAACATATTCAGGGAGGGATTAATCATTGTTTCACTTGACAATGAGGAGAAAAATAGAATATTTCATTTAACAAAATAAATAGTGAGTGGATGACGTCATCAGTCTCCTCAACTGCATACCGATCAGGATGTGCAAAACTGTTTTGTGAAATTAAGCGAAACTTTGGAATGTCCTAACTTTTCCTATTCTAGATCCTATTTTGAAGGCATTTTCAGTTATGTTCGTTGGATTTTCTCTTTTTAATGAAATTAAACCTTTGTTGTGATGGACTCAATTTAATATTGCATTTATTCAAAGTATTCATGGCATTGGTAATGTCTGAGTGTCAGTCAGTATTGTGTATGGTCTGAAATTCAGTGTCCTGACGTAAATCTTACGAAAGTAAACTTGACTTGCGCACCACCAAGCACCGACATACACACACACACCCTCCTATATGAATACTGAAATCCGTATCAGAAAAAAGTATCGGTGACGAAATATGTAATTTCACCTTCATAGGGGGTATTTGTGGATAATCCACAAAATTGCGCAACCACACTCGTTCTCATGGAGTAATCTCTCGATCTAGTGTCTCTCACCCACACATGCCTAATTAAACACACACTCATACACCAGGCCCTCACGCACACTTGACCTATGATCGGTTTCCATCGAACGGTGCTAGTATGGACACCTCCTGAATTTGCATGCAGAAAGGTATGCACCAAATGGGCACCCACACGCACACCCTATACACAAACGCACCCACCCTTATCAACCAACACAGAGATCACACACCCACACTCTTCCGGGAACCTTTTGACATTAAAATTCACTTTCAATGAATAATTGTCAAGTGTCTTATAATTTAGTAATTCGTACATCTTATGCACAAACGTTTGCAATACCGCTCCTTTCTTACCCACAAATTTCTCCACCCCCACCCCCATGATTGAATCTTATAAATCTTCTCTTATAGCCCGGCTGACCAGTTGGCCTTTTGTTGGGAGAGGTGGGCTACTTACCCAATCACATACTTCAGGATTGGTTGAGCTATAGCAGTCAACCCTCTGTAATAATGTATCTATCATTAGCTGGGTCTGCTCTAAGTCCAAACTAGGACCTCTCTTTGAATCCTGTTGTCTTTGTAGGAGACGGGTCACACGATCAAAAGGTCCATTGCGCCCATGAATCTGAGCGTCAGAGGTCTCTATGATGGCTGACAGAACAACGATGAAGGATAATATCCAAAGACTTGGTCCCGACCAGATGAACAGTTTCCTAAACGACCCCATTGGCTTTGACCTGAACACGGCTACGAATGATTCAGAAATCTTGTTATCCACAAAATTTGATAGTCACTTTAAATCAAGTACTTGTAAAGATGTAGTCAATGCAGACCTGCATGGGCCTGACGAAGGATCGCCGTTTTGTCAAATGTGCGTCAAGTGTCAAAACGGAATGATCTTAAGAGGTTTTTCCGTCTTTCACACTTTAATGAACTACGTACATGTAGTTTAATTGACTTGTTACAACAATTGGATTTAATTCAAGTGACTCAAGGCAAAGAACCCTCGCAACAAAGAATGGTTATTTCACCGCAGGAAAGGAAGTCATCATCTGAACGTTAACTGATCCCACAAACTAGAATGTCATATAGATAAAGCTACGCTGGTTCGTCTGGATAAAATATATCGTTCCAGTCAAAGGGTCTTCGTAGACGGAGCCACTTCAACCAAATGCGTCATTTCCCACCCTGTGCAGTTGGAGACGCAGTGAACCACGTGGGTTTGAATAGGAGTCTTCCTGGTCTGTACGTACGCAGCTGCAACAACCATTGCACGCGCGTTAATTCGAGCGATGGCTATAGTGTCGATATGATACACAATATCTTCATGTTCCAGGATGAAACACACAAGACAGGAGGAGCACCACTGCAGGGGCGGATCCAGGATTTCACGGGGGAGGCAATTTGAAATAATGAGAGCGGATTTCTTTCCTTTTTTGGCTTCTGTCTATGTCCCACCATTTCCTTCTTAACTATCAGTCTTTTCCTCTCATAAGTTCCTTCCTTCCTTTCCTCTCTGCATATACCCCTTCTTAGCCTTCACTTTCTCTCATTCTGCATTTCCTTTCTCTCTCCCTTTCTACTCTCCCTTCCTCTTCTCCTTTTTGTGTGGGTGCAGGGGAAACCGGAGGTTATTTAAAAATAATCATGAAGACATAACCATCATGATTTAGTAAGTTTCCAGCCAATTTTGACAGGACATTTCCTTGCACATTCACTATTTTCACAAACAGCAAACTTGATCTCATGTACTTCATAAATGACAAAGGAACTAAAAAGTGAAGAAGCTTTGTTCAGGGAGAGGATATGTACTTTAATTCATAAAAGCATCCATCTTTTCAAGTTGCATATTGGTTAAATAAAAAAAAGGTGATACATGAGAGATAGGAATATATGATCAAAGATGGCAGATAATAATTGTCCATCATGGACGATAACTTTTGCAAAATCTGCATTGAGGAATAGAAAAGGAATTAAAAAGGATTAGTTACTGGCAAGTTGCTGGCTAATTGTCTGAAATAGGGCATGAATACTTTGTTGTTGAATCAGAGCTATAGCTTTGGCTATCAATAACAGATTGAACAAAACCTATGCCACATGCAGCCCAAAAAACAGAACTTCCTATGAATGGATCGAGATAGGTGGAGACTGAATCTAATCTAATTCTAAGTCCTAAAACGTACCTTTCATACTAAAAGCTCTACAAAAAGGGAGCCAATATTACAACAATAGGGTATAATATATCTTAGAGTTTAGCTTTCATCTTTCTTGTCATCCAATTGATAACTTATCTTACATTGAGATTAATTACACTCCTTCCAACAGTCTTTCAGATTTTATGGTGGGGTGAAGTGAATGCATTGGGGGAAGTGATTGCATTGGGTGAAGGGAAACAACAGGGGGATGGTAATAATTACATGACACTTTCTTTTTTTTAATTCTATCCAATATCATGTCCAGCAATTTTTCTGAGAGGATGTGGTTGGGAACAATTGAGGAAGTAAAAATACAAAGTGTTTATAGGTTCTCACTTTACTTGGGGGCTTAGTGTACAATCGCAATACACAGCAATAGAAAAATATCTTTTTATTATCCCTAGGTCACCTCCTTGCCCCCATCCCTTCTGTGTTCAGCCATAAATTTGCTGAAAATACCTTTACACCTCTTGTAGTTTATTCATCAATACAACATACTAATGAAATTAATTATGATCTATGCAATAAACAACAACAAAAACACTCGATAGTCAGCATTTGAGTTGCGGTTTAAAATGTTTTCATCATGGGGGAAAGTTTTCTGTATTGAAAAAAAAATCCACAGCATTTTATATAAACACCAAGTGTGATAACTGTTATATACAAGAATAATACAAATTTACATTTCATATTGGGGGTGGATTACAGTCACATTTGATTAGGTACAAACTTTCCTTGGGAATCGCGATGTAGGTTTTATCACAGTATTGATGTACATGGATAAGAAAAATCAAAGAATTTCTTCCCTGTCCAAAACCGATGAAAAGTCAGACTGAATCAGATATTGTTACAAAATCTCTATGAAATGGTTATATTCATATAATAGTTTTCAATTTAAGGTTTGCATTAACAGCTTTACGGTTCTATTGTAAATTGTTGAGAGAGATGAATCTTAATATCTTTACAAAACTTTGCTGAAAGGTTGAGAAAACAGTAAAGCATTGTGTTTGCAGAACACCTACCATTCAATGTCTTTCATTAAAAAAAAGAAAGATTGGATGGGTACCATCCAGTACAAGAGGTAATATCAGATCATTCATTTTTGTAAAAGTATAAAAGAGCATATAAAGCTATCTAATTCAAGATATGAACCATGAACTACTAAAATGACATACATGGTTTTATAATTATCAGTGATATGTTTGCAAAATGTGGGAATCCGTAAAACCATTCATGCCCCCTTGATAAAAAGATGACTAGATAATAATTGAACAAACACTGTGCCGAGAGATGACTTGACAGCATCTGGTGAACTCCTCAGCTATCCGAATGAACGATTTGATTAATTTGCAGGCTTGTTAGTCTGCAAAGAGAAAGAAAAAAAAGGATGAATAGACTAGAGTAATATTACTTGAACTTTTAGCCATAAATATTGTTCAAAGTTTTTAGTATTTTTATTTTTTACTTACAACACTTGAGTTACAGATGTCTGAATAAATAACCTGTACATTATGTAGCTTATCCAGACATGGTAAGTTGCATGATGTCAGGTTCAAATATTGGGGATTAGGCTCAGAATCATGAACATATTTGAAAAAGAATTACATTATTCATGTATTAAAGTAAAAAAAAAACTTTCTATCTTCCCTTACTTGCTATTTATTTTTCGATTCAGATACACAATCCTAATCTCAATGAGATATAAATGTTCCATATGCAAGAAAAACCATTTCACTTAGAACAATTTGCTATGCAGGTCGAAAACTTTTGAATTCTACCCAAATAACATAAAATCTGTGTGTCCACTGATTATTTTGAAAAACAAATTCAAAGAAACACTTTTACACACACAAACATTAGTCATCACATTAGTCACCTCATTATCCATATCATCATTATCATGATTATTAAGTTATTTTTTATGTGTTTTGTATGCCCCTGCATAAGAATGCTCATGAGAGTGGGTCTTCATTTTTGTCTTCTCAACTCTTCTTTTTGATTTCCTAATTAAGTTGGTGTTGGATGGCTGCATGTACTCTTAACTGTCAATTATTGATTTCTCATAAAATGTCCAAACATACTTACTGCATTGTCGTCTCTCACATGAGACGCCTCTGTCATTCCGTGGATAAGCCATGTCATAGGAATCGCTGGTTCCTTTGCCATACTCTATGCACAAGAAGTAATATGGAGCACAACCGATCCCTGCATAAAAGGAGAAAACAAATGCCAAATGTTTTTAGATATATATACACATACAAGGTGGTGGTCGCCTGATTTCGTGATCAATAATAGATGCAATATGATCTTAAAACCTAGATGACCTTTGAACTTATCATCCTCAAGGATACACGTGTGGTATTACCCAAAGATCATTTGTAGTGAGTATGAACACAATTGATGCAGACATAAAGAAATGAGAGCTTGAAAAGAGGATGGACATGACCTCATATCATTTGTTTTTTAACCCCTTGATGACCTTTGACCCCATGATCCTCATAAACAAAGATGTGGTATTACCCAAGGATCATTTGTACCAAGAGTTAACACATATGATGCAGAAATAAAGAAGTACATTAGACAGTTTGAATAAAAATCTGAGCTTTTGACCCATAGATGGCCTCTGATCCCACCCTCCTCAACAGCACACATAGGGTATCACCCAAGGATCATTCAAAAAAAGTTTAATAAAAATTGATAAAGATATAATGAAATGAGAGTAAGTTGAACAAAAATCTCAAATAAGGATGAACGCGAACTCATATCATTTGATCTTATGATTCCTAGATGATCTTTGACCCCCTTATTCCCATGGGGTCACATGTGCTACTACCCAAGGATCATATTTACCAAGTATGAACATAATAGATGCAAAGATTAAGTAATGAGAGGAAGTTGAATAAAAACTTTAACATTTTTAAACAGACCAAAGGACTAAAGATCTAACAGGAAAAGTGATTTTGAGGTCTCTGCTGAACTTCGTTCAGGCAAGACAATATGGTAAATTCACATCTTGGGTCAAGAACCTTATGTCGTCCCAAAAATTGTCAATGCCAGTACATGTTTTATTTAATGCATTGTTGAGTAAATGTAGGCTAGTGCTAGAGGTGCGCTATTACAGCGCTAGGTATGAGCTTTGACGCACTGTGACTATAGCTGCTCATATAATCTAAGGTAGATATGAATAATAAAACTAATTCTGACAGGTCGCCCTTCTAAAAACACCTACCACTACTTCCACTCCCCCCAAAAAAAGGGGGTGGGACAGGGGAGTGCTTTTGCACCCACCACACCCCCACCACCCGGTGACGGCTATGGCTACAGTACCGAATACGACTCATATGTTGTCATGTTAAGTATCCAAATATAGTTCACAGATTTCGAAACAATCCTCCATTAATCAGAATCAGCATTACTATCGGTTTCCCATAGACAATGGTATAAAATTTTGTATGTAACAATTGTTTGAAATTTATCTTTCAAATGTACCTTCTCTTATCACAAGAACAAATTCAAATTAAAGTTTAGGTTTATTTAAACTAATCAATAAAACTGTACGTTACAATATTTTAGACATCTATTATCGATATATTACATTTTAAGACAACATCTTTTATCGATAGTCTTTGCTAGCTTTCCATGATTCCTTCAAAATAAGATTGTATCAAAATACTTTTAAAAATGCTGATATTATAAAAACTACCAACTCTCTGCAAAAGAAATTATGGTAGAATGACAATAACAAAAGAAAGTTGAAAGAGAATGCAACAAAATATATCATACTAGACATATCCATTCTGAATGAAATTCCGCTGATAGTGGTAGACCTTCCAGGTGCAATGCGGGTCTTGGCCTGTTTGGGTGTTAGAACGTTGCCAGTATATCCAAACTTATCATGAGTAGAATCAGAATCTTCACGGCTGCCATAGACTGCCATGTGCCACAGTCCAGGACCAGAAGGCACTCCAGAATTCGCTGTGAATCCCATGGTGGCGTCCATGGTCACTTTCACCTCTCCAGTCGTCAGTGGATAGTTCATGTTAGTAGCCAATGATTCCCATTCCACTCGAGGGCGTTCAGCAGCCTGTCCAGCACCTTGTCCACGACCTGCGCAAAAATTTAAGAAAAAGAGTATTATCGCAAACAAATAGGAAATTCATGTTTCATAGCCAAAGACAAATGCATTCTGGGTAAGTGCTGTATTTTAATGCATTACAATAACAATAGTTTATGTGGATCTTAATACTTAATGTTTCTAAGCATGGAACATTGTAATCAGCATGAAATGAAAGCTAGCTCAAACTGGGACTTGAACCAATAGAAGCTGTTGTAGAGATGGACACCTGCTTGTAGATGGTTTTAAAAATGGACCTACAAAATAATCTTACTTGGAACTTGAAGAATCCTATACAAATACTTTCACTATGTTTTCTCATACCATAAATAATGCCCCATAAATTATGTTTTCACGGAAGGGTGAAATATAAGCCTGTTCTGCAGGCTGCTGAAATTTATACCCTTTTCCTTGACCACTGTTTTTTTTTAACTTGCTTTTGTATATGAGCATGGTGTCCATCTTGCAATGACAGTACCCTCATCCCAAGATGTGAGCCAAGATTAGGATTATAAAGCCAAACTCATCAGTCAAAAAAGAGTTTGAAAGATGAAAATTACAAATGTTATCATCAATATAATAGGTGCTTTTTAAATGATTCAAAAGGATAGAAACAAGTGAATTTCAGGACATTTACTTAGTATGCAAAGTATCTAGACTAGAATTGAAATAAATTGAATCAATTCAAGTCAGCAAAACAGTGAAAAAATCATTGAACACGGATATCAAGTGACAATCTCTGGATTTTCAGAATTTGTCAACAGTCAGCTTCTGTCATAATCTGCCATTTAGATCAGGCTATTGACTTACCAGTATCTCTAGAAGGGGTACTACCTTGATCTCCCATGCATGTCAAAGCTGTACATGATGTGAGAGCTTTACTATTTGGTCTACCCTTCAGGGTGAAGCCAGGTCCTGTTTTTGAGAGCTTCACACACAAGTATTTTACGTTTTGACAGCCATCATTCAGATCAAGAGTGTAGGGAATCCTGTTGAATCTGACCGGGGTTCGCCTGTCGAAATTCTGCTGTCTTTCCGCCCCAAGATTTAGATTAGCGGGAGAAATTTTGGCCTTCTTTCCGTTTTTCTTGGAACTGCCCCAAGCTTGAACAGCCCACCCTGGTTGTCCGGTGACTTCGGTAGAGGTTCCTCTGTCATGAACCACATTCAAGTTGAGGAGCATGTCATTGTTCCTACCAGACTGCACAGCTGAGTTCACCTCCCGACTTATTCCTATATTATTGACCACGAACATCTTCTCGGACGCGGCTGTTTGATTTGAAGGAATTGGGGAAGGGTGAAGGGAAGGAAGGGATGTGGGATGGACAATACCACGAGAGGGTGATGAGGTGGAGAGCAAATCAGCAGTCATGTTAACACCTAATTGATAGAAACATAAATTAATTAAGGAGTTTGATTTATGAAATAAACCCAGGTAAATCTCCAGCAGCACCAGGGTATATTCTTATAGAAGGGGCATGACGACCATATGGCATGGCCCTAGGAATCGGGGGTGCTGTGTGCATTATTCTCCATAAGCAACACCCCAAGGTATTTTGGACGATGTGTAAAAATGTAACAAAAATGCCCTTAAGTTTTTTCTGAAACCCTTTTTTTCTTTTCAAATTTCTCGGAACCAATTTGATCGCAGTTTTGTACAATTATCATCAATAATAATATAAGTAGTAGTATTACCAAAGATGATTATAGCCCCAACCTATCATAACAGTAATGTGGTAGGAAATGGCTACATCATTCTTCCATATTACAATGGCAACAAAGTTTCTGTCACTCTCGAATAATGAACCCTGCATAAGTCTTTACTAAAAAAAACAATGTTGTCTCATGAGAACTTGAACAAAAAGAAGTGACAAATTAATTTGCTCTGCAAGATATTTTACATTGTAGTTCTAATTGGGCAAAATGAATTTTGGGAATATTTTCATTCTCAGATTTCTCTTTAGGATAATAAAATATGGATTTCCATTTTTTTTCATTTTCATTGTATATTGGTTTCAACTTAAATATCAACTAATTTGATCATCATAGCATGAGTCCACATCAATACACATACATGAGTAAAGTTTGAAATGCAGTGTCAAGTTTTTTTCATCTACCTATAAATGTTACAATATAAAGAAAAAAAATCCAATAGAATACAATGTTTTGATAAAAAGATTATTTTACGAATATTTTTTAATCAAAGATATTAATAAACTAGTTTACAATTTTTCGTGGAATTCCAAAAAAGAAATGATGAAACGTAATGTATGTCATAATCCTGAAAAAAGAAGGGGGATTAGGAATGGTTGACTTAAAGACTAAATGTCGATCACTACATCTGTCATGGATCAATAAATATTTGACAGGAGAAGACAGTGCTTGGAAAACTCTGTTCGAACATTGGACACAGAAAATTGGCGGGGATTTCCCTCTTTGTTTGACTTTTAATTGCAAAAAGAGTGATATGTATCGTATTTGTATGAAAAAGCATGTTCTGTTCATGGGATGATTTAAAGTATATTGATATGTTTAAAGTAACGAATATTGAAAACGAAATTATTTGGTACAATAGTAACATAAAGTATAAAAAGATGTATTATATTTTCCTAACTGGATAAAAAACAATATTTTAAAAGTTAATCAAATCCTAACGGGTGGTGATTGGAAGAAGATAGATTCAATATGCACTGTTTTTAAAGAAAGAGAATTACTTTCTACCTTTGAATTGTTGAAAATAAAAAATGCGTTCCCGAAGATCTGGCTTGACAAATTACGTAATAGTGCACGAAACGTAAATAGCATGTCATCGAAATCCAGCACTATTGAAATATCAACAGGTGACTGTATAGAAATCAATGGCATGAAAGCCAAACATTTTTATCATTTAATGATCAAAAAGGAAAAAAGGGACCTCCCTTGTATTCATTTTTGGAACGATTTCTTTAGCTGGCCTCTTGAATTCAATTGGAAACGATTATTAGAGTTTAAACTTTATTTTATAAACGACAACAGGATTAAACAGTTTAATTTTAAATTACTTCATAGAATACTACCAAGTAAAGACAACCTTTGCAAATGGAAAACTAAAAATGATATTTTATGTAATATTTGTAAAGTTCCAGAAAACAGTATTCATCTTCTTTTTACCTGTCAAGTGGTAACAGTTTTTTGGAAAATTGTTTCTAAATTAATATATGCTTTGTTCGATGTTAAGATTGTTTTGAACAAAAAAATTATTGTAATAGGTCATGAAATAGAAAAAAAAGATATGAATGTGGTTAACCTTATTATAAATTTTTCACAATTTGTAATTTACAGAAATTATATTAGAAAATGTTTTGAAAACGACAAACATAAGACTCATGCCTTTTATCTTATTAAAGATCTAAAGGCAGAAATTCGAAATTATTTGATACGAAAATAATCAGATGAGACTTGATTTAAAGCAAGTCTCAAAGTTTCTTTCAATTCTTTAGTTCCTTTTCCTTATTTTATCTATGTATATTTGGGTATGCGACTTTTGTAAAAACGATTGTAAATATCAGGTGAACAAATAAAGTACCTCTTATGAGGATTAAAGAGAGAAAAAAAAATTTCCTGCTTGTTGAGAGTTTCAACAGATCTGACTCCTTTTCAACATTTCATGCTTGTACATATTAATCTCTAGGTTCAAACTAAAAAAAAATCTATGAGCTGCAACATTGAAACAAGTAGTTCATTTCATAATGGGATTTTGTTGATCAGTTTTGACAAGCCATATTATCTTCTTAAAGCTTCAAAATAAGCTCCTTGAAATGAGTTTGTATTCGCTGGCTTATCATGTGTTTTTTTTAATTGGGCGGTCACATAGTATCATCAAATGATAATTGTCTTACCTTCACACTGGAGTTTGAGGCAGCCCATGAGGAAATCAGGGTTGTTATCTCTCACTTGAAGTTCAAAATCTGGGTGTGGATTGTCCTTATGCAGCTTGACACATAGGAACTTCACTTGCTTACATGTCACATCGGGTCTCATATCAATTCTATGTTCGAGGTTCTGAAATGAAATGTGAGTTCACAACATGAGAAGTGATTTCATTATATTTTATTCCTTCTCCATTCGTCATGTGTATAGTAGCAAACCCAACTGAACCTGAAATCTTAACCCGGCCTACATTTTGTATTTGGAATCATGAATTCCAAGTAATCATATCCGTTTGAAGTCTACATATAGATCCATGTATAACAATGATCAGTCTTGTTGAATGGGGAAGATGGAAAATTTTGTAAATCTGATGTGATTTATTTGGAGATTAAACATTCTTTCTGTGAGATAACAATATGCCTAATAAAGGTACCAAATAAATGAAGCCAAGAATGACCTACATATGTATACACACATGAAAAATTATATCTTTTAACTGGGGGTATTTTTCCTACATACTTACTACAACATCTGCAGTTACCTCCTTGGACATCTCCTAGTGGAGAACAAGGAACTGTCCGAAATAGCCCTCATAAGTTGCAAAAAGCCTTTGTCCATTGAAATTTAATAAGGTAGCAAGTAATGGACAAAGGCTTTTTGCAACTTATGAGGGCTATTTTGGACAGTTCATTGTTCTCAACTAGGAGATGTCCAAGGATGTTAGGATCTATGCTTTTGTCTTTATTCTATGATAACTATAAAACAGAAATATATGCAGACAAGATATAAGTATCATATCGCATGATATAATAAAATACATAAATCATGAGAACCTTTATTTGGGATTCATGTCTGTGTGGGTACAAATAGTAAGGCCACCAGTAGCCCAAGTGTGGTGACACTGACAAGCTGGCCTAGCCTAACTCATGCTATAAAATCAAAAGCAATATCTAGAGCTGCCAACCTGAACAGGAACATTTCAGTACTTTTATAGCTGAAAATCGGTATTTAGGTGGGAAAAATCACTATTCTTAAATGAATACCATACGACAAGACATAAAGCTGAAACTTTAGATACCAGTTTTTCTCTCATTTTACAGTACTAAATACAAAAAATCTATTCTACTTCGCAGCTCTGAGTATCGGATACTTGGAGCCGTTTCATAGAGAACATGATTCTGGTGACTTCTCATTTGATAAGTAACTCCCACAAAAACATTGACTTTGATCAGCTGTTGAGCCCTAGTACAATGGTTGCACCAAAATGGCAAAGTGTTTGTACATCGTTTGAAACCTGCCCTGAATGCATGCAGCTATAACCATCCAACCCCTTGCACTGTCAATGACACACAGACAAGAATAGACCAATTACCACTCTGGTACACCAATCTATTACAAAATATTTTGGCATGTACCGTAAACGAAAAGTCACCAATCCTTGAACTGTCGGTACCCTTGGTGACCACAGTATCCCGTACAAAGTCACTATTCAGGATCTGTGTGGAGTGAGATAGTTTCCTTCCACTTGCTCTATTGGTATTTGAAGCCCAGGCCTCCATTCTCCAGAGATCAGTACCCTGTAACAAAGGGTGAAAACCATAAAAATATCAAAATTGCGTTGTCAAAATAGATCGATAAACTAGATGGATTCTCAACTGCACACAGTCAAAAATTTAAGCCCCCGCCACTGCCAGATTTGAACTATATTGCTTACTTTATTGCGATATTGTGAAACCATCAAGTTAATCTCATCAGGTTGTTAACCTCATAGTCATTAGAGAATCACTTCTTATAGATTCCATATAATTCTTATTCATTGAAAATAAGAAGACTTTTATGGATTCAACATTATCTGTCACAGTGTGCTTGATCTTTAACTGTATTATGATATAATCACCATTTAGCTTTACAGGTCTACAGCATTATATTTCTGACATTAGTATCAGGGTATAATTCACTTTTGAATGATAAAACTTATTGGAACTTACCATTCAGTAGGTAGAGTAAGGAACATTAAGAAACAGCAAAAAAATAAGCCAGTTAATTTTCTGTACTAGTTTGCTATTCTCCAAGAATAGGAAGCCCACAACATCTTTGATATGTTATTATTGTCAATATGCTTGCATACATAAACCCAGTTTGAAATCATGCAGTCTTTCAGACTGTCCTTGAGTACTGTTATAAAAAAATCATATGTTTGAATATATGAATGACTTTTGTGACCTTCGCCCTTTGATCTCTGTCTAACCAAATCTATATCAGATTATTATCACTCCAGTAAGCAAACATCTTCCATTTTTGAAGTTGCTACCTCAAATACTCAAAGAGCTTTCTCAAGTACAAGGTACTTTAACCCTATCTAGGCCGGGGGGGGGGCTCCGAGGCCCCCCCTCAAGGAATCGCGCGATATTTTCGCCGTGCGAATTTTTTTAATGCGCTGCTGGCTGACTTGCTACTTTCAAGTCTTGCGCAACTTTTGAGACCAATTTTGCGTCACTCGGTTACGTGGTTCCGAAATTACGCAACATTATGTAAGTGCATGTCAGACCGAAAATTGCTCAAAAACGTAATTTCATGTACAAAGTCAATGCAAATTGTGTTTTCAACCAAAATTCATAAATGTATGATTATTTTTAGTTTTGCTTGTCTAAATGTATTCATTTTATGCTTTTTATAGTCACAGAAGAGTCCCCAACAAATTTCATTGAAAAAACAATGAAAAACAAAAGGTAAAAAACAAAGAAATACATAAGAAATTGCAAAAAACAATATAATACATAGGAAAATGATTTGATATCACAATTTTTTTCATGCAAACTTGCTAAGGACACCACAAAGAGTTTCTATACCAGAAATTAGTACATTTGGAGCTCTATTTAGGGAGTTAGAGGAAAAAGTATGATTTCGCATACTAATTACGCATAAATTAGCATAATCACTTAATAACGATTCGCACGAAATGAATTACTATACAATCTTGTAGATTATGTCCCAGACAACCCACATGCCAATCTTTGGCGTGATCGTGCGATCGACGGCCGAGATCTTAGGGGGGGCCTGGGAGGCCCCCCCCCTGGCCATAGGAACTCCCAAAATACCCCGGCTTAGATAGGGTTAAGATGCATAATGCCCTTTATGAACTTGAACCCCTGACCTGTGAAACGTATCAGATCACCCTTACTCTATATGCATACATGACTCAAATTTAGAGTAAATATGGTTCTTGAGTTATCATGAGAAGGCATTTAAGGTATGTAATGACCTCTATGACCTTCAACCTTTGACTTTCTACCCCCAAACCTAATTCAGTCAATTGTCACTCCCACATGGTGCAAATGTGAAGTCAATCCATCAAAGAGTTCTGAAGCTATCATGGGACAGAAATGGGATGGACGGAAGGACAACCCACAAACATAATGCCTCCAGCAATACCAATGGGGGGGTCGACTTGATAAATCCCTGAATTTTTTTTTTATTTATTTAATATGTCAAAACTCAGAAGTAAACTTGACCTTCTAAGAGTTGTTATTTTTCTCAGATCTATTTCTTAATATCACATTACCCATTTTGTCTACTATCCATTTGGTCTACTTACTGTTTAATATTGCCAATTTGAAACTTGGTATTCTGTCTTCTTCCAATTTTATGTAAAGAACTGAAGGATCTGATCATCATTCTATGCATTATGTTGGCAACTTCATCTAATGACCATTTGATTTATTATAAATTCTGTTCAATTCTCAATTCATCTCTACCCTCTCAACTTTGAAGTAATTGATTAATTTTAATTTAACTATGAGATGATTCTAAAATTATTGTAAAAGAGGATTTCTCTGTTTGTGTGCATCACTTTTTTCCTTTAAAGAGAAAAATCAACTTACCGTAATGCTCATAGTCCTCGGCCGATCGAATCTGACCTCGACATTAAATCGTACATCATTATCATCCTGTGCTACAATCTGAGGGTTAGATGAGGTTGGGGTGACCTTCATCACATAAACTGATTTTGCTGATAAAGCAAACAAAATGTAATAATTTAATTTGTAGCTACATTCTGCAATGATTTATAAACACAATGATTTTTAAACACATACATATAAAATCCACTTCAAAAGATATGGTAAATCTATAATGAAATATCAAACAATCACAATCATGAAAATTTCAACAAATTTTGTAATAAGTAATAGCATTTAGGGGATCAGGACAACTGTCGGGGGGTAATTGTCTGGAGGTAGTTGTCGGGGGGGGGTAATTGTCCTAGAACAAGCCTTTAGAGATTTCACTTAATTTCCTATACCATATGAGCACATTGCAAATTCACATTACAAATGAGGGAATCAATGACATCACTGACTCACCATCTCTTTTGTATTTTATTATATGAACTTTGAAATAACTCAATTTTGTTCTAATGATTATTATACTAAACATGTTTACTCTTTGAACATGTGGACATACTATAGTTGTAGCAAATGTTTTCTATCAAGGGTAGCCAAGTCAAGAGCACAATCAGGTGGGAGAATCCCTCAAAAGGTGACAAGATTATTTTTTTAATTTGTGCATGAAAAAAAATTAATCTTATTGCTTATTCCAGTCCATGTCAATTTCTCTGTTTTCTGTTTCAATTCAGTTGGTAATTCTCACTGGTACCTAGCCCTACGCTCAACTATTGACAGCGCCGCAAACCGTCAGTTTGGTTCGCTTATTTTGGACATAATGCTTTGAAAGTTAAAAATTTCTACTCATATATACTCACGAACTTCCTGGACAACCAACAAACCCTGTAGAATCCTGATTTGAAAATTATTTTGAGAAAAAAACGTGATTAACCAGTGCTGTCAAAATGTTCCCATGTTGTAGCAGCCATCTTGGAAAGTCGAAAATAGACTGCGCATGCGCGGTGTCGGCGCAGGAAACATGAATATTCAGGCTTTCAGAGAGATTAATGAATATGCATGAAGACGAGTGACAGATCCTTGCTCTCATGGAGAGTACCAAAAAAAAAAAAAAAAGAAAGAAAAAGAAGAAGAAAAAAGAAAACCCCCCAAAGAGATAGTTTATTCTAATATCCATTAGAGAAAATCCCTGGGGGATGAAGGTAATAAATTCCCCCACTTTTTCGAGAGTGGGGATGGCGTGTACAATATCCCCCTCTTTTGAGGAAAAAATGATATTGTATTTAATTCAGTTGATGATATTTTTCATAAAAATGTCATAAACGACGGTTATATTGTGGAATTTTCATATGAAATGCTCTTAAAAACAACGAAGTGGTTATTTTTCTCTCGCTCGCTTCACTTGCTGGCAAAATAAAAGAATTATGTGTGGGGGTCTGCTCAGGTTAGTAAGGGTGTGTGTGTATACTTAAGTGTGAGTTCATGCAAGAAACTTCGGCAAAAAGTCTATCACCCCCCCCTCCCACTCCTCAAAACGGATTTACGCCGGTGGTAATATCACCTTGCAAGAACAAAATGGCGAGCATGAGCAATCAGCAGCAGTGCTCTATTTGTTCGGCTTATTTCGTGAAGAACCGTACGGGCTACAGAAAAATACAACTTGTCAAAATCACCAGCCCAAGGACAATCAGCAGGGTCTTCCAGAGGGAGGGCATACTGTACAGCTTCATTTGCGAAGAATGCAAGAGAAAACTGGTGCAAAATACCATACGAAATAAGAACGCCCCAAATAAAAGGGACAGAACAAAACGCACATTTTCTTCCCCACATGGCACACCATGTGCAAAGAGGCCAGCGACTTTCGCTTCGCCATGCAGATCCAGCCAACAGCCTCCAGAGATCCAAGATCCAGAGGATGATGTGCAACCAGAGAATCCCCAAACATCGATGAGTAAAATCAAAGACCATCTCGATGCAACAAGATACCTTCAAGCATTTCGCATGCTACAAAAAACATCATTATATGATGATAATAGGATAAAAAAGCTAATGATATACCCATTTAACTTTTGTTGCATTTTCAAAGGAATTCTTTTTTTTTTGCCTATTAACTTATTGCCTATTAAAATTTCCACTGAGATTTTGACCAAAATAATAAAATAAACTTGTGAATTTAAAATAATATTGATTTTAAGGAGCATTTGAAAAAAAAAAAATTGTAATTATGTGGTTTCTTATTGAGAACAAAAGTGAAAAACACTGTTGCATGGGCATCAGTCAATTGTTCTTTATGTTTATACCACCAGGCCAAATATCCACCTATCCTTGCAAAGAACGACATCCACTGACTTCAGAGAATATCTGAAGGATTATCTTGAAATCCTAAAGAGGGACCAGGACAAAGCCCCAAAGGCTATCATCTACACACAGTAAGCATACATGTTCTTTAATATGGAAAGTAAGATAGTAAAATGGTGTACCTGGATAACTACTAGATAAGAGAGAGTTAAATGACACAGTGGTAAACTTACAATATTACAGTTCAATTCCACTGTAACAAAGAAAAAAATGAATCCAGGTGTTACCTCTAGCACCAAATAAAAATGATTATACTTTTATTTGTGGGTATGCCACTCATAGAAAGTTTGAGAGGCACTGTAACAAGCATGAACATTTTTTTAAAACTCCATCTGTATACATGCTTAATATTTTCTTTAATTTCTTGATTTTGTAAAATAAATGATGTGAATACTGCTTTGACATCACAAGGCATGAAATGTTTAATACATTAGTGAAATTTCTTAATATTCACCATCATTCCTAACATAGTTTGCATAATTACCTAATACTCCTCAAAACAGTTGATCTTGATCTATTCTTTGACCCTTTTACTTAATACAGGAGCATTTCAAAGGTCACTGAAATTTGGGGATGGCTACAAAAGGAGCTTGGTTATGAACCTGCTGGGCAACGTCTTTGCGAGATGTACCATGCCAGTACAGACTCGTCTTCATGCATATTCATTAATCTCTCTGAAAGCCTGAATATTCATGTTTGCTGCGCCGACAACGCGCATGCGCAGTCTATTTTCGACTTTCCAAGATGGCTGCTACAACATGGGAACATTTTGACAGCACTGGATAATCACGTTTTTTTCTCAAAATAATTTTCAAATCAGGATTCTACAGGGTTTGCTGGTTGTCCAGGAAGTTCGTGAGTATATATGAGTAGAAATTTTTAACTTTCAAAGCATTATGTCCAAAATAAGCGAACCAAACTGACGGTTTGCGGTGCTGTCAATAGTTGAGCGTAGGGCTTCGCCGCGAAGCAGCGGAGCCCTGTAGGGTTAACTGGTACCTTCTTTTTTCTTTACATTTCTTCAGAGTTTGATTTAAAAAACACATTATTTTTAGTTTCTTTTCTTTAAATTTGTAAATATTTAATCAATATAATATTCATTAAATATCATGAATACATTTCAATGAATGAAAATAACTACAGAAATCGATGGTCAATTATCTATGCACGACAAGATGTTCTAGACTGTCATTTAAGGATACATCAGTTTCAATGCTGAGTGTTAAGAAAAGGTATCTGGAGAAGTCCCATCAACATCATAAACTTACTTATTCTACAAGTCTGCCTTTTACATGATATCCTTGTCTGTCCATTACCATGCGGGCCTGATATGCTGAAGGACGGGTTGGGATTCCTGGCCTGGCCAAACTCAAAACATAAGTAGATCTTTCCTTCACATCCAGCATCAGAGATATTCACACTGCAGAGTAAAGGCAATCATACAATTTTAGCATAAAATGCATAAGAAAAAAAATGTTAATATCTAAAATTTTAGCATTTTTCTTCATATGTTGTTGTAAGTCTAATACTCTTTTTTGGAAGATGTCAGTGCTACCCTCACTTTCCACCAGAATTAATTTTTGTCTCATACTAATAACACTCGTCTGAATTTTTTGAATGGCTGCCATTCATAGAAAACATTAAACAATTTAAACAGTAGAAAAAATGGCAAATGACAGCTGAGATGTAAAAGGGACTTAATTTGTACGGTAACATACCTTTTTCCCCCATATTAATAATAATAATAATAATGTAGGGTATTTATATTGCACACATATCCACCTTGTTAGGTGCTCAAGGCGCTCCTATATTACCCGGCTAAGCTAGGTGTTCATAGCGCACACAGCTAACATATTAACATGTTTATTCTATGAACTGATGTACATAAGCAGTTATATTTGTATTTATGTGCTATTCTTGTTTCTATTTGAATATGTCACCATGTTTGATATTTGTCTATGTTGCAAAGGGCCCCCTCTTTTAAATATTTGTAAATTATAATCATATAGAAAAATTAATGGGTGCATAGGGCCTGAATTCTCAATAAGCCTACAATGGGCATCAAATCAAAAAGTGGACACTATCCTCGAGAATCATCCTGAAAAAAAGCAACATAAACAGAAATTTCATTATGAATAATTGTGATTTTCATACAAGCACTGTTTACCCTTCATTGGGGATTTTGGTTCAGGTTTGAAATGTGGGGTTATAGGGATCTCAGTTCGAATTTGGACTTTTTATCAGGTTTTTATCAAGGTAGTGATTTCCTTTCATGGGTCTCGTTACATATGTCCCACAGTCGATGCAAATTATATAGCTTTTTGCATATTAGACTATTATGAATTAGGGTTTTTTAATTTTTTTTTTTTGCATTCTATACCTACCCTTAAAAAGTGCCCCTTTCCCATGTTTTATTTTCTTGCTACTGTCCAAGTGATGTCCCTGAATTTTAATAAATTAAAACTTATTAAATATTTTATCAAATTATTCTTTTGGTGATATATCCTATTTCAAGGAAGCCTCAAGAAAAACCTGGTCTTGGAAAAACACCCTAAGAAACAAGGAAGTGGCACTGTGTAGTGGTTCTGTCCCTTGCCTTTTAAGCAAAGGGTCGTGGGTTTTTGGCTATGTCTTAGTCTTTGGATAAAGTAAAGCAGACCTAACTGGATGAATTACAGCGCTAATTCTTACCGAGGATTGCTTATTTGGAATGTATTTCCCCTTCTCTGTTGAATGGTCCTTGATCTGTCTGCACTACTGAGGATCTGCTCGGTTTCATCTTGTCGATCTGTCTGGCCCTCAGAATCAGGACTTGCGAAAACTCCCATCCTCCACAGATTTGAACCTTCGAATGTCGGGCCTGGTTCAAAGTTCAGGTTGACGGTAGCTTCCGCAGAGTCAAAGAAATTACTTCCACGACTCCTCACTGGTGCCCATGACAGGCCAGTGATTTCAACTGATGTATCTCCATGGCTTCCACCACTACTACCAGTATGGCTACCACCGCTACCACCACTTGTACCAGAACCCCCTGGATCTACCCTGGGTCCTGTATTTGATCAAATGTGTAGGACAAGTCATTAACAATATACAGAATTGTTATTCGTTTAAAATGTATGGCCTTTTTCAAAATAATCCTCATTTACAAGAAAGTCATAGCCAATGAATAACTTACTTTTTAATTGATCCAACTTCAAAAGGTTTTCATGGCAAAGAAGATGTGTGTGGGTTTCACCGTCCACCTTTTCAGGACCAACAATAGCCCACGATAGATACATGGTGTAAAATGAAACCCACTACACATTTTGATAGATCCATAAAATTGAAATACCTTTGCAAATGTAATAACCTGCAAAAATCACTTTCACAGAGAAGTTTCAAGTAAATAGGCTTCTTTTAGTAATCCAATTCAGCTATCTTTTGTGGACAAAATTTTTTTCGTCAGTCCCATTGGTCAGGTATCTTTTGTGAACAGAAAGATTCTTGTCAGTCGCAATGCATACACTTTTTCCATTCCACAATTATTAACCCTTCTTGCAATTAAAGTTAAGATACTTTTATTCAAATAGATGCAAAATGATGACCTGTTTTTTATATAAATAAGTGTTTGGTACTGCAAAATTGTAAAATAGCCTTAAGAGACGGACATACTGAAGCTTTCGGACATGCACTCATCATAGGAAAATCACATGAATGGCAAGTACACTAGACCGAAACAATATATAATAGGATTCTTTTGCTCTACCATTCTAGTTATTCATGCAATATTACTCCAATGAGTGCATGTTGAAAACCTTCAGTGTATTTATTTTTAAGGCTACTTTACAAACTTTTTTTTGCTGTCAAATATGAATTAAAATGATAATTATATGTGGTCCATTTTTTCTGAATCTCAACAAGAAGATTCTAAGGAAAGATTTTTTTATGGGGGGGGGCTGGGGGAAGTTGAGTACAATACTGTCTCACCAAAGTGGCCAGTTTCTATCAAAAGAGTATAACAAGCCCCCTTAAATAATTTTAAAAATCAAGGGAGGTACTTACTTATTCCTTTCTTCTTTTAAAGAAAAAATTAAATGTGCAGATTATTGAGGGAAAGGTTGAACTTACCATCACATTGCTGTTCCATACAGCCTGGATCTGGCCGACTCATGGAAAAATCCATGCTGGGATTCTCTGATTTATCAAACTCTATACACAAATAGCGG
Source organism: Lytechinus variegatus (assembly GCF_018143015.1). NCBI lineage: Eukaryota > Metazoa > Echinodermata > Echinoidea > Temnopleuroida > Toxopneustidae > Lytechinus > Lytechinus variegatus. The sequence goes on from NC_054742.1 coordinate 44,837,474, forward strand.
TATCCTCTTGTGCATCCATCAGGGAAATTGAAAGAACCAGAGAGCTCGATGATGTTTTGATTGCTTCCTCTCGGAGGCTGAAGGGTTCGGCCACGCCCAGAGTAATCGAGGATGTCTCGGACTTCTCCATTCCTGTGAATGCATCATGAGAGTCAGAACTTTCACAATATTGCCAACAGAATTGCCCCTTTTTAAGTTTGCTAACATTTTATAGTTACTTACTACATGCTAATGAATACTCTGGTGCCATCTAAAATTATGAATAGAACAGTGTTGCCGATCAATAGTTTTCATTAACAAAGAAAACTTCCTAATGAGTGACAGTCAAGCTGCCCAAAATGTAGCAACTTCTCATGACATATACCCTTTACACTCTTCTTCTTCACCATGGAAACGTTCAGAAATTACATTTACGCGTTGCTGTTGATAATTTTCAACCCATTCACTGCTCCTTTATCGATTTACAATCATTTTAGGACTTCAGCTATTTCCCCATCTAGAACGATTCTCTCTCTCTTATTCATATTTTTTTCACCTTACATTTCCATCTCTCTTTAACATAATTTGTACAACCAATGAAACCTTCAAAGATCATTCAAAACTGAGAAGATAAAAGAGAATTTCATGTTCATATATTAAGTTTAAATAGCTTTCCTTTATTGATATTACACCACGAGCCATTCATATTGTCACGTTGCAACTTCTGCTCATATGTCTATACCATTTTCAGGTATCAGATTTATACTTTCTCAATCTGGAAATGTTCCTAAAATAAAAAGTCAACGCTAGTGCTATTAATGTTCTTAAGTCAACATTCATTCACAAAAAAAAACAAGCATTAACTGAAAACTCAAGAAATTCATTGTTTCACAAACATGTTTTGGGGTACCGGTACAGTTGTACAAGCAGAACTAAGTTGCAATAAACCATTACCTTCGTCCAGATCCGTCTGAACGCTCACTACCAAAGACTCCAACCCTCCACAGATTATTGCCATGGATTAAGTCTGTATCAGGATGAGGGGTTACGTCTACTGTGGCAGTGACCCGGTTACGATTCCTTCTGTAACCAGGGGCGATTTGAGACCACCTAGCAACAGTTCCAGATTCCACTTCATGTCCTATGGGTATATAGGGGCACAAGGGAAATCAGAATGATAGCAATGATATTAATGATAGAATGATTGTGACCTTCCTTATCCTATAGCTTTTATATGTTCTTGATTATAATAACAATTATACATACCTTGAGGAATATTTTGTATCCTCTCCCATTATTAACACCCCCCCCCTTCCCGAACATATATGAAGATTTGATCAATTGTTGATGAAATTAAACCTATTTTTCTCCCTGGGTTTCTCACTAGTGTTGACTACCCCTTTGCAAAGTTATTAGGTAGATAATAATAAAATAATGATAATGATGATGGATATGAAGATGATGATGATAATAATAAAAATAAAAATAATAAAAACAATAAGATGAACAGTAATAATATCAGTAATATTAATCATCTCAGTTTTAAAGCTGGTCTACACACAAAATATGGGTGAATTCATTATCTTGCCCTTAAGTTCCACCATCTATATCCTTATTGGCTTACCCCCCCCCCCCACCTCTCCTCTCTCTCTTTCAATTCTACTCTCCTCCACCTGTTTCAGTATCCTCTTTGGTTGCACTCCTTCCCTGACCATCCACCTGAAAATCAAAATTTCTTCTCAAAATATGATGAATATAGCTAATGAACATATATAATAGAAAAATAATAACCACAATACTACTACTAATAAATCATATACTATAAAATAAAGACTACACAACCACTACTACTGCAATTACTACTACTACTACTTCTACTACTACTACTACTACTACTACTACTACTACTACTACTACTACTACTACTGCTACTACGACTACTACTACTACCACTACTACTACTACTCCTACTACTATTAATATTACTAGTAGTGTTTTTAGTACTATTACTGCTACTTCTACTGCTACCTTCATAATAATATTGATACAAATAACAATCTAAAGTTCTTTTTTTCAATTGCTTGCATGTACCCAAATCCTGAGGTATATGTATTGACATGATGAAAGTGTAAATTCAATAAGTGGCATCTAGATATTGTCAGGGTTGATTGACCACTCCGAAGTGACATCTTGAAGTGGTATTCTGGACAGCATTTCATGAAACAAAATGGGAGTGATTTTCATTATTGTTTACAAACTCCTGCAAATCCTTCGAGGGGAAATAAGTCATCAGTGAAAGTGAAAATCCCTGACAAAACTTTCTCATAAAATAATCTTTCCCCTGACAAGTTCTTTAAGCAACGCGTGGCTGCATGCATGAGAACGGCACCGAAAGAAACACACATTGAGTGCAACATAGATACAGGGATGTGGGAATTCCCATTCAGTGATTCGCAAGGCAAGCTTTGTTCATCCACGAGATGTGAGAGAAAGAAGACGTCTCATAGAACTACACCAATAGGTGATGCATTGTCAGACTGTGGAGCAACATGCTGTTTTTTTAGCCTTTTTTTCTTCAATATAGCAGCAGTGCTGACTTTGAAAACTAATATAAAAAAATATTCACAAAAAACACCATTCATATAATGATACAATACTACGGTCATTGACATTTGACCATGTGACCTAAAACTTGTCAGTGATACTTGATTACCCCTATATCCACATTTCATACACTATATCTATAAACTTTGAAAGTTATGACAGCAATCTAATAATTACCTCTAAAATGGCCAAAGTTCAATGACCTTAAATGACCTTTGACTTTGATCATACAACCTGAAACTCGCACAGGATGTTCAGTGGTACTTGATTACTCTTATATCCAAGTCTTATGAACTAGACCGATATACTTTCAAAGTTATGATGATAATTCAACAAATACCCCCAATTTGGCCAAAGTTCATTGACCCTAAATGACCTTTGACCTTGGTCATGTGACGTGAAGCTCACGCAGGATATTCAGTAATACTTGATTAACCTTATGTCCAAGTTTCATGAACTAGGTCCATATACTTTGTAAGTTATGCTGTCATTTCAAAAACTTAACCTTAGGTTAAGATTTGGTGTTGACGCCGCCGCTGTCGTCGGAAAAGCGCCGCCTATAGTCTCACTCTGCTATGCAAGTTATGATGACATTTCAGAAACATAAACCGTAGGTTAAGATTTTGATGTTCATTCCCCAAAATGGTCTAAGTTCATTGACCCTAAATCACCTTTGACCTTGGTCATGTGACATGAAACTAAGGCAGGATGTTCAGTAATACTTGATTAACCTTATGGCCAAGTTTCATGAACTAGTTCCATATACTTTCTAAGTTATGCTGTCATTTCAAAAACTTCACCTTTGGTTAAGATTTGGTGTTGATGCCGCCACCGTCGTCGCAAAAGCGCCGCCTATAGTCTCACTCTGCTATTGAGACCAAAACGGCTAGAATACAGTGAATTACATGTAAACTATGGTTTGAAACTACGGTTTATGAATGCTTTATCCAGCATTAATTAACCCATTTTTTTTTAGTGCACTTTCGGGGCTGGTAAACTTACACAACAGCTGGGTTATAATGTTGTGCATTATTCAATTGTTCATTATTGGATGCTTTCTATTACGCATTGAATAGAAACTGCATGAAACACCATTGTTTAAAACCATAGATTCAAAACCACCTTTGTGAATCATGCAGGCCTGGGAATGAGTTGCGCTTAGATACATCACTTTCAACTAAGATGGCTAATGATTTGAAAATTTGAGGCCGTCGTCAACATCAAGCAGGTCGCTCATGACGAGGGTCACCTGCGTTCTGAAATTTAGTTAAATAATATTTTTCATATACTTTTTCTTATCTTCAGAAAGAGATTGTAAATGATACGTGTGTCTAAAATGTATATATATGTAAAATCTATGTAATAATTGATTATGTTGTATTATGTTGAACATGTGGAACGCAGAAATAAATTTCAAGCAGACAAACAAACAAACAAACAAAAGATTAACTTCATACCTAGCCTAATCCTAAAACTAGATCTAGAGGAAACCCCAGTTGAGATCTGATGTGAAAGTACACCACAGAGTACTTTCTCTTTACTAAACAGTATTTTAATCAAATTGTAGACTCCATAGACTGACTCTGCAATAATTGCCAATGCCTCAACAGAACGTCAAATTTCGTCCAATATCCAAAGTTGTGAGAAATTATAGTAAGAAAAATTGCCACCGAATTTTGAAAAAAAAGCCAGAATCATCACAGGAAAAATTTACTGGCTAAACATGTAAAATGACATATTTTGCCAAAACAGCTCATCCAACAGTGTCAAAACAAATTTGAAAAGGCAGCGCTTGCTGTTATCATTTTACTTAGTGTATATCATGATCATTTCTTTGTTCAAATTCATATGCAATTTCTGACGCTGGTGTATGATTTTTCTTAGATACAGGCAGAGAGTTATGCACAGGAATTCATTTTGCTATTCATGGGCAACATGTTTTGATAAGAGGACAATTTTGAACGTGAGGACCATATATACAATATAATGTAAAAAAATGCACTAAATTCAAAGTTTGGGTTTTTTTAACGTTTCTTTTAATTACTGCTTACAAAGTAATCAACATACATGACAAATTTCACAAAAGGCAAAATACAGTTATTAAGAAAACATAGTAGCAAAACAAAGTAAACAAATCTAATTTAATATGAATAATACAGATCAGAAAAATTCATTTCTTCTTTCTCTGTTTCACAGAGGTCAAATCACATTTTTTTCAGAATCATCAGGTACCACAAACAATCAGCTCAAAGACTGCTTAAAAATTCTGACTACAATCAAGAGGGTAGTTTAGATTTGTAAAAATAATTTTGATGTTGATCTGGCCAAATCCTTGGTACCATTTTTCTGACAGCAACTGGAGGTATTTTGAAGTTTGTTGCTGTGCTCTCTCTTAAAATGTAACAAGAAAGTTGAAATTTGTTTGAATGACTTTAATGAAACCTTAATTCTTCAATTTTCATTAACAAGCTTCAAGAGAGTAATCAACTTCAAATACAACTCAAAATTTGTGAATATTGTGAAAAGTGAAATTAGATTGCATAATTACTATCTTACCTGTGTCTGAAGTGTCACAGTTTATACTTGGCATTTCTTGGCACATGATGCCTGATTCCATGTTAAATGGCATAGAAGGTCTATCCCCTTTATCAAATTCAAGGCACAGGTACTCATAGCCACGGAGACAGCCCAATCTTCTACTCAAGGGAGTACCAATATCCCCAGACAGAGTAATTGGACGACGAGGTACCATAGACGTCCTCATGGCTCGGTCATCAAGGATGTTTCGTATTTGACCTTTTCTATAATACCAATCAAACAAAATCCATTGATAGATAAGAATAAAAAGTGGAACGCAATTCGCAGTCTCCCCTGCATTGCACGAATCAATATAGCAGCAGTGCTGACTTTGAAAAAATAACAAGTTCACTGACCGTTACCATTGACTGAGAAAATTGTTATTCTTTTTATAAATACATAAGTTATATCAAATAAAAGTTCCATATAATTATAAGTTTCATGTAATTTGATGAGGTACTATTAAAATAATGAAAGAATATTAATATATTAATCAAAGTTAATTGATCTGAAATAAGCTTTGAACATGACGCAGTAATCTGAAAATATTTCTGATATCTCTTTTCATAATATTCAAGTTTAACATAAAATAAATTTAAAATTTTCAATATTATCTTGAAAAAAAAATAAAATCTAAAGTTGATATCATTTTATTAACCCAAATTGACCTTTGACTTTCACCTTGTGACCTTGAATTTCATTTATCAATTTTTTTTCAATAAACCGCTATTATGTAAGTTTGATGCAATAAAAAATCATCTTGTAAATTCATAATCATATTTGTTGATACAACATGGTCAAAAGTCACAAATGGTCAAAGTTCATTGACCCTAGATGTTCCTTGCCCTTGGTCATGTGTTCAAGAGCTCATGCGCAAGTTTATCAGTGATACTTTATTACCCCTATGTTTAAGTCTAATGAAATTGGTCCTTATACTTTCAAAGTTATGGTGACAATTCAAAAACTTTAACCTTGGTTAAGATTTCAAAGTTGATTGCACATAATCAAATTTCATTGACCCTAAATTACACTTGACCTTGATTATGTGATCTGAAACAATGGAAAATGAATAATGATACTCGTTTTCCGTCACATCCAAAATTCATGAAATAGATCCATATTCTCATATAAGCTATGGTGACAGTTTAAAAATTTAAAAAGCAGGCAAGAAATATACAGTTTCTTTATCATATTTAAGAGGCATATTAAAGGAAATGCTTTACCTAATAGTATGAAATCTCGAGAGAACTTATTAAATTATAACAAAGGCTTCCATTTCAGTAAAGATTTGTGAGTAAGCAAAACCATACTCAGAAAATTACAAAGGGTATTATCAGGGGATATGGGGTAATACTCTTTACTTTTAATGATTGCCCCATGCCAATCACATTAGGTTAGAGTGAGTAAATTTTTAATCCAGTGTGAATACTTTTGGTGGAGGAGTATTATCATTCAGACTGATCAAAATCACTTTCATTTAGAAAGGGAAGCCTAGCCCCAGAAAGGAATGTAGGCAACTTTAAAGTAAAAAATACATTTAAGACCCTATTTTCAAACTTCAAAAGGGATTTTTCACTCCTGCATGTGTGATGGTAAAAATATATAACGTAAACTGTCATGAGCTGACCTGCTTCCAGTGCCTTCTCTATTTGAACTTCCAAAAGCTCCCACCCTCCACAGGTCACTTCCAGTGATCCTTGAAGTAGTGTCATGAGGATGTATCTCCAGTGAAGCACCAATGGTGTCACTTCCAAGCCCCTGTAAATTGGCGCCCATCCGCTGCCATCTGGCTGTATCAGCAGCATTCCCAGTGTTACCAGAACTACCAGTGTTACCGGTGTGGCCAGTACTACCGGTGTTACCAGTATTAGGCCTCCTCGAAGTATCTGGAGAATTATTAAGAATCAAAGGGAACATCATATATCTCACGCGATTTTGTGATTTACTACTTTAATATATATATCTATGTATTATGCTGGTTTGTTTAGAACCACTTAGCCAACCAATAAACTTTACATAAGTTAGAAGGTATATATAGGCCTATGGCTCAGAAACATGGAGTGTGGAGACAATAGAAGGTAACTTAAGAACAGAAAGGCTGGGCCATGATACCAAAATATGTGTCAAAATATCTGATAGAAAAAATACAAGTGCCCTCTTGAATGCAAGAACTTGTTGTGGAAGAAAGTGGATTGGGATGGACGTTCAGAGATGATGAACCTGTGAAAAGAACTTGTCTGGAACTATAAAGTGCAAAAAAAACGTTAAAAGACAAGATGTTATGGTTTCTGGGCCTGACAGCTATGACATAGATTTCATATGTTGCTCGAGTAACTAGCGTTCACGTGTGTTAGTGATATCGGGTCCGGTCTGAGCGTTTCTGGGCGACCGCACGTTTGTTAGCCGACACAGCCAGCATGCATTGGTGAACCACTTTCAATTTGCCATTCAGTTTTAGTCTGAAATGTATTTATTAAAAGGTTAAACGTTATCACACTGTAATAAGATGGAAAGGGGGCTTATCAAAGGTATGTTTCACAGAGGAACATGTTCGTCAAAAGACGCAAGGCTTACTATGATATGTAATTGACCCATCGGGGGCGAAAAAAGCCGCAATTTTTTTTTATATTTGACAATGGAAATCACAACTTTCAGGCAGAAAAGTACCTTCGTTTACTTTCGTCCTTACATAATTAATAATTTTTCTACTTTTAGGGGCACATTGGGGGGCAAGTGCCCCTCCTGCCCCCGCTTCCGGCGCCCTTGCGGATGGATGACATTTGGATCCCTGATTCTATCACACCTTCACCTCTGGTGTGCGAGACAAAAATTCTGGGAGTTACGTACACAATACATCATGCATTACTAGTGTGTTTTACTGATTATCTCTACAAAGTTCAGATTTCCTCCATTCTCCTGTCAGAAACAAGAATCTTACCTCCAACAGGTTGGCAGTCCATTTGTCGGCACATGACATTGGAATTCATGGAAAATGTCATGGTGGGATTATCTCCACGAGCAAATTCTAGGCAGAGGTACTCATAGCCAGGTCTGCAACCCACATGTTCAGCTAAAGGCAGCCCTACATCTCCACTCAATGTCATCTCCTGACTTGGTCGCATGGAAACACGCTGGGATTCTGAATCCAGGATATTTGGTATTTCGCTTCTCCTAAAAATATTTATTGAACAGAAATAAAAGGGAAATACAAGATTTGCTGCAGATTTTTGCTTTGATCCTTCAGCCTGCCAGTAAAAATATACAGAGATTCAAATGAGGAACAAAATTATTTTTCAAAATTGCTTACAACAAACATATCAGCATCAAATGAAAAATTGATTTAAACTGTAAGCATATAAAAGAACATTCCTTTTAGGTAATATGCATTATTTTTGAGAAACTCCCCAAACTATGGCAATAATGAAGACAAGTACATGCCCATTCTGAGGACATTAGGTTCCCCCTCAATTTTTTTTCTACATATGTATATCTACAGAATGCCTCTTACACTTTAATATAAAGAAATGGGCAAACACAGAGTGGAAAATGTTGTTCAAATTTCCTTTACACTAAATTCCCCATCAGTCGATTTGCACTTACGGATTAAAAGAATCATATAAATACTACCTTTTGTGAATGAAATATGGTATTTGGAGTAATTCCCCCCAAAGTGCTATTGTAAAATTCAAGATAAGTTGCCCTAGGTCCAAACTCTGGATGATTGCATGGTCCCCAAGAGTTATACATATATGTATCTACAATGTTCTATAATGCAAAAAGGAATTATTCATGACGTTCAAATACTTTATAGTGACACAAGTCGCATATGATTTTTGATCAAAGTAGTTTGGGAACAATAATTATGAAACGCAGTGACTTAAGCTTGCCTTGAACCACTGCCGTCAGGAGATGCACTTCCGAAAGCGGACACCTTCCACAATCGATTCCCAGTAATTGTTTTCGTTGAATCACCAGGGGTTACCATCAAATTAACCCTTATAGGAACAGCCCTTTCACCGGGTGCACTTTCTACACCGTAGCTAGCGCGCATACTTCTGTAGTTGGCGACATTAACAGAAACAGCTGTAGTACCATAGAAAACAAAAGAAAATCATTCATTAATTTCTGTTGAGATAAACAAAACCTTAGCAGCCAATGTAGGGCCTACCAGGAGCATCTAATTTTTGTTTGGCCAACATTTTTAAGGACTTTGTCCCTATGTTGATGTACGGTACTATGCATCCATATTACATACTTTATTTGATTTTGGGGAATCATGATGATCATAAATATGTGAATGCAGTAATCATAATGAAAGTGTCTACACCGAACATGAAGCAGTGGTATAGTTGAATTCCTTTCAAAAATTAATGCTGTATGTTGATAATGAAGAGTAAACTTGGCTAACATTGTACACATTTTCATAAAATGTGTAGATTTCTGTCACGGTGAAAACAGTACATCTGCGTCTCATTTCCATCCTGCATTTAAGTGCTTATGCACCACATATTATTTCAGAGCTTAGACTGGTGTTAAAAATGCGAGAAAATGTCAGAAAGCAAATATCACATTGGTACAAAATGACTGTGGTTTAAGCATAAAAGGGTTAAAACATAGCAATGGGAAAGACAAATGTGAAAATCTGACAGATGAAGATGTCACAAGTAATGAAAAAAACTGAAAAAAATGGAGGTGGGGATCGAGCTGGGAAAGAAAAAGAAACCATGAAAATATTAGTTTCATTAAAAAATAGTTCAACATATCACACCATGCAGACTGTTTTTCCCTGAAATTTGATACTACTAATTCTGTTAATACAAGGCTTAATAAATAATTTGATTAGTATATATACTACATGGTAAATGATGGATATGTTCAGTATGTGAACTATGAAGAGATGATATGGTCAACCATATGAACTGAAACTAGACAATGGTAATTCTATGAATATGGGATAAACATATAGCTCAATATCTGACACATAGTGGCAATATATACATCACAAAATAAATGTCTACACTATGGTTAAACTATGAATACAATGGGAGTTGACACAAACTTCAATAAATCCAACACTGCTAAATATGTATCACTCTGTACTTTGTATGTGAGATCAGGATTTCCCCAGCAACAAGGTGATTTGAATTGACAGAGAAAGGTAAAAAAAAGGAGAATGCTTAAAATTTCATACAGATCTGAAGTAAAATATGACATCATTAAATTCAACAGTTTTGCTTATATTCATTAAAAAAAACAGTGTATAGCATGAAATGAATGATATGGAAATGACAGCCGATAAGAAGTGCAACAGGGGGTGTTAAAGAGCCATGTGCCCCCCCCCCCCTTCTTATTCTTCATTATTTTAATTGCTTGTCCAATATTTTTTGACAGGAAAGCGGCCCCAACCAAGACGACTGTTTAATTTTTTCTTCTTGCTTGTTCAGGTCAGAGATCGATGAGCTCCTTCCCACACAACTTGGGATACCATCCAGACCTGCTTTTCAACTCACTATTAGATTTCTATCATTGTTTACAAGTTTCTCATTCATACAGATTCTCACCTATTCAAATCATCTTGTTGTTTGGGTGGAGTTCATCTTAAACTTAGTGCAAATCATATTCAAAACTCTATGTATACCAACAAATAATTTACACACACTTTAACACATGTGAAACACAGTGTACACAAGGCAATAATGTGATACTTCAATGAGGACTCATTCTCTAAATAATTCAATAACATGCTCTAGGAAATCTACAATTATTTTTGGAAGGGTGTGGTTATAACATATCAATGGTCTTTACTTATCTTGATTTTCAATGGTATTCAGTCTTTTTTAAGACTTGAATATCATACAAGAAACCAACGTTACTGCACACTTTAAGCAGCTGGAGCTTAATTCTATGGGTTAATTGCTGCAACTTATTATCAATCAACCCCCCAAAAAAATCAATTGCAAACTTGCAAATGATTTATGATCAATTCTTACTTTCTTAAATAAGGGTTGTTTGTTGAAAGAAGCAGACCTGCAATTTGTAATTTATGATTGATATCAAAAACCTTGAATGAAACCTGCCATCATTGAAAAAAAAAGTTCACAACTGTGCATGTGACACAACAAATTGTACGATCATTACAGATTGCAGTGCTTTTCATTTATTCTATTATAAGTTTACCACCCACTATTTCATGCATTTGAGTGCATTACATTATATCTGAACACTTGCAAGAAACTTAAAAAAAATAGTTTGCAGTGTACCAACCACTGGATCTACCCTGAAGACATGTTGCTCTTTGACAGGAAACAACTGCACCTCCACCAGGTAAAGGAAAATTGAAATTTGGATCAGGAGAATCTCCCTTGGCAAACTCAACACAGAGAAACCCTATGTCATTACATCCAACTCTCCACAATTCAAATTGCATCGGGATTTCAAATTCAAGTGGCGCTGCAGCATGCATTGGAGCATTGGCATCACGAAGAGGCAAGACCTGCCGACGGTACCCAACTTTCGGTCCCTTCCCTGTTTGCAATGAGTTGCCAAAGATACCCAATCTCCATAGGTTGACGCCATGGATGAAATCAGTTGTTGGGGAAGGGGTAATCCATGCCCTGAGATTTATATCGCTCGACATAGCATCCCGATATGTTACTGGCTGCATGTTCCATCGAAAGTTTGTAAGTCTTGCCGTCTTGAGGTGACTGTTCTGATTGCTGACAGGACGAGGTCCTCTATCGGGACCCTGGTTAGAGGTGGGAGTGGGATTCGGATTTGGACGTGGTCTCGGTCTTGGTCTTGGAGCTCTAGTTGGTCTTGGATCTGAATCTGATATGAATAAAAAATAGCATCTTTTGATTACAGGGAGGCTAGCCACAAGATGTCACAAGCAGCCATGTTTGAGGACATAACAATGGAAACATATGCATTAGACCATAAAAACAATAATTGATCATGGTTTAATACCAGTTTATTTTTCTTTCCTCCAAAATGACTGGGTGTACTATATAGGCACCATTAATCATAATATACAGCATCTGCTTTCAAGTATATCTGTCCATTATTGTATTAACTAAATCAAGAAATAATTTGAAAACCAGCCTTTTGAATTATCTACTGAAAACAACAATTGGGGACAAACAGATAGTGGACCATCAGGTATATAAAACTATGTTGAACCGCCCCCCCCCCCTCCAGAATATGTCTGAATAGGCAATAAAAAACAAAAGTAGGCCTGTTAATACCTGCATGTTCAAATAAATTGACTCTTTGTCAAGTTACAATTCATCTATGGAAAGTTGGCCATGAAAAGCAGTTAACAGTCATCTTTCATCTACTGGTATCTAAATCTGTGATACAAACTACAGGAATCTGAGTCTATATCATTTCAAGATGGAAATAAATCAAATGTTTCTTTTACTCACTTTTACAGCGATAAAGATGACAATTAATAAAGTGGTTATTGGTCATCGGTAGATTAAAGTTTGGACGTGGTCTATCTCCTTTTGTGAACTCAATACAAATGTAGCGTGTATCCCCACATCCAATTCCTTCCATGTTAAAGTCTGTGTTTAAATCAAATCTCAAGGGTAAAGAAACAGTTAGTTCTCTGCTTGTCTCATATTCATTGAGGATCTGCCGGACATATTGGTGTCTTACACCACGACCATCCCGTTGGCCGCTCGAGAACAACCCAACCCTCCACAACCCTGACCCATGGATGTAGTCAGTCCCAGCCTCAGGCATTACGATGAGCTGGATACGGACACTTTGGGCTGCTCTCCGAGATCCTAAATCCAATATTGGAGTCAGCATCCACTGCATACTAGAGAAACGAGCCGATGGGAGACCTTCAATATTGCCACTCGTGTCTGTATTGGAACGAGGAGAAATGGGGCCGGTCGGCAAGTAATGCAGACCATAGTTGACAGAGAAAGCACTATAGCTATACAGTTTCGTGCAACTCACCAAAGTTCATGCTTCAGGTCAAGTAGTGCATCCAAAGTCCTTTGTACAAATCGATGATTAAAATCGTGCTCCACTTCAAAAGTTTCAACATATGAGTGCTTCATGCGTAATCTAATGCTACATCCTGTGTGTATTCAGCAAATGTTGATGCTATCGACAATAAGCGTAACAGTGGAATTTAATATTTTCATTAATACAAAACATCTTGTTCCAAAAATAATTAGTAAAATGATAAATCTACAGGACTGTTTTCCCAGGAGGACAACAAGCTCAAGAAATTGAAACACTACAAATCCACAAATTACATGAATTGCCAAAGAGCTGCAAATTTTACAACACAAAGTTTATTGACACATTTGGTAAATAGTTCTTATACCCCAACAGCAAAGCTTAGCTATTTAGAACAGGCCATATGGTAAAGTCCATGTGATATTTACCTCTACATGTGTAAATTGTAAAAGGTCAGTTTTTAACATTTATAAAGTTTGTTAGTACCGGTATTTCACTTTTAAACAAACAAAGAGACTAAATTCTATCTTATATTATTTTCCTATCTAATAAATAATGATAGTCATTCATTTCTGGGACATTCCAATGTTTTCCATAAAATAATTCAATTGTATTGCCATCTGACAAAATATGATTGCCTTTACAGAACCAACTCTGACATGATAAATTTTCATATTTAAAGGTACAAAAAGTGAAATTTAAGCCATTATTCTCAAACTTATCAACAGGTAGGCCTATTTACATGGACAAATTTATGTACAAGACACATTTTGTCCTTAGACTATTGAGAAGCACAGTTTAGCACACAATGTGTACTATATAATCCCTGCTCTTAATAGTCTAGTCATTTTAACTTTTCACTTGGAAAAAATTTCAACATAAATGCATTGTGGTGAAATAAAATCTGTTGCAATTTGTTTCGAATTAGCCAATTTTGGGGCTAAAATGACTGCCAGGCTAAAAATGCTGGGGAATGGTTTATTTCCTGATCATGAATTTAACAACTCAAAGAAAATGTGGGGCCCCAATCATTTACAAAAAATATGTACATGAAAAATATGATCTTACCCATACATATGTCTCTTACACAGATGAACACAACTAGTTATTGGAATTATTGATTCAGGGAATCATAAGGGACATATTGGTCATACAAACACACTAATAGTCAGTGATACACTAGAGTTTGTCTCTGGCATGCATCAATGCAGGCCAACAACTCTCTCATCCACTTAAAATGCAATACTACAGACAAGGAAGTGTTTATAAGGTTACTAATCTAATATCAAGCTAGAGGTACAACATGCCTAGTTATTCAAGGAAGCGTTTTGTCATGCTGATATGCAAACAGTAAAATATAATAGTCAAATTTCCCTAATTAACATTCATACAAATAGGAAAATAACAATAAATTTGCAAGATCATAACTGGATGACTAACTTCTATGCCAAAAATGGGAATGATTGTCAGTCCAAGAGGACTGAGCTCAGGTTTAAAGAAAACTTTATCACTTTTCAAAAGTCATTTCAGGGCAATTGTAAAACAGAATGTTGTTGTTAATTCATTTTTTTTTGGCATTTATTCAGCACAATGAATATATAAATAAATGTTCTTTTTAGGTTAGTATGTTAAAGCAGAATTTGTTTGGCTTCTAGAGCTAGGATTATTCCCCTTAACATCACTCCTAATGCTTAATGTTTCTATTGCATTATAAGCACATTTAGATTTTTTCCATCCTAATTATATGTACATTATTCAGCTTATGGAAGAAAAGGTCTAAAATATTTAATTAACATTTTGGGAAACAGAGTTAATAACCATACCATATTTTGGTGAAACATTTTGAGAATGAATTCATAAATGTTGCAAGCATTGTTTTAATTGCATTGAAAATAACATGTAAAATTGATACTGGCTATGCTCTGAATGTATAAATACATATGTCAAAACGTATCACAACAGATCTAGCCAAAAAAATATATAATTTTACCGCTTAGTACATTACATTCAGTCATTCACATAATCATTTCCCCTCAATTTTTATAAATTTTACATTTTCTAAATAATTGCGGTTTGTAGTTGCATTGTGGATTTCATACTATTAGTAATGTATTAATTAATTCAAACTTCACACTATTTTGTCAAAGTAACTTATTTCCACCATAAATGGATTTATCTTCACAAGTACTGGAAATATCATTGAGCTATGTGATATAATTTGATTTACTGAAATTCAATTTCAAGACATTGTTCTAAAATTTTGAAAAAGGTATAATGACTTGATATTTTGATATAATTTTTAGAATGAACTATCTAGGATCAAATTCAAATAAAAGAAAATTACTGGTACAATTTGTAAAAAACAATGAACCAAATGCATTTAATCAGAATTATATTCAGTTCTTAATGAGTGATGTAAAAGAATTGTTACCATGGCAATTGAACAGATTGCACTGTCTAATGCGCTCATCTGTGGCTAGGAGACTGAACGGTGGCTGTGCCCTTGGGTTCTTTCTCACCTCAACACAAAGATATGGGCGGGGCCTAGAGTCAC
The DNA here is from genome assembly GCF_018143015.1 of Lytechinus variegatus. Lineage (NCBI taxonomy): Eukaryota > Metazoa > Echinodermata > Echinoidea > Temnopleuroida > Toxopneustidae > Lytechinus > Lytechinus variegatus. The sequence continues at coordinate 44,853,165 of NC_054742.1, forward strand.
TGCATAGATAGCGATTAAGTGGTTCAAAAGGCGTTGATCCTACCAGTTCAAGCTCTCTATCCCGGCTGTAAATACAATGAGAATTAATAAGATATAGACATGTATTTTGATTTTTAATAAAGTGCCTAAAAGACAAAGACAGACTCTTCACTAAGCATTCAAAATATTGCTTAAAAGGGAAGTTCTCCCTGACAATAAGTTGGTGGTAATAAAAGTAGAAGAATGAGAAAAGTATCAGTGAAAATTTGAGGAAAATCCATCAAAGAATAGAGAATTATAAATTCATAAATATTTATATTCTCTTTCCATTTACTTTCAATTTTTGACAATATAAATTACATAAATTCATTTTTTTTCAATGACACATATTTATAGAATGGGTTAGAAATAATACATGTAAAATCACTTTCATTTTTTTATCAAAAAGCATTTTAATACCAACTACAATAAGAGTTTCAATAAACTGTTCAGCTGATAACGAACAACAAGAAGATTTCTTTCTGGGTCTGTCTCGCCTGCATTATGCAATTCAATATAGCAACAGTTCTGAATATGAAGAAAGGCAATAGTCATGTTGTAGCTCACCCATCAGTGACTACATAACACAAAGGTTCCCCCCAAAGTTCAATTACACAAGGTAAACTTCAAACGACCTTGACATTACCAGAAATTTGACCAGAAATGTATGATCTTTGACTTCACCATCTGACCTCCAAAGGCACCATAACTGACGTGAATACATCCCAAGAGCACCAAAGATTGTTAGCCATTGCAACATGCGCAGAGTTATGTCATATATGTCTCTTCTATTATAAGAGATCAGTCTTGCAGGTAAACTTTAACACATGAACTCAGATAATAATATTATCATGTTAAGCAGGGCCCGCTGGTATAGAACAGTTTTCAAAACTAAATTGGCTTCCTTGGGAAAAATCTGACATTATTATTATTATCATTATTAGATAACCTTTGACTGCTGAACTGCCATTCTTTCTCTCATCAGCTACTGAAGAGGTCAGAACATGTTGCTTTGTCAGATGGGGGGGGGCTAGCCCAGAAGATGCATCAAATTTTCACATAAATAGTAAGATCTTTCTGATAGATGTGTCTACCCATTAGGCTATACCAGCATGGAATAAATCCTAAAGAGGCTTGTCTGAAAAAGGAAGGAATTAGGCACTAATAAGAAAGAGAAACAGAGGTTCCAAGTACCTTCCATGCAGAGGAGGCAAACCGTGCCTGAGGAGATTACTTTTAGGTAGATATATATATAGGAATTGGCAGAATGACAAAGAGTGGCCATAAAATTTCATCAAGCATGATGCCCTGAAACAGTGCCCATGATGTATCAATCCATCTGGTAACATGGACATTGGGTTTATCACCCAAAATGTGCATGTTTGAGCCCGCAGCATGGATCATTTTGACAATGCACCAAGAGAAAGAATCGCCCGAATCGCAGTGAAGGTTTGTGAAGCTGCTCAGACTTGCTGTGGTTTTCAGTTGTATCCAAATATCACATGAGGGCACATATAGTGCACCAGACTTTTCACCTTGATTGAGAAAAAGTTGTATAAGGGACCCCAAATTTCATCTGAGCCCAAAGATGCTGTCTGATTCTTCGCATGTAGCGATATGTATAGAGATAAGGCAGACACTGCACATATCTCCCATCTGATGTGCTTGTGCGTGGTGCACAGGGCATAGAGGAAAATCTGCCTCTGGCACAAAGCAACAGCGTTAAGGTAAACTGTCTTAACAGTCACGTGATGGAGTGCCAAATCCGATAACAGTTCGAAGCCAAAGTCTCAAGCACCTTTGACAGACACCAAGGAGCTAGCTTCAATTCGGAAGAATGTTTATGGAAAAAGTATAGGTGATAGTCTGGTCAAGAGATTCAGATTGTGACAGCCGAGCCATCGGAATGCCTGTGTGGATTGTGGCGATGGCCGATCACAATAACCTCTGATGGTGGATATTTAAGAGGAAGAGGAAGGGGCTACCTGCTTATTAATTAAGGTGAGGGGTAGAGGAAAACAGGGCCTCCTCTGCCATCTGGATGCTACCATAAGGACCCAGGCTTGATCCTCCTTCATCTCCTGCAAGACTTGAGGGTGCAGGGGGACAGGGGAAAGGCAATAACCCCTTGGGCTCCCCAATGATAAGAGGTGTCCACAGCCCAAGCCTCTGACTCGATCCTTAGGCTTATCGGTGAGCAAAACATCTGAAGTATATGATTGCAGGATGACCCAAACAATTCTATCTCTGGCAGGGCTCAGTTCCCACATGGAGACTTGAATGCTTTCGGGATCGATGATCAATGAAACCGAAATGCCGCAACCTCCGTGCATGGGCAGGGAGGTGGCACATGAGGGTGCGTGAATAATGTGTATACTTTATTTGGGAAACAAGATATATCAGTGAACTAGCATAACAGTTAGGTAATTTAATTATTGACATAAATGACCACGGCATGTTGATACCCAATCACAGTCAAGTTCAGTTTAGTGTTGGAAAAGCTGTGCCTATGGTCTTGCTTTACTATGCAGGCGAGGCAAGAACTGACATTAATGAAAACACTGACATTACTAAAGAACTGTATCTTGATTTTTTTTAATGAACACAAAAGATCATTGGAAATTACTCACTAGCTTGTCGTACCCATAACACGTCCATCAAGTATGTTTTCAACATATCCGTATTTCGTCGGGTTTCTGTTCTCAGGTGGATCCGAGGCGTATACACCCATTTCCCAAAGATTTCTTCCAGAGATTGTTTCATGACCGGTATCTGGGATCAGCCTCATCCTCACTTTTATTGCAGAGCTGTCATCCAAATACTCCCAGGTCACCGATGTTGCCTGAAATATGGCCGACCTTTGAGATTGTGCAGCTATATTTTTGATGAATTAGAGGGGGTGGGGGCAGTGGGATAGTAGGTTGTGGAAGAACAGAGATCATTTCAGTTAACAAGGTAGCATAAGTCTATATTGCATTTTTCCCTGTGAGGAATGAAATCAGTAAGTTAGCCACAGAAAATTACAAATTACAGCTTTCTAAACTCCAACATTCACTCCAAGATCAACTACTTCATTTACACCATAACGCCAACATACATACCTAGCAAACACACATTACCCACTCACACATGTGCATTCACCTCTCCCATCTCATCAAACAAACTGAACACAACTGGAAAACAGACAAGAGGGGTAGGTTGACAAGGAAAGACTTTATTTTAACAAAGGTTTGCTGGAGATATGCGTACAGACATTTACATAAAAGACACAAACAGAACAAGGATTACATTGACAGTACAACAAGCATCAGGTAAGAGAAGGATGATCTTTGTGGTAAATCTCACTTACCAACCTAGAAGCAATCGCAGATTCGCCACACTGTAAGGAAATCTTTGTCGTTAGCATGATATGTGCATCGGGATTAGAAGAAAATGCATCAAAATATCAATGTATGACATGAAAATGAAGAAATGAATTATATACTCACTTGTTAGTAAATCATTGTAGACCTTATAAAATATCATGAGACTTATTTACTCTTTTTTAATAAATATACATGATTTGTTATGAAAGAGCCACTTGTTGAATGATGTGAGCCTAGTTTGTCTTAGATGGGTGACTAAATAAACTGACCTTGGCAAGCAATTCTCTTGCAGGAAACAGCTTCATCATTACGTAATGGTAAGTCAAAGTCTGGGTCTGCGGCATCTCCCTTCGCAAAAGAAATGCAGGTGTAACTGAAGTTGGACCCTGCACATCCCATACCAGTTATGTCAATTGAAGTGAGAACATCAACAAAGTTCAGTGGCATCTGAAAAAAAAGAAGCATTATTTACAGAATGTTTCTGATTAACCAAGAATCTAGATCTGATTAACATGCAATTCTATAAAGCTGAAAGTGCATTCTGAAGATGGTTACAGGATTTTCAAAATTTTCAGTAAATGGAGGCAGGCGCATACACCATTGACGGCATTATCTCTTCATCATGTGGTCAGATCCTCAAAAGAAACTATCATAGCTAATCAGCTATGCAATAAAAACAATCACCATTGGTAAAAATGTAGTACAAAGTATCATTTTGAGGCAGTTTGGATATAGCCACCATTCAAAACAAAGCTATTTAGACAGTGTATTCAGAGTGTATATTTTAGATTGCTGAGGCAGTAACAGTCATACCTTGAAACTAAAAAGTTATTTTTACTTTAAATTCTTAATTAAGCACAGTAGAGAAAGGGTATAGGTGGATACCCCGGGAATGATGGGATGTGAAGAATCTGCTTGGCTTAGGATCTGTTCTTTGTACTGGCCTCTCCTGCCACCCACTCCATTAGCATCACCGCTTGTAAAGAATCCAAGTTTCCACAGGTCAGTACCATTGACAGGTGAAGATCTTTCTGAAGTAGCGATCGAAACGATGATGCTGACATTGCTTGGGCTACCAATGCGATGCGTGATAAGGCCTAAATTCCAGTCAAGACTAAGCAGCCGCACAACAGGTTTGGGGGGACCTGCAATGATGAATTACATTGATCTTATAGCCATAAGAATGCATTCAGCATGGGGTCATATGGGTGTATGCTTAATCACCATGATACCATGTACATGTATCCATCTTTGAACAATTAGGATTTGACCAGGAAAATCTCCAAGATCTGTTCAGGCAAGAAACATCCAGCTTGTTTAATGATCAATGGAATTAGTGTACCAACCTGAAAGATACAGGTAAGGCACAGGAGTACATTAAGCTGTATAAAAAAGATAAACCCCATCAATAGTAACGCACTTTGTGAAAGCAAACATTACCAGAGGAACTTGACTTTAATTAAATTTAATTTGATTAAACCTGACCGGCCTTCTGTTCCATCAGTGTGTATTTCCATTTATCATTATCAAACTTGAAGTGGAGTGTAACAGAAAGTCTTGTGAATTCACAACCAGTGCAGCTATGCCAGATTTTTTTAGAGAAAAAAAATAAAGTAGGCATTCTAAATATGTAAACTTTATTGTGTTTAAAACTTGAATTTGGACTATATTCAGTGGTAGAGAAACATTTTATTTGGTGATAGAATGGGAGCATCATCACATGTGGGATATACGGAACAGAGTTGAGGAAACCAAAATACATACTATTCAACTTTGAATATGTTTTAGGAGATCAATAATTTGCTTACTGTGCTTTTACCGCAAAATAATATAAGAAAATGAAATTAAGAATGGCAATCCAACAATTACAGGTAAATTAACCTTCAAAACAACCCCAAATGAACAACAACAAAACTACAAGAAGAATTTGGCTTATGATGATAATTTCAGGATATTAAAAGCAATTTCAATATACATCCAGTTTAAGTTCGAATTCCAGACATTTTAATGTTAATTTCTTCATAATTTATTTGAAATATGGAAGCGACTTATAGTGCTAAATTCTTTTCCACTTGCTTTGGTTAGTTTAGATGGCAGACATTAAATAATTTGAGATAGCCTTCCTGTGACCTGATGTACGGAAGCTTTCAAGTGTCATCAACCACATTGACATATGAAAAGTTGCCAGTCAATGCGAGGTACATTACCTTGCAAAAATATATATGAAAAGTTGTATGTCAATATGACCAGATACATTTCCTCACTAAGTCGATATCTAAAAAATTGTAAGTCAACTTGGCGAGTTATGTTATTTCACAGAGTTGACATATGAGAAGTTGTACATGTACATGTATGTCAACATCAGTCTTATCTTTTATTCTCTTTGCATTTTCAAACAGGGTTTCTATTAAGATGGCTTACCAGGACAAGACACAGATTTGCAGAAGATGAGAGGCTTCTGTTGGTCATTGTGAAAGACAAAGTCTGGCTGTGGTTCATCACCTTTGGCAATCTCTAGACAGATGTACTTGTACCTGGAGCAACCCAGTTCAATGATTTTGAATTGAGCAGGAAGAGCAGGAAAGTTAATTTTTTGGCCAGGTGTAATAGGTAAGGATGCAAGAGCTGGGTCAAGGAGCTGTCGGACGTAGTTAAACCTCTCAGAAGAACTTCCATTGGCCAAAGGACTACCAAATAATCCTATCCGCCAAAGCCCATTCCCTTGAATTAACTCGCTGTCAGGAGTGATTTGGACCAGCACGTCCAATACGATATCACTGGGTGCACTCCGACGGAAGGTTGCTACTGTTATACCCCAAGTCACTGGTCCAACTGCCATACGATTTAAGCTGGCTGGTGGAAAATGAAATAAATATGTTTTCAATACTTCAAATCATGGAACTGACATTTATGAATCAAAGTTCTGGGATGTCATTAATAAATACTGTTGGATCTTTGTGGTTAAATAAATTAATCATTAAAATAATTACAATAGATAATGTGACAGTACCATGTACCTGCAGTATAGTGACATAAAAATACAACACAGATCATTTTCTGACAATTGATCTGAGAAAAATAAAAAGATTAAACAACCCAATTAAATATGCATTCTGGTCTTGGGTCTAAGATTATGATGGGCAAACCTGGTTATTGGTGTATACTGTGTGTCAGAAAGTTCAAGTCTTGTTTCGTAGGAGATATTTTTTTTATGTAAGACAGTCGCTTAGAAGACAGTAGCTCAGAGAACAATGCAAATCTACACTAATAGACCCTTTGCGCATGAAAAACATGAATGCTTATTTAAACTTTTCATAACATTACTTGGAAAGCATTGCATAGAGATGGAAGGCAAAATAAAGCAATACCAGAGTGTCTATAGGTTGGCTGGATCAGTGGTCGCAAGGTCGCATTTTCATTGTACTCCAAGTTCATTCTCTCCAGCTATCACTCATCAAATTAAAGCTCCCCAAATATCGTTACTTTCAAACATACTGCACAAGCACAATCAACAAGGATACAAAAATTGAAATTATGGCAAAACATCTTAAATCATCTACCTAAAGGATCACATGGCGCGACTCGACAACTTGTGAAGGTGTCCTTTCCACTATTGGTCTGGAATGGGAAGAATGGTTCGGCAGCATTGTCACGAGTAAACTCCATGCACATAAAATCAAATTCATTACAGCCGATTGTTGCCACATCAAAATGGAACCGGGCTCTGATTGGAAGTGGGAGGCCAGAAACTAATACCTGACTTGCAGCAGTCTCATCAAGAATCTGCAAGAAAGAAAGAGAAACCTTTCACATTCCAGTTGCTTTAAGAGCTTCCGACATATTTGTTCATATTCAATTTTAAATTTTCTCTCTAATTTTCTTTATATTATTTCAGACAATTTTCATCTGTACTTTATCACAGACAAAGCCAATTATTTCAAATGGTGAGACCTCCACGTACTCAAATACCTTTAAGGTTGTACACCCTTTTCAGAAAGCTGTTAATTTACTGTAGAAAGCATTACTTGTATTTTTCAAGCTTGAAGCATCAGCAAATGTACTCATCTTGACACTGACAGTGGCCACTTACATTCAGAGGAGATTCATATAGGTTGAGGGATATAAATGATTTTCAAGTAGTCTTGTAAAATTATGACTAGATGGCCCTTGCCTTACACATGAGGGTTATCAATGCTAGTCTTGATATCTGGTTCTTTCTACTTTGAAGATCAACCTGTAGTCCAGCTTTCTGTACTCATACAAAACAGGCTTTCTTGTTCTTCTAGTCAAACAGTTGAAATTGATCATCTCTTTGCCTCCAATACTCTACAGGTGGAGTCTTTTTGATGAACTAAAATTGTTTCAAACTATACTGTGACCTTAGCAGGCTAATTCCTTCCAAACTCTGTTATTATCTATAATAATTACCATAGGCTTCCAAATAGTGAACACTTTTCAAACATGGGTTCATGAAAAACAAAATTATATTTCTTCACAATGTTGGGGAAAAGAATTGGGCTCTATGTTGCAAATTTTTATCAAAATTATCATTACGTCAAACCCCCGTTTGGATTGCAAACTGCGGTTCTAGACCCCAATTTTCATTTGAAATCTCAATAACATTTCCGAGCCCCGATAAACCCTTCTTGGCCAGGTAATCCCGTTGTCTTCTCTGCCTGTAGTAGGACCTTCGGAATGAAATTATTGTATTCGATTTTTCATCACGTTTTCAAAGGCATATTGTATTCAGAAATCCAATGTTAGTCCATTTTAAATTTCGAACGAAGAAAATCGACCTTGAAATAAGGAAAGTAAGTAAATAAATGACAGCATGCTTTGCAGGGACCGCGCTCGGGCTGTGTGTTATCTTCGGACCGAGGTCAAGAAACAGGTGTTTTGATACTTAAATATTATTGCTTGCTTGGGGCATGGATAGGTCTATGCTTGGGGCGGTGGGTTTGTCGTACTTGGAGAAGAGAATTGATTGAGGGATATTGGGGTATAGTGTTCTCAAATGGAGGTTTTCGTCATGTAAATTCCTGCAGTACTTCATTGATAACTTCATTAAACATACATCCTTGCTTCGTTGAATCATTTAATTTATTGTAGGTGGAAAAAATTGAACATGAATGCAAAATTTCACCCACCAAAAAGCCACTGCAAAATAGGCTGCAACATGTACATTAGACATTAATCATGACAGCAGAATACAACACAAGGAAATGCAGTATCTTACCTGTGGTACATAACCAAACTTCGGTCCAGTTCCATCGACATTCATGCTGCCAAATACTCCCATACGCCATAGATTTGTTCCAGCCACACTCTCACTGGACTCGTTGGCAAAGAGGAACGCTTCCATTTCCAGTTCAGTCAGTTCACCAGGTTCATTGTCTACAACACTGGCAGACCAAAACATACTCTCCATGATAACTCCTAAGATGAGAGAGAAATTCATAAGGGAATTAAGACCTTGGTCTATTTCTTAGTAGAAAACAGGTAGAAATCATTGTTTGGCAAAATGAATTGTCTTGTACGGTGTAACACTTACATTAAGTAAGCAAATACCAAGCATGAACTGGCTAAGGATCAGACCACATAATTGTCCCTAAGGACAGCCTAAAGTAGCACAACACTGGGGACCAGGTGGAACACCTCCCCTCATCCACCAATTGATGGTTAAAATCTCCAGATATTATGAAGGCAAGCACATTTAGGTTCTGATAGGCCTATATTATAACAAACCTTGTGAGGACACCATTGTACAACAGGTGGGAGAATGCGCTCATGAAACAATTTGTTAGTATATGTACTGAGGTTATAAAACAATTCAAAACCATATTTCATAGAAAATATGATTTAGTATATATGTACATTACGTGGACGATAGTGCAAATAACCCTGAAATACTAAATGGCAAGAGATTTCATTTGCAACTGACCTATTCGACATTCCCCGTAGTAAGCTATTGTTACATCCCGTGACAGACATCTGATCAAGTTGTCAACCTCACATGAACTGGGATAGGTGATTCCGTCATTTCCACAAACAGGTTCATCTTCCGGACAAGGGAGGCGACATCTTCTATCCACCCCTATGTATAAAGAAAACAAAGAGGTTTGATTAGGGTACTGCTGTACCTCGTGTCACTGCCAATACATACCAGCCAATCCCCCTATCCGCTGATTACAAATCAATGTAGGCCTATAGTAATTTTAATAGCAAATTGGTTAAAGCTGGTGCAGGCCTATTATTTTTGCTTAAATTGCACTCTCATTTAGGGGCAGGTTACAGGTATGGCGTGATATGAATAAAATTCAATAAATTATAACAAAACCTCATAAACCTAAATTCTGTTTTTATTCTACCATTATTGATAATGACAATGGCTTACCTGGACCGGTTCGGCCGAAACAGGGTATCTCAGTACATAGTACTGCACTTCCAGTTATGGATACAATAGTGAGATTGTACCATGGACTTGGGCTATCACCTTGTGTGAACTCCATACACAGATGATGGAATTCGACATCGCACCCTACCTGTAAAGATGATCATTCAATAATTTAGATGACTAATTCTGTATAAATACCCTTAGAAGCACCAACTTGCAAAAATTACCGATGCTAAAGCAGTTTTCACATCAAATAAATCTATGTGTAAGCTATCTCCTTAGTCATTTTTTTACCTAGGTCAAATTACAGGGTATACTAATGGAGACCTATCTGTGTTCAAATTAAAGATGCTACATATTTGTTATTTTGAAAAATGTAGTCATGACCAATAATTAAAAGCACTTTCAATTTAATTTCAATAGTAACTGAAATTAAGTCACATGAATGAATTTCATAATTTAGATTTCATTTTCTTATATAATTATCATCTATCTTAAACCACTAATGGTTTTTATCGCCAAGACTACATTTTTCACAATGATAAAAATCAATCAAATTCAATACTGTATCATTTTTCATTTGGATTGCATTTATCATACTGTATTAAGTCCTTTCTAACGATATTTCTAATAATTTTTTTCACCGCATTTGAAGCAGTATATAGCCCATAATATTCCATTATATAAAAAAAAACTATATGAAGCACACATATGATATGCATTTTTGAGCTATATTGTAACCAACTATAAAAAATATTATTCAGAAATATATCATTGAAAAGGTGTTCAATTGAACCCCTCCCCCAACCATGAGTTTGACAATGAGAAAGGTCAAATAATAATTATTTCTTATTAATTTGTGTGTTTTTTTAAAAATCCAAGATTTGAATTACACTATCATTATGAATAAATATATACATTTATTTATAAAAATACATGTAAAAAGCAACATACAAATTTGTCTCTACTGAGTTTATGCTACATAAGCAACACACTCATTTGAGTTCAGATATTTGGAAGAGAGCAAGAGGAGGATTATAATACAAAATTTTAGAAAATAAACGAGCCTCTTTATTCTTTGAAATTATTTATATTTCACTAGGTAAGTCAAAAAATAAAAAATAAAATGAATTGATACTGATTTGTTCCCATGCACAGCCTTTCAATTGGGACTCACAAATTTAAATCACTGATTTCCACTTGATAACAAATAATTCAAACTTTGCTGCAGCTGTGATAGTTGGTACAAGTGTTATCTGAATACAATTTTTTAAATGGATGCAAGGCCTATAATGTACAAAATATCAATTCTTCAAAAGAACATTCATTGACCTGAAAATACAATGACCTTTGTCCATACCAGTGACCTGGAATCATATTCACTTTGCTGATAGTAAAAAAATAGTGACTTCAACAGTTGAAAATTCAAAATCTTGTTGTACTTGATACAACATGAGGGATGAAGTTCATAAATCCCAAATAAAATTTCACTTAAATCTTAAGACCTGTAATTCATAGGGATAATCAACATTGGCGGCGGAAGCGAAAAAATTTAGGGGGGGTCCACCTGAAAAAAAGTTATCAACAAAAAATTTAGGGGGACATGTCCCCCCCCCACTTCCGCCGCCTATGATTATCATAATACCAACCGTGCAAATCTATGAATTAAGCCTAAATTTTAAAGTAATGACCGATGCTGACATTTCAAAATCAAGTTATTACTTTGGTTCATTTCTTTCATTTGTTGAGACTCGAGTCAGAAATAAAATTAGCTCAAATAGATGAAAACCTAATATTAATAGCGTGAAAAACAAAGCATTAAATTGTGAAAAAAAAATTGTACAGTACGTAGCAGTGAGCACTTGCTATTGGTTCCTCCATTGAACGCATCTCGATCGACTTAATACCGTACGCGTTTAAAATAATCGTTCTCCTAAGTTAAACAAACTGGCCTTTTCGTCGTTTCTTTATATTCGATAAAGACACTAACCTCATTCAAATCATACACTGTTTGGAGATTTGTAAAATGATATGGTCTTCCAGTACGGACTCCCATTGAAGCCTCCTCATCGCTAAGAAGTTGATAAACGTACGGCCCAGCCCGATCACCAAACCCATCTCGATATAGACTTCGAAACAGACCAATCTTCCAGAGACCTAGGAAACCGTAAATTAAATGTCAATTCTACATGCATATAACAGAAGTGCCATATGTCCACTTGTCGACTTAGCGAGCCAAGTTGACTCATCAAAAGTATGTATACGTGGAAAGATACGTTATCTCGACAAGTCGACATAATTGGCGAGATTAGAACAAGGAGTATATCCACAGCGCGTAAAAGCACCATATCAATGGATGGTTGACGAATCAAGGCGCTCTGCGGCCGGCCACGTGCGCGCACGCTATGGATATAAATTTAAATCTCGACATACAAAACGTCGTCAAACCTATCTCGCATGTTGATATAAAACTTTTCAAAAGTTATATAAAGTACCGGTTCGTTTCTCGGCAAATTGATATTAACGGTTTTATGTCGACTTTGCAGGATAAATTATCTCGCCACTGAGCACTTTCAGGCTTTCGTAAAAAAACACACCTGTAAGTCTGTAACAGCGAACGTGTGGGTGTGTTTGTGTTTGAGGGTGTGTGTCATGTAGCTGTGTATTTAAGGATCTTTATTTCATCGTAGGCCTACATCAAATTGTTGTAGTCATAATTGGTATGTGTACGAAAACCAATTTTTAAAAAGGAGGGAAAGGATGAGAAACGGGAGAAATAAACGTGTGGGTGAGTGTGGGCCGTGTGCGTGTGTGAGAATATGTGAAGGCCTATAGACATTTTTGTTTCCTTTTGAGGTAAAATATTTGGGAGGGCCGGTTTAAGCTCTGAAAAGTCACCCCTCCCCCAGACGAACAAATTAGCCTGTACACGCAAACACACACACACACCCAGTGGGGACTCAATTATGTTTCATTCCAATAGTGGAGAAAGTTAAGTAAATCGAAATCATCTTCACATATTAACGCATATAATATGGTCAAAGATCTTCAACAATAAAGTTTTGCTCTCGAAAATAAGCATTTCTCCCGTTAGCTAGACTAACTCGATCGAGTAGGCTATTAATAATAATTGCAAGCCTGGAGACGAGAAGAACACAGACCTATTAAAGTCTTGTCCCCTTTACTGTGAAACAAAATTTGTAGGCCCTGGATGTTGCAGATTAAATGAATGATAAAAAAGTTACTTAAAAGGTTGGGAATTATGTTTTGTTTCGCTCGGTCGCTACGCTCTGTCACATGATTCGATTATTTGACCTAATTTTATTGACGGGGTCGGGGAGAGAGTCTTATAATCCCACCTGCAGAGTGAGTATGTCTCCCATCCCAATGCTGCCGACAGTAGGTTATTTTCCTTATCCCCCCCCCCCCCAAAAAAAAAAAGCATTTTGCGGAACCGCGCATGGAGGGTAAACGCCGTGTCATTGCATCAAATTTACGATTTTTTTTCTTTTTGATCACTCAGTACAGAAAAAGTCCTGAGTAGAATTTATTAACTCATTCCTCTTTTCTTAAATCCTTTCAGATATAGGAAAGGGAAAAAGTGTTATTTGATTTGTTGTTTTTTCGTTGAAAATTTTCTGCAGGCTTGTCTGCAATTCTGGTTTTGTCCCAATTTCCGAGGTTGTTCATATATTCTTAGCTGTAAATATAATTTATGAATGATAATTTCATACGTCGAGAGAGTGGATGTCCACAGTGTATTCAAATAGTGGACTATGCAAAAATGTGATTTTCATACTGTAGACACCTCGACACTTTGGGTGTCCACAGTGTATTCCAATAGTGGACTATGCAAATATGTAATTTTCATACTGTGGATACCTCGACAGTGTGGGTAATCACAGTGTGTTCAACTAATGGACTATGTAAAGATATGATTTTCATACTGTGGACACCTTGACACTTTGGGTGTCCACAGTGTGTTCTAATATGTAAAGATGTAATTTTCATACTGTGGAAACCTCGGCAGTGTGGGTGTCCACAGTGTGTTCAAATGGTGGACTATGTATAGATGTGACTTTCATACTGTGGACACCTCAATACTGTGGATGTCCACAGTGTGTTCAAATAGTCAACAATGTAAAGATGTGATTTCATACTGTGGAACATCGACAGTGCGGATGGCTACAGTGTGTTCAAATAGTGGACTATGCAAGGATGTAATTTTCATACTGTGGACACCTCGACAGTGTGGGTGATCACAGTGTGTTCAACTAGTGGACTATGTAAAGGTATGATTTTCATACTGTGGACACCTCGACGGTTTGGGTGTCCACAGTGTGTTCAAATAGTGAACTATGCAAAAATGTGATTTTGTCACACCGTGGAACTTCGACAGTGTGGATGTCCACAGTGTGTTCACATAGTGGACTATGAAAAAATGTGTTTCACAATGTTAAAATTAATTAACAATATGGAGATCACACTGTGAACACCTCGTCAGTTTGTGTGTCCACAGTGTGTTCAAATGGTGGACTATATGTATAGATGTGACTTTCATACTGTGGACACCTCAATACTGTGGATGTCCACAGTGTGTTCAAATAGTGGACAATGTAAAGATGTGATTTTCATACTCTGGAACATCGACAGTGCGGATGTCTACAGTGTGTTCAATTAGTGGACTATGCTAGGATGTAATTTTCATACTGTAGACACCTCGACAGTGTGGGTGATCACAGTGTGTTCAACTAGTGGACTATGTAAAGGTATGATTTTCATACTGTGGACACCTCGACAGTTTGGGTGTCCACAGTGTGTTCAAATAGTGAACTATGCAAAAATGTGTTTTTTTTCACACCGTGGAACCTCGACTGTGTGGATGTCCACAGTGTGTTCACATAGTGGACTATGAAAAAATGTGGTTCACAAAGTTGAAATTAATTAACAATATGGAGATCACACTGTGAACACCTCGTCAGTGTGAGTGTTCACAGTATGGTCACATAGTGGACGATGTAAAACTATTGAAATGTTCAGATTTAATTGTCTGAATCTTTAACATACTGTGGGATGCTGTGTTTTTTCCAAAAAGGAATCAGGCGTCCAGACAGCCAACTCACCTCGTCCTTTGATGTTATCGCCCGCCCTTGATGTTTGGAAGGTGACATTTATGGAGATACTGGGATGGTAGTAGCCATGATGATGTTTGGCCGAGATGTCCCAGCCGATCTCTTCTAATATCACATTTCTATATCTAGAAGCGCGCCGAGATCGATGTTGATGATCACCTGTTATATTGATGTCATAAAATATGATGTGCAGAAAAAAAAAGTTGAGGGTGAAGGCATGTAAAGAAAATGATGCGATGTGATTGAAATCAAGATGGTGTTACAATAGTGAAGATGACCATGATTGAAGTGATTGCCAAACGTTGCGAGAAAGACCGATTTTATGAGGACGCACAAAGTTGCATTACAGGCAACATTTCAATAAGCCATACGTAATCATTACAATACATGTAGATATTGATATTTGAGAGAATTGCCACAAAAATAATATGACCAGGGGTACCGTTGCATGAAATCAATGTCCGAGCCAATGACAATCAAGGATACAATGGAGCAAGTTACTATCGATTGGAAAATTTCCACAAGTGTAACATTTTTGCAACGGGATCCAGGTAGTCTGCTGTGCAAACTGCAAACCCTTCACTCGAGGTAAAGGTCTGAATATAAATTTGCAACATATAATGCCTTGTGTGTGTGCTAGTCTTTGTATGGAGCCCATCTGTTGATCAAAGTTTCAATCAGGGTCTGTGACTGCAAACTTGGACCCAGGTATGTAAAACATGCCAACACAGATTGATTTGTACCGATTGGCAATAGTAAAAAAATAATAATAATCAAGTGTATTTTGATTATAGCAAATCATTTTGGAAAGTCCAAACATACCGCACACTGTTGGCCAGAAAAAGTTTTGTTGAATCACGAAAATAAAAAAAAGAGAAAGAATTAACACTATATTGGTTTCTTTCTTTCATATCCTGAAACACCTTGAGCATTCGATTGAAAGATATTAAATGGGGACCCAGATGTGTACACCGCTGGACCAATTGGTGTAAATGCAGCGGGTGAGAGCAACAATTCCTCTTTGGAATTTATGAGAGGGGCCACAAAATAACTAGTCGTATCAAGGACATCTTTGGACGTGTGGTAGGTGGCTTTTTTATGACTTGAACACCACTTGTATGATGTTCACTACTTCTAACAAAAGATGAATTCAAACCATACGGATACTCGCAAGAAGTGATTGTTTAGTATATTTGTAGTGGTTCACTCTTGTCTACCGTTGATAACCAATGTCTCTGGACAGGGTCTTATCATAAGGGGACGGGCACATATTTAATTACAATTATGTCACCATTAAAAGCCTTTCTCCCCTCAAAAATGAACGATTTACAGCAATTAGGGACATATTCAAACAATAGGAGATACTATGTACAACTGAGGCCAAATATGCGGTTACCCCCCCAAAAAAAAAAAAAAATCTAAGGATCTCATTTTTACCGGAGGTGGATACTGGATATATATTTCATTTTGGAAAGTAAACTTTTTAAAGAATGTTTTCATAAGAATTCATCCAACTACTGTATACACTTAGGGCTTATACACATTTAGACATGGATCCTCATCCCTAAACAGAAAAGCGCATAGCACCCTATTGTGAGCATAAAATACACGGTTGATAATTCAAAAAATAGGTCATACGTTTTTTTTTAAAGAAATGATTAATGAAGTAATTGTAAAATAATATACAAAGGCGATTTATAAAACGATTGCTCAATATAAAATGAATTAGAAAATATATGTTCGTATTTTACTATTGTCTTAGTTAAATTGTATACTCTCAATATGAATGAAACCTTTGTTCAACAAAAATAAGGACATGCAAATGAGAACAGAAATTAAAGCCTGAAGCAACGGAAAGTGATTATGAAATGTATTACAGGAATTCAAAATTGCAAAACAAATAAAAAAGTTATTTAAAGGCCACTAATAACGAACATAAATGAAGTCTACTGGGTATAAACGCATACTTATTTCTCCTGCTAACGTTTGAGGGAAGTACCAATAAAACATATTATTTTCAACGTTATTTTCACTTTCAGAAATTGTACACCAATCGGTTAAGTTAAAACAAAACGAATGATAAATCCATTCACATCCTTAGTAATACTCACCCTATAAATAACTCAAATTTGAAACCTATGTCCCTCCACAAGTTCTAGCCACCATGCACAAATCTTTTTTAGGGATGCAGTAACGGTTCAACTCTTTTCGACTGGGTAAACACGGTATTCGGTCCATGACTGTCCATAGATATATTTACTGTTTTCCTCATTAATAACATTCCTTGTATTGGATACGCAGTAATCGATGATCAATTTTGTTAATTCACTAACTTGTATGATACAAAGAACGGATTGAGAACAGTCCAAAATAGGAATTGTTTTGGCTTCCAACCAACAGAAATTGACAAAATGGGCTATTACCCGAGGAAAGTGGGCATGCGCCTCTTTTTTCGTTTAAGTGAAATTTTGCTGACGAAGACAAAAAAAAGAAGAGCCTCGGATACGATGCGAGGGTGGGAATAGGCAGATTCTAGAAACTTTTATTTCTCTCTTAAGTAGCGACGGCTGCCAGTGACAAGACAGCAGTGACAATTTCTCATCCATCTCATCGCAAAGATGAAAAGGAAAAGATAGCAAAATAGATAGATAGATAGATAGATATAGATAGATAGATAGATATAGATAGATAGATAGATAGAAAGATAGATAGACAAGACAGCAGAGACATCCATCTCACCACAAGGATGAAAAGGATTAGATAGAAAGACACAGAAAAAAGGAAAGGTAGAATGGAGATTGATAGGTTAGATAGGTAGGAAGTAGATAGATAGATAGATAGATACATACATACATACATACACAGATAAATAGATAGATATAGAAATAGATAAGAATACAATGAAGCAAAGAAACAGCGAAAGGGAAAGAGAGCAACAAAAAAAAGCGGGAAAAAAGGAAAAGAGACACAAACGGATAACGTTTTTTTTTTAAGACAAAATGAAGAAGAAATAAAAACGAACAAAAAAAAGAAGAAAGGAAAAAATTAAATAGATTGGTAGAGAAAGGAAGGAGACAAAAGGAATAGGTAACAAAGATAAAATATGAAAGAAATGAGAGAGATATAAGACAGGTAAATTCGCTAATAGGGGAGAGGGGTTAGATTTAATTTATTTTGTGAACCGGAGAACAGAAAATGATAGATTGCACCATTACAATAATGAAAAAAACAAAAAATAATAATACAGCCGGAAGATTTCGAGAAACATAGAGACTTCGAGGCAGAAAATTCAATGTTTATATATGAAGGTGGATGAAATTGAATTTCCATTATAGTCAATTTACATGACCTTATTCCTTGGCCCTAATATTGTGAGGATTAAAAAACCACCAGTTCGCCATATGCTGCCAAATCCCGGCAACTTTCCCATTACAGAGTTTTGTATTTCGGGGGGGTAATATTCGGCTAACGGTTTTCGGAATGCAATGATTTTTTTTTTATTTGTGAATATTCAACCACTATTTTGAACTATACAGAATGTCATACTAAGCTCATGCATCTCCAATCACAAGTGCAGTATAATGAAAATGAACATTAATAAGCTGTGTTCAGGTCGGGGTTTTTTATCTTATGATGCTTTATTTTCAGTTTTCGACTTTGAATAATAGACTCACTTCATGAAAACACGGGCATTACTAATACCCTTAGACATGTTAGAACGGGTGAATGACAGCTCGACAGTTTTTCAACCTATAATAGTTTATAATTATCTCAATATATACAACATATTTTTATATCACTGGACAACGTTGAAGTAAGCTATATACAACTATACTAGTATACACCCAACTGATATCTAAATACCATATACCGACATACAAACTCATATTATATTGCTTCGTTTTTAATATTGATCAATGCCTTTGCTGACTTCGCCCCTATAAAAACAAGTGCGACATGTCAGCGCGAGGAGATGATCCCAAATAATTTCAACTAAAATTTCTCCGAAGTTGAAATAACAACATCCTCTTCTTACACTATGGAAATGGCAAGACAACTTTCAAAGTAAACACCCGGAGTAAACATTAATACCCCATTTCCAAAATAAATCAATACTTTCAATTCTCTGCACAAATTCTTCAAACTGACTTACCTCTATTCTAATCACCAATATATCACGCAAACAATACCATCTGTGATTTACCCTTCGTCATCAGCAAGTTTAATAGGATGTCTGACGTCTCGTCTGAAATTGCATATTCGGTCTGCAAAGGTTTGGGCATCATAATACCCATGTTGGGTTGGGTCCATGATATACCAAACTCTGATTCGTGGAAACTTCAGTTTTGCTAGACACATCGCTTGATCCGAGATCGTCCGTGGTTGGCATGGCTGCCGCATGTATGCATATCATGCTCTTTGGGCTTTACCCCTGCTCTTCTGTGGGGAACTCCTGCGCCATCTTGAGGGAGACGGTAGGTACCATGGGGTACCATGTGGTGCTGACGAAAGCACCGGGTTGTTGTTGTGATGGCGTCTGTAATCCCGAGAGGTCGAGGTCATGGGGAAACAGTGACCCGTTGCGGAATCAGCGAAGAGAAATGTTTCTCCTGTATTCTTTCAGGTTACGCCCCTCTCTTTATCGAGATCTTCTTGTGAACAGTTTTTTTTCCACCCCGTTTATGCCCCCCGGGGGGGAGCACTTACATTGACGAGTGGATACCATGCGCGACCAAAAAACACGTAAAAAGGGTGTCTTTTTCAAGATAGGGCACGTTACGTACGTAACGTGATAAGGGTGTCAAAAACACAAAAATATTGAAAAAGGGTATATATTTCGCCGCATACATTCGTAATTCCGAAGCTTCGTAATTCCGAAGGTTCGGTTATTCCGAAGGTTCGTATTTCCGAAGGTTCGTCAGTCCGAAAACACTCAGGTTCGTAATTCCGAAGGTTTGTCAATCCGAAAACGAAATAAGGTTCGTAATTCCGAAGGTTCGTCAATCCGAAAACGAAATAAGGTTCGTAATTCCGAAGGTTTGTCAATCCGAAAACGAAATAAGGTTCGTAATTCCGAAGGTTCGTCAATCCGAAAACGAAATAAGGTTCGTAATTCCGAAGGTTCGTCAATCCGAAAACGAAATAAGGTTCGTTAATCCGAAAATTAAATAGGGTTCGTATTTCCGAAAATGAAAATAATTAATTTTGGTAACAAAAACGACATTGCTATTACAAGATTACACGATATTATGCAATGATCGCTACGCTCGCAGAAATGAAACGTAAATATTTAACTTTAGTGATCACTTAAAAAATTTGCTCAATTTAATTACTACAAAACACACAACCTCTTTACACAGATGATAATCTCATGGTGAAAATATCCGTTTGCACTAAATTGCCCCTATTGACCCCTTTTTTTTGCTTCCACCCCCCCCCCCCACAAAAAAGGGAAAATACGTTCCGCCGCCAGTGGTTGAAACACGCATCGTCTTCATTGCTAACTGCAAAAAGTTCTTAAAATGTCCCCTTTAGATCAGGTCAGAGCTTATATATTTAAAATTTCTGTTCGCGCTTCTTGCTCGCAGTTATTATCTAAATTTAGTTACATAGGCATTATTCTCGTATTGAAGATCACAAACATATTGCCCATCATATTAAAAAATATATAGCTCGCGATCGCATTATTTAAAAAGGGTTTATCATGTTATTACATATTTACTATATTTTATAAAGCTAATTATTGACTGTTAGGACTACCCTTTCAAAGAAACAAACAAAAATCAACTTTAAGCTGCCGATTGAGGAAAATATGGCTGAAAAAAAATTGCCCCCCCCCCCCTATTTGACGAAAGTTGGATCCGCCGGGAGGGAGGCAGGGGGCACTTGCACCCCAAAAATGAAATAAAAAACAGGGAAATTAATATTTTCCAAAAAGAGAAAGTTCCTTTTTCAAAAATAAATATACCGTTTTTCATGTTTTTTTCGAAATTAAATACTCTTTTTGATTTGTCATTTTGCCTCCGAAGAAGATTCTGCTAGGATCGAAAGCTTAGGCCCCTTTTGACTCTCTTTTTAAAATATACAAGTTAAGTTTTCAGGCTGAAGTATTGCAAATTTTCAGCTTGCGCTTCGCACTCTCATTCGATTGGTGAAATATGCATCCTAAAGAGGTCACTAAATGCTTTCTTTAACACGTTCCTTTTCTGGTCAGTATGTTTAGGCTCGCATTTTGCGCTCATGTTAATTCTTTAGTTAGATGCACATCTTTTTCATGTTTTCAATGACAGCAGAAATCTGCTCGGATTTTTAAAAACTTATTTTCATTTTTTATTGAAATAACCTAAAGTTTTAGCTTGTGATTCACGCTCGCAACACCTCGCAATAATGCCATTTTAAGAATGATTGACCCCAAAAAACGTTTTACAACTTCACCTTTGAATTTGTTTTTACCAAGCCGCTCGCTCATATACTCTTTCCCGAAAAATAAAGCCTAAATATACACTTTGCCATAATAAGAAGTCACTTCAAAAAAGTGCTTCTCTACTTAATCACTATCAAACACACAATGACTTCAAGCAGATGATAATCATAAGGTGAAAATATCACCAAAGTGCCCATTTTGACGTATGAGTTTCATTTTTTAGGCTTTACCCCCCAACGAAAATTCGTTGGGCCGCCCTTGCCTTCCCATCCTCATAATAATTGAACGGCAACAATGTCCCCCGCCCCCTCCCTTTGCCTCTGTCTCTGCTTTCCCGGTCTTCATTTTTCGGATTAACGAACCTTATTTCGTTTTCGGATTAACGATCCTTCGGAAAAACGAACCTTATTTCGTTTTCGGATCAACGAACCTTATTTTGTTTTCGGATTAACGAACCTTCGGAGCAACGAACCTCATTTCTTTTTCGGATTAACGAACCTTCGGAACAACGAACTTCATTTCGTTTTCGGATTAACGAACCTTCGGAACAACGAACCTTATTTCGTTTTCGGATTATCGAACCTTCGGAATGACGAACCGTCGGAATTACGCCACAAATGTTCGGATTAACGAACCCTTTTTCGTTTTCGGATTACGAACATCGAGGTATAGGCAATTTACGTGTTTCGGAATTACGAACCTTCGGAATTACGAAGTGTAACCATATTTCGCTCGGAAAAACATACGTGTCTAGGGTCAAATATGCGGGGATGATAATACAAAATCAAAATGTTTTATAAAGGATGTCCATTTTGCCCCAACACTACGTGTTTAGCGTCCGATTTGCGCGAGGTGTGGAAGGTGGGGCCGTATTAAACCAAAATAATGGTGTCTAAAGGAAAAACCCCGGTAAAACCGACGACCGACGGACGCTTGACATAACAATAAAATATCTCTGTACTTGTTTAGGGGTTCATTTCAGGGAAAACTTAATTGCCAAGAGTATCGTTTTGTTTCCAATACTGTAAGGGGTGCATTTTCAGAATATGGAAAATACATCGCTGTACTTGTTTAGGGGCGCAGTTCTGGAAATACTTGCCAATAGCATGTATCCAATATTTGTTAAGGGTAGGGTTTCACACGCCAATACTTGTTAAGGGGTGCACTTTCAGAATATGGAAAATACATGTTTATGGTGTTTTTAAAGACCCCGTGGTCGCGCATGGTATCCACTCGTCAATGGAAGTGCCCCCCGGGGCTTATGAAAAGTTGTTGCACCTCTCCCCTCAATCGGCCTTCGTTATCATTTTTTTTTCTTTCTGCTAAATAATCTAGCTTTTTTTATTTGAATTCATTTTTAATGATCAAATCTGAAAAAAAAACACCCACAACATGATATAAAATTAATGATTCCATACTAAATCAAAATAAACTTATATATTTCGTAATCCGCATTCTTCTTCCTATTTACTTCATATCCTCTCCTTTTCATGACACTTTTTTTTAGATTGCATGGCCTTTCCCTTTCTCGTGTTTTCCATGACTTTGCACACTTGAACATTGTACTGTAAAATGTATTTAATGATATGTATCCTTCGTTTTAAACTTTGTAATTCACTTGCAATTTAGTTTGTTAAGTGCAATATGTGGTGAATTTGAATAAATATCATTTATATATCTATCTCTCCCCTTTTCTATTACTATTCTATTCAATTCAATTCAATTCATTTCCTATTTCAACCTTTTTATATTTACAATGGTAGTTCAATATATATATTTACAATAATACCATGAAACCAAAAGGGAAGGAGATCAACTATAAAGCAGAACTTGTAGGGTGAAGGTCTGCTTTTATATATTAATTAAAAATAAGATAAATAATGAAATAAACAAAAGAAAATTTAAAGATTAACAATACTTCAGTGTGCAGCCTTGCGTCATTTGTCCGCAACCTATTGCAACCTATCCATGGTATATTGCTTTTCATCATGCTTTTTATTTATAATTATTTTCATTTTCTTTAAAAAGAAAATGAATAAAGGTCCACAAGTACAAGTTTGTAAACTGAGGCAATTGCGATGTAAGATAGAGGGCGACAAAGCATCTATTTTGAATTATAGACTTGATTAGATCTCACCGACATTTTTTTCATATCCCGATTGAATGTTGACTTGAAGTGAACTGTCATGTAGTCCTATCATGGCCCTAGGAAGCGGGGGTGCCCCTGGAAAAAATGAAAATGTTTCCAAGGTGACCTTCCTTTTTTTTCTTCTTCTTTGCTTCTCAAATTTCTCGGGATCAAAATTACCTTCATATTTTTGAAACCCTTAAACTTTTTTCTTGTCAAATTTATCGGTAGCAAAATTACCTTGATTTTTTTAGTGCTACCTTTCTTTCTTGCTTGTTAAATTTACATCAGCATCCCCAGCTTTTAAAAAAATCGTTCCCAAGGCCCTGAGTCCTATATCCTAGAAAAGAGGAAAATCATGATGAGGACGCTGTTCATGATTTATCAATTATCATATATGGCATGAAGGAAAATATGACTACATTTCAAAGCGTTATGAGAAAAAAAAAGTTTCAAGATCTTCATTTTAATCCAAATCCTGCAAACAAATTCATAGATGAAGAAACAACTAAACTCACAAAACACGATTTACCGTTTCGTAATCTTTCTAGAAAATAAATGAATGAATAAATAAATAAAACATTTTGGGACGTCTTGATAGGCCTTCTTATAAATAATACACTTTAGGTTTACACATTCTTTAACCTCTTATTTCAAATTGAAGTGATTGAACCAATCGAATGGGTAAAGAGTGAACTTTGGTCAAAATAACAAGAAAGAAAAGAGAAAGGTATGTGGGCAGAGAAAGGGATATCGTGGCCGAGGAGGAATAGTTGACCGATTAACATTTTAGACTGTTGCTTTGTTTACTTGTTTTATATTGTTTGCTCCAGACTTTATCTATTTCTAATTGGTAACATATCGACTAGGTGAAGTAATATCAGTACCATCTGTATCTTACAGAGTACTTTTCTTTAACTTTTGTAATGTTGGCTGGCATCGTGCATTTTGTTCACCTCTCTAAATCACGTTTTTACCGACACCTGTGATGATAATAGAGTAGGTTCAAAGGTCATGGCTAAGGAGGAATTACCTGGAGCGGGAAAACCTCCCACGTCTTGGAAGAAACGCCCCGTTTGATTGGCGTAACCATGGATAGTAGCAACTGAGGGGTGTTTGTGCCAGCGGCGGAATAAACCTCATGTGTGAAGGGTGATTGGTGCAGGAATAAATACATAATTTCTCATGTTTCTTGGCTTCCGGGCCGATATCCTGCCATTCAACTGTTTCCCAATTGTTTCAGATTCTTTATTCCACATTCCAGAAATAATGTACATGACAGGGCCTATATAATACGCATAACACTATGAAACATACGGGATTTCTTACCAATTCATATTTGTACAGTACTATCCACTTAAAAAATTACCACCTAAACGTGAGCGAAACTTTGACATTTACGAGTGAAAAAATCCTGTAAAGATAACAAAAATCATGATGTGAAATAAATTCATGTCAGAGCGTTAAGAAATTCAAAGTTTTACATGGAGAAAATGTTAAATACATAACTGAATAAAAATAAGTAATATTCGATAAATAAATCATAAATACTAAACGATTAAGGTGAGATGTAGAAGCATTGATGATACATGTACTTAGGGCTGTGATTGATTAGTTGGATGTGACCAATAAAGCAAAAGAAACATCAAGACAAAGGAATGGAGAAGGTGTAACGAGAGGTGGGATTTGACAAAACAACTTCCTCTCTCACAACCATTGTCACACTGTTACCACCACTACTACCACCAGAACCAACACACCATAAACTCCATCACTGGTATTCTTTACATCAATCTGCACCACCACCACCAACAACAACACCCACTCTGCAACCATCATCATGTACCCGAGCACCACCACCACGACACTACAACCTGCAACCATCATCATGTACCCGAGCACCACCACCAATACACTACAATAAGCAACCACCATCATGTACTCGAGCACCACCACCAATACACTACAACCAGCAACCACCGTCATGTACCCGAGCACCACCACCACTACACTACAACCACCATCACACTGCAAAAACTCCGGTGTTGAAACAACACCAGTATGGAATCAAACCGATGCTGTTTTAATACTAATTGGTGTTGTATAAACACCTATCTGGTGTAGACCAAAACCAAACTGGTGTTGTTTAACACTTCTCCGATGTGGACATCTATAGATTCCAGGATGGTGTTAAATCAACACCGGAGTTTCTGCAGTGCATGTACCCGAGTACCACCACCACTACACTACAGCCTGCAACCACCATCATGTACCCGATATAAGCTTAGATAATTATTCAGTCCGTTGATGCTTATTTTCTGGAAGTACCTTGTATCGAGGTACGTATATTCCATTATAACTTTTTTTCGTAATAAATAAACTATAAAACATGGAATCCCACTTACATATATTGCTTATTGTCATGACAAGCAAGCCCTATTGAAATTTTCGTCAAAACATGCATGACATGTTTAAAAGTTAGTAAATGGGTCTATTCTGTCTCATTTAAGCCTTGCAATTTTATTTGGCAAATCTCCCTACCTCATCCATAATGCACGGAACATACCATCACCTTCATCACCAATTAGGCCCAAAAGTTCATACAATCTGGCTCAGTTTGTACCAGCAAAGTATAATATCGTGAAGAAACCCTACGATGCTTTGGGAGCGCGGGGGGGGCGTAGATCCTTTATTTAGAAAATATACCCCTTACCATTTTGTGATTTCATATTACAAATTGCTAACCCCAGAATTTTAAAAAGAACATGAAAAAAACTGTGATAAAGTACCATCAGTTGAACCCTTTGGCATCTGTAAGTATAATTCCGCCACTTTTCTGACCATTATTTTTATCAGGGGCGGATCTAAGATTTCGTGAATAGGGAAAAGAAATGGGGCACAAAGAGTCGGTCAATATATTTCTATATCTCACTTCTATAAATAACATGCAGGAAGGGGGTTATAATGAAACATTCTCAATATTTTTGACCAAAATAGGGCATGTGCCCTCTGAGCCCTGCCCACCCGACCTGCCCCCTCCTAATAATTATCATCACTACCTTCGTCGTCGTCATGCATTGATTCAAAGTTCATCACCAATTCACGCAAACCTATTTCTGTCCTCTCTATTTACATACATTCCACTCTATAAGTTCACGAATATTACATTTAAAATGAACTTGAACTGTTTATATAAGAACATAAACTTGCAGATGCTTACATAAAAAATGTGTTTTTTTTTTCTTTTAGATGATGTCAAATAAATCGAGAATACATGACAAAAAAGTTTGGTCAAGATATGAAAGCAAATGACTCACGGCTAAGAGAGAGAGAGAGAATGAAATAAAATGTGACTTACCTCGCCTTTCTCTCGTTTGTTCAACAACATCATCTGTATGAAAATAAACAAATTGAAAAGGCTTTGAGTAAATATAAGCATAATTAATTATTTAAATCATAAGAAATGCTAAGAATATCCTATTCTTCGTTAATAATACTAATAATGGATAGTTAGAGGCGCTAAAACAAAAAGTACAATAGCGCGTACCATGTATGAATAATAATTTAACATTTGCAATAATTACTACAATATTCAAGATAAAAAAGGAAATTAATATATTATTGAGGAAAAAGGCATGCCTTAAGGGAAGATTTGAAGCCCAGAATACTGGAAGAATTTCATATTGAAAGAGGGATAGCATTCCAAGTCTTGGCAGCTGCCACATCAAAACGTTTTTCGGCAGAGGAGAGTTGGTACTGAACCAGACAATCCATTAATTTCTAATGATTCTTTTGTTTTTTTTAATAATTATTCATTCTAGACATTAATTATTCGTTTGTGGGGACGTTGTGGTTACGAATCTCGTCTTTCAGTGAGAGGAGCGTGGGTTCGAATCTCAGCCACGGCGAGTTTTCCTTCAGCAAGAAATTCATCCACACTGTGCTGCACTCAACACAGGTGAGGTGAATGGGTACCCTGCAGGATTAATTCCTTCAATACACCGAGCGCATTTAGCAGCTGGAGCTACAGCCATGTAGGGTACTATATAGTGCGCCATTGAATAGGAAACTAGATAAATCGGCGCCTCATAAATGTTATATAATTATTGTTATTATGGCAACAGCAGACACGGCATTATAAAAATGGCACACAGAAAAAATGTGGGCATAATGCGAAGGCAGATATCAGCATTGACCTTCATACTGACAAGGTGCTTTTCTATAATGAATTAATTATATCTATCTATTATAATCTTAGATACTATATAGGCCTACCCTTGTTAGACATTATTCTGTGATTTCTTATGTCAAAATCTGTGACAAATAATAATAATGATATTCATTATTACCATAAGTGCCCATGGCTTGTGACCCCCCCCCCCCCCTCCCTTTCTCGATCAGCGCCTGGTTGTTACTAGCTGATCGGTGTAGATGGGGTCATGTTAAATATTCACTTATTCGTATAATATTTGGGATAATATTTCATAACCTTTCCTTATGGATTGTGCTCTCTCTCTCTCGCTCTCTCCCCCCTAACTGATCCCACTATAGGATCCCTCTTTCCCCCTCATTTTTTTGCTTATTATCGTTTTACCCTTTCACCAACTGACACACTAACATTCTTTAAAGTTGTTGTTTAAACAGACATAATTTTTTCCTGATTATTTAACTTATTTCCTTATTCTATTATTCCGTTATTCAACAGTGCATGCAAGCTATTTAATTTACTTATTAGTCCAATTAAATTCTGTTGCAATCTTTCATTGTTTTATCCACCTTCTGTCTTTATTCATTTAATATTTTCTCGCTATCCGCTATTGTGTTATTTTGAAAGACATGCACAACTTCAAATATACTTTTGCACGAAAGAGAAGTTTGAAGAATATGTCCCTAACAAATCCCAGATGTAAATACAGCCACAGGAACTTTTTATCACAATCAAATGGATTATCACTGATTGACTGAATAAATATTCTAACTACATATACCATACAACCAAGGAGATTTAAATATAATATCTTTGATATATCCCATTTCAACTCAGAGGGGGTCGTATCACTACAAAATTGTGGTTTGTTATATACGCCCACACCGATATGGAAATATCATAAAAACTAATCATGTTAGTTTTATATTTAATGGATCGTAATGTGTCATGGAGGACGACGTTGGCTTGGTACAATGGCCGATATCCTTAAAGAATTAGGACTGTTTTTATCGTGCTGTGTTCCCTTGCGATCGCGGTTTGAAAAGCGGCTTGGGCAAGGCTATCCACTTTCATTTTCACGAGGTCTGGTAACTAGAACAAAGTATAGCTTGGCACAGAAGTACCAAGAACAATCATTGATGATCAAAAATGACATGGAACATGTTACCGCGGTCATCCTTTGCTGTCTTGGATATATAGAGGTCCAAGGGGGCGTGTGATCCTTTTCCAATCAATCGGTTATAGGTAATCGACATACTGCGAAAAAATCGATATTTTTGGTTATCTGACAAATATACGACTATAAAAACAAATCACTACCCATCCCCCTGCTCATAACCAACAAAAGGTAAACATACAGCACCCCCCCCCCCTCCTATCAAATGTTAGGTTAAGGTTTAGTCGATGATGAAATCACCCCTCCCTCTTCCCCACTGGACTAAGCCGACTTGAAAACTTAGCTCGTGGCAGAAATCAAATTCAACTTCCGACCAATCAGAAGCGCACAGATCAGACTTTCGTTCTTCTGCTTTTATACAAGTTCAAAATACAAACTTATTACAAAATTGAAAGTAGTTCATAGATTTGTAAACCATCACTGTTTTGAACAAACTGTGAAACTACCCGGTCGATATAAACATGCCTAAACATTCTTATTGAATTATTTGCGGAAGAAAGGCGGTCTTTTAAACGCAACCCTTAAAAAAACGGGCCTCGGTAGTCTATTTCAACAATGACCTGCATTTTTATCACTTTAATATAACGAAATTGGGGGAAATATGTCGATTTCACTGACCTTTACGATGACATTTATTATCTCACCGCTTGAAATCAGGGCAATACTATAAGAGGCTGTGAAACTGCCTTTGCAAACAATCGACCAATTTTAAGAAACATAAAGATTCCATATAAATTTATCCTAATCAAATCAGCGTACATCCGCAAAAAATGAGATGTTTTTTATCAACTTCACAAGATGACCCGTCTCCGGTTACTCCGAACCACAATCTAGAATAGTTCAAACTGCGGATAAAGTCCCCAAATGTCGATTTGTTTATTTTGTTTTTTTTAGATTTTTCCCCCTATGATAAAATGTGACCTCAATCAAAATGGGTTTATTCTTTCTCATGATACACACTGAGAATCTCTAATTTCTTAATCTCTGTGATGGTATCCAGAAATCATAAAAGGTTGTGAATTGTCGCCACTTCAGATATAGGGGAAAGTGGAATATGTTCTTTTGGGGTGTGATATTAATTTATTATTTTTAAAAATAAAACAATTTTTTTTAGTGTTCCTTCATTTTTGAAAAACTGATTTCTTTTTAACAATGACCTGCATTTTCATCACTCTGATATAACGAAATTTGTGGTAAATAAATCAGTTCCAATGCCTTATAAAGTGATAGAAGATTGTCAACATACGTCTAAATATCACAATACCATAATAGGCTGTGAAACTGCCTTTGTAAACAATCAACCAATTTCAAGAAACAAAGATTGCCATATAAAATTATTCTAATCATATAAACTTTAATCCACAAAAAGGAGATTTTATAAATCAAGTTCACGAGATATTTGACCTGTCTCCACTCACTCCGAACTATTAGAAAAACAATGATCAAAGCAATTGCTACCAGTGTAGAAGTCCCAACTCAAATCTACCTTTTTCGGCTCTTGTCCATAACCATCGTCTTCGTTATGCTAAAACCAAAAAGTGCATGGCATGACATCGCCACTGCAGTGGATGGCGAAAAGAACTATCGGCATAAGCAGTGAAATCTACGTAAGATTTGTTTTGGGAACCATCGTCTAATTGGCTAATATTACTTCGTTGCATTTCTATTACTATATAGTACTAATAAATCAGATGCTATTACGATTACAGTGAGGTTAAACGTTGCCCTACCAGAGTGAAGGCATACTTCCATGACCTTACCATTCAACATCAATTTTCCTTTCATAATATTTAGTCGGCTGTATAGGTTTCAAATCCTTGAATTACAACAAAGTAATAGGTGCGCTCTTCCCGTTTGATTGAATAATAAGGGAGCGCCTTTCGATCGTAATTGCAACATTTGAATTGTCTCGAAATACATGGTGATATACTTATACACGTCATAGCCTATAATATCCGGCTGATGTCGATTATAGTCTTGAAGATTTCACAAATGTCAAAAGTGTATTGGAGTCAATCATTCGACTGAATTAAATTATTTGGCGCTGATGCACACTCTTATTTGCAAAAAAATAAAAATTCGGCATTAGAATACATACAAGTCACGTGATGGCGTTCCTTGGAACGAATGTCATCATCTGTAACAAAATCTATTCTTAGCCCAACGCCGCAAATACCATTAATCTAATAAGGAATGTTTGTCCAAAGTAATCGCAAGTTAATAGCAATCTTTAACTGATCAGTTTTACCTCCTCACTAACAACTTCATTTGTCATAATGTTACAATTTTCTCCATTCATTACCCCCCCCCCTCACACACACACACACACCATTCACGCACCTTTTATTTCTGCGAAATAGCTTTATAAATAATTGCTTCCACTTTCTTCCTCTTCGTCGTCTCCTTCTCTTCCTCCTTCTTCTTCTTCTTCTTCTTCTTCTACTCTTTCTTCTTTTTCTTTTCCTTCTTATTCTTTTTCTTCTTCTCACCCTCCTCCTCCTCCTCCTTCTCTTTCATCTTAATAAAACTATTTGTCTATCGGCCCCATCATCTGAGTATTATTTTTATCCTCCAGGTCGTAATGCAGTAATTGTCGAGGCATTCTAAGAATGGATCCGGAGGAGAGGGGTGTCCAGAGAACAGCGATACCAGGATACTTTTAAATGGTAGCCTGGACAACAACATACGATGGTTTAATGTAGGCTCAATCACATAACACATCAGACATGGTTTTGGGCCTATGTTTCGTCATAAATCGTTTCCAAATATAGCTGTCTAGGAATGTTTTTGTTTTATTCATAAAGGTAGCACACCATTGGGAAGCCGAGAGGCGCACTTACTGGCTTCACATGAACGTTCGGGCTGTTACCGATATCGTGTGAGTAAAAAAAAAGAGGTGCCGTGGCCGAGTGGTCTAAGGCGCAGGGCTATACATGGAAAGACCGGGGTTCAATTCCCGGCCACGCCACCTCTGCCGTGAGCAAGGCATTTAATCTTCAATGCTCTTTTTTCCTGTTTTCAAATAAATGGAAATGCTATATGCATTATCGGTAACTAGACACCTCACAAGTCACAAAGTCCATGCAAGTTTAAGGGAAAGATATGCCGTGAACACATAATTATTATATATGACTGGAAAGAATATTTTCTTCCAAATAATTTGATACAACATTAATGTTGTATGTCTTCGCGCTTGAATAATCAGTAGATATTCTTTGCAGTGATGTAATTTTGACTTGCGCCAAAGTAAGGCATGACTGAATGAATGAATCCAGATGCCAAAATCCTACATGAGTTAGTGAACATATTTTTAAATCCATTTTCCATAAAATCAATTTGAATGAATGAATCCAGATGCCAAAATCCTACATGAGTTAGTGAACATATTTTTAAATCCATTTTCCATAAAATCAATTTGAAAATTGGTACTAAAATGTGTTTATTAAACAATTATAGTGTAAGTTACTGAAAAGGTATTTGAAAGGGGTTTAGTACAATCTTTGTAGGATTATGAAATCAATTACATCTGGATTCATTTTTTGCAGTACAGTCATGCCTTAATTTGGCGCAAACAAAAAATTACATCACTGTAAAGAATGTCTCATGGTTATCCAACCGTTAACACATTCCACATAAATATGATATCAAATTATTTGGGAGAATGTACTAATTCAGGTCATATATAATAATTATTTTTGTATATGAAATATATTTTTTCCTTAAATTGGGAATTGTTTTTTTTTTTACTCACACGGTATATTGATTTTACTTGTACGAGAGTTCATCCGATTGGTGAATGGAAGTTCGGTTGGAATCATCGTCCAATATCCGCATTATCATGACTATTCAAATTGCAGGGGCCCGTTTCATAAAGGACTTCTACCTGTTGTAACATGGTAACTATCATGGTAATTGGGATCAGCAGCCAATCACAATCACGGTTGACATATAATCCTCATGGAATGGGCCCCAGATATGTCAATACAAGGGGATATACAACATGACAGTTAATATCGTTCTTTCAATATACAGATGCAGGCATAAAATTCATGTAGGTCTATGTTATAAGAATGTTGAAACTGTTTTCTTTCTCCTATAGGGGTTAATACTTTTCACTCCTTTTACATTCATCCATTAAAAAAAAAGAAACTTTCTCGCGAATCGCTGGGAATGCAGCATAATATGCTAACGATATATTTCTCATTCAATCGTACAAAAGCTGATTGAATATTCAGTAAGATTTATGAAACATCAAAGCTTCCGCGCTTTGCGCGGGAGATGAATCTTCCCTCTCTGCATCCTGTCCAATAGAGAGCATGCTCTATAAAAAAACTAATTTACATTTTTGCGTGTTCCCTACCAGCCCCCCCCCCCCTTCGAAATGAAACCCTGGCTTCATCATGTTCATAGGCGCTAATTTGATGTGATCAAGTGCATTCTTTGATAATCAATCCAGCGTCCCAATTTTCCCTTTATAAATCAGGGGGGTAGATCCTTGTACAATTAACATTATATCCCAAAGCACCGTTCATCTTCTTCTTTCCATCCTTCTCTCCTCCTCCTTTCCCATTCATGCTCCGCTTGCATTCTTTCCTCTTTTTACTCCTCCTTCCCAAAGTTTCTTTCCTTGCAACTTACATCTTGGAGTCTGGTCTAATAGAGTACAAACAAGAATCGAAAACAAAAGTGAGCCCCTGATGAATTTTCAAGAACACCTCCATGTTGGGGTTAAATACGTCCATGTGTTTCGAAATTGACACTGTGACATGGATCACGGATGGTTTCGTCTCAAGGGACACGAGGGAGCTTTCCACTTCCACGACGGGCGACAGATTCAAGATCATAGAAAATGTAGTATAATAATGACCTCCATAACAATGAACAACCAAGAATTCTTTGTCCAAAACTGGTGTATCCAAACGAAATATTTGCAATTTTTCGTCACCTCCGAAACTTGGGACGAAACTGCTCTTCCGGTTCACCAATTTTCGTCAGAAACTTCCCAGCTGTTCATTATCATTTGATGGGCAATTTTCAATATATTTTCTGTGTTCTTGAATCTGTCGTACTTCGTGGAAGCTAAAACTCACTATTCTCTTTGACGGGGATAGTGGTTTCAAATGGGGTCTCCGACGCGCCAAAGTAAATTGCTGGCTCAGTTAGCCCTTGACACAAGCTTGTTGTGCACGTTCACCATCAGGCATGGAAAGCTACCCAAGAGACCTCAGTCATGTAGGCTGTAGGAAGCGGATTACTTGGAAGAGTAATCTCATATTGTTTTAATGGTTTCAGAATCATTTCACATTACATTCCCTTGGAGAAATCGTCTCTGCCTTCTCTAATGCCTCTGTTTTCAAAGTCAACATGGTCAACTGCAGACTTTAATTCAACAATTCTAATTCTATATTTCCTAGCTGATGTTGCTATTCTTCTTCTCTTTTTTCGTCTCCTCCTCCGCCTTCTTCTTCTAATATCTACCAAGGGAGGGGAAAAGAGGGTGTAAAATGTTCAAGAATACATGAAAGTCTAGAAGTGAGGGGGCTGAACAACCGAGCAGATTTTTTTTCGATTGAATCTTTCTAAAGGATTTTGTGAAATTTATTTCAAAAGGCCAAAACGAAGTAAATGTGTTTTTTTTTAATTAGGAACGGGGAATAATTATGCAGGGACTCTTCATCTGGCAAGCTTTTCTCCTTCATTTTCATTTTCTTGTTTTCCTATTTATTTTAGTACTACTCATGATCAATTTATTTCTCCTTTTACTTCTTTGATCTTTTCCTTATTGTATTCATGGTTTCTCTTATTATTGTTGCTGGTGCCCTTTTCTGTTTCGTCTACTCTTCTTCGCTTTCACTGTCTTCAGTTTCATATTCATTTTATCTTCCCCTCCTGCTTATTGTTTTCGTCTTCACTGATCGCCTGTGTTCTGGTATTCATCGCCACGTAAGCAAACAACATGAATCATTGTCTTTGTTAGTTTCTTTTTTTTTTCATATTAGACCACAAATTGAAAAAAAAAATTATCGTGAGCCTCTGCTCGATAATTTCTGTCTATCTTGCTAGATACGTTCCTAAAATCTCCCGCCATTAGACAAACTAGATGTACTTGACCTATTCGCAGTAAGAAGTATAAAGGTTGTCAAAGGTAATTAGATGTGACGAGTACAGGTCTTGGAAACGATGCAGTCAATTCGAATGGTTTAGTTCCCTGAAAATGGTATCACAAACCCAACTCTTCTCGAAACTATGAGCCTACAGGTTCCTGGAAATACTTAACTACTACGCTAATGTAATTGGAGAGATGACAGGAAAGTTCTGATTTATCATTGCTTTGAAGTTCCACTATACTGGATGATAATTATTTGAGGTTTGGGTTACGTTATTCATCTTTCTAACCCCCCCAAAAAAAAAAATAAATACATAATCTATCTTAATAATTGAGGAAACATCCACTTCTCATCAGGGCGAAATAGTACAATAGGATATTACTCCAAAATTGCCAAAAGCTTGTGGTTGGGTGGAGAAGTGGTAGGTACAGCACGTAAAGATTGCTGAATGTATACATTCAGGTCATTTGGCTAAATCAATTGATTGTAGAGCAATCTGTTTTTACTATCGCATGATCACCTTGTGTACATTCTGGGTAACTGAACCGAATGATTTGGAAATTCCTAATTGTTCACACTGAATAATGTTATAGGAAATAATGTTTGTAATCTCTGTGACAATAATGTACTATAAGTTAAACATGCATACATAAAATTACGCGTTTTATAATTTACTGTAATCTTATATCTTACAGGGATATCGCAATACTAGTATACGAATGAGACACACAAAACACTTTTCCCTACATTTTTTATCATCCTTACGTGTATATGGGACGGCTTATTGATTGAAAAGAATGATCGGTCGGCAAATGGTGCTCTCTTACTTTAGACCTCGTATCTTAGACCTGTCGCGCTTTGTGTCTTGATATCGAAATGCATTTTTAAGAATTGGCTAAGCATTCCATGTTACAGTAATTCTTCCCCAGCCCTGGGTCTAGAGCGTCTATATGGACAATCACGTATTAACCCAGACAGCAAAAGGATGCTAGAACCATTTGTCTTATCCGCATAAGATAAATGACCAACCGCAACCATTTTAATTAGGACAGCATTCATATAAGCAATCTGTTTTCTTTGACTTGTTTATGACAAGTCATCAGATTTGTTGAGATGGTTTGATATTGATCTGGAATGAAAACCATCAAACTGCCATCGCTGATTCTCCGATAACCCAGGAACATCCGAATAACAACAATCCCAATGGGGAAAATCACAGAACGATGAAAGGTTTCTGATGATCGTCGATCTGGTGTCAAGGTGCACTTGACTCAGAAGAAAAACAGAGTTGAAAGTCCTGGATGTAGACCTTGGAACTCTTTCATGAATCGACTTGCTATTGATTTTTCAATGCTTTCAGCCAATCAGATGCACGGATTTCAGTAGCTTATAACGGTTGTCGGTGAAAATCACTGACAGCGTGCTTTGTGAAACGACCCTGACCTGGAAAGGGTAGCTCTCTCGAACTTTGACCATGGTAATGAAGATCGGACTCGCAAAACGTCATTTCTGTGACCTTAGAACTCTTGGCAATGATCAGGCGATGAGTTCCTAAGTGATTTCCAATTTGTTGTTGGATGCAGATTATTTCCAGAAACATGTTTGTCTGTCAAGGGTAATGACCGTCAGAGGCCAATCCGTGAAGAGACTTCAGGACGTGACATACATTTTGAATCATCATATAGACGCAGCAATTTGAGCTGACTTCATTATACTTTTTCTCTCATTTTTTTATATTTCTAGCGAATCATTGGAAGCGTGTCAAACACTATACACCCCCTCTTACCCAACCCTATTTCGAAACCTCACGTACAGTAGCCTTTAAATATATATATACTACTTCTACTACTACTACTACTACTACTACTACTACTACTACTAATAATAATAATAATAATAATAATAATAATAATGATAATGATAATAATAATAATAACAATAATAATGATAACAATAATACTTAAATGTATATAACGCATAATAATCGAGGTGAAGTCTCTCTATACGCTTTACCAGTAGGCAAATATGGTGAGGGCAGCCGATGAACGGGGTAATGAAATGTAAAGCGCTTCAAGACATTGTTCCGATATATTAAGTGCTCTATCATAAAAGCGAATGATTATTATCATTATTTGCTACTTTAAGTAATGTTTCATTTGCAAGTAGATTTTGATTGTTTCGTACAAAACATAGGTGTGCTGAATTTTCTACTTGTGTTGACTGTTGGAAGAATCGGAAACGATGAACGGAAAAACCTTTCCTGGTAGGGTAAGCTCTGAAGTCAGTAAAGTACCATTTTGTTTTTATTCCAGGCAGAGTTTTGTGTACCACATCCGATCACCAAATAAGAACATTATTTTTGAGGGATACAAGCAAGTACCACAGTGTCATATACATTTTCATCAAGTCTAGAAATTGAATATTATCATTTAAACTGTTAGGCCCATGGGCATGATGGGCGAGCGAAATATAAAAAAAAACAGTGATATTTGTCCATGTACTCATGGCATTAGCATAACTGAATTATTGCTAATCATATCGCGAAGTATATCCTACATAAAGTAACATTTTCCATCCGTATATTAAAATTTTATCATGTAAAACAATAAGTAAACAAATGGAAATAAGATGTTTGACATGTTGGTGCTACTTTTCAAAAAGCTGGAGTTATCCTGAATGTGACCTCCAGATATAACGCAACAAAAATATCGTACATTATCCAAACAAATTGCATATCTCAATAAACAAGGGGTAACACTGCCCCCCCCCCCTCCCCTAAATACACACGTCTCGAAACAGAACTCCGATAAACACACACATCTCGAAACAGAACTTCGAATGCTCTGATGGAAATGCATTGGAAATCAAAATAATAATAATAATAATTGGTCAGGATGACCGAGATGATCTTAGAAGCAGGTTAACTAGGACATGGCCTAATAAACGAATATCGAAGATTTTAACAATTAAGTACCATCCTGAAATAGGCCTTCAAACTTCACAACTCTACTGCGATTTTCCCTGATGGTGCATACTTTTTACCACTTTTTACCCTCATGCAATGTCTTACCTTTTAAAACCAGTTATATTCTATATACCACTCGCCCATAGGAAATGGCCTGCGTTTGTATGTACTTTGCCATATTATTTTGGGAACTGTATGAATTTGAGGACACCTTGTTGTGCCTAGCAACATTCCTCACATAGAAACGCACACACACATTCCCACACCCACACACGCACCCACACACATCACCACTATAGGGCCAATAACTATACGCTGATTCTTTTATGTAATCATTGTTCGAATAAACCATACATTAAAATATATCAGTATCCATTGATGTGGCTGTATGTATAACATTTTAAATGATACCATCCATAACCAAACACGGGGTATTAAGGGGAAGGGCCTCAGGGGCGGTTTCCTATGAGAAAATTTGAATGCCATTTAACATTTTCTTCCGAAGAAAGGGCTTTGGTAGTTTCGTCATAAATTGTTTTTCTTGGTTACAAGCAATATACCACCCCCCCCCCCATTCTTGATTGATCGTTGTCACCCTTTGAAACTCCATAATGCAGTCTTCCTAGGGTTACGTAAAGTGAAAGAGGCTTGTTCGTCGACATAGTTTTTACGATAAATATCAAAACACCAAACTGATCAGGGACGTTTAAAGATTGTGTAATTCTTACACTAATTTATATCACTTATGTATCCTTATATGCAAAATAATGAAAACTCGATATGCGAATATGTTTAGAAGGGAAAGAAAATAGACTTACGTTTGTTGACGTTCTGAATATTGTACCCAATCACCAGGGTTATACAGGCCAGAAGGCAGCCCAGATGAAATATCAAACCGTCTCCCATCTTTCTTAGAGCACTCTTAGATCACCTACTCGTGAAGTGAGAGATGGCCGAACGTTGATGATGAGGGACGTGTAATGAAATGCCGTCGAATATCGGCCGCCGCGCCAGCAAAGAGAAATACTTATCTCAGCTTGACGCTCGGTTTCTGGTGGCGCCAACATGCGCGCGCAGGCGATCACAACACCGTCATAAAATAGGTAGGGAGGAAGAGGAGTTAGATAGAACTCATCGTTCTAAAACCGTCCATCGGTGTTAGTATAGGTATGTCGCAAGTTTAGGACTGGTATGTTGGACTGAGTATCCAGGGAACAGTTTAAAGGACTTATTTAGTCTGAACGTATTATTTCAAATGAGCCAAGACTTTCACAACCTCGTTATAGGCACAGTACGTATAATACTGTAAACACAAAATATATAGAGACATTTCACTTTATACTTTGTCTTGACCACACCGCCACATGAAAGGGTCACTCTATCGTAACAATAGGGTATGTCAGTTGACCTCAAATTTGAAATGATAACTTGGGGATTAACCACAACGCCGAATAAAGGAGCCGAATCGGAACGTCGAATCGAGGCTTCTTTCATATCTAGTTCCCACTGTCACGTTTTTGCGCAACGATTCAAACGGCGTACTTAAACGTGGGGTAATCGTTGTGTGACCTTATCAGATCGTATCAGATCATATCAGATCAGTCGTGGTAATCCTATTGATCGTAGAAAATTTTTGAATGGTTCAAAAATTTTTGCGATCTCCAATCTTGGCTTTCGCAAAGGATCGCACGACAGTTCTTTCAATGAACTTGAATAAACCTACTTCTTTCTCCAGTTTATACTTTCCGAAGAGAGTATTATTTTTTTATCCTTCCTTTATTTTCTACGGTTGCGATACGATTCAAAAGTGACTTGTGTCTTTGTAGAACCCTTGTGTTTTCCTGTCAACTCAATCGCGGTGGTACCAGATGATGATGATGAGTTACAGACTGTACATATTGAATGTCTTCATTATTACAACATGTACAATGTGGCTGGGTGGGGGTTAAAGAAAACATCCTACACCCTCGTCGCCATTATACGTCACAAACCAGTTCCACATTAATGTAGGACCCCATCGGATTTGTTTACCCGACATGCAGTTGAACAAAGACGGAACGTGTATTGATTTAGATCAAAGATTGATGCAACCCCGTATTATGTCAGACTCGATCATTTATTCATTGCAAGCTACTTCTGGGGCCCATTTTATGAAGATAAACAATAAAACTTTGCCATTATTATATGTTCCATGGAAACCTTGAGTATTACTGACTGCAGTGCCCTGTCACCATGGTCGTTGCCATAAGTCTTAATGAAACTGGCTCTTAGTATGCCCAGACTACAATTAAGCATTCCCAAGGAAGGAAATGGAGGGGTCTTGGACGAGCTATTTGTACCATCGCGACGTATGATAACGTTTTAAACCTGGGTTTTAAAATATTGTGCTCACCCCAGGCCCCAGGCCAACGTTACTCATTGGTTCAGTAATGTTATGCCTTCGTATTTATTTTCTTAGAAAATAATATATATGTACATGAAGTTAAAATTTAAATGTGAATCAGTCACAACTGGTAATGATTACAGTATTTGTGTCGTTGATGTAACCGGGTTATGATAGATGGAAACGATACAGGTTTCTGACCACCAAGAAGGCTTCATTAGCATCAACATCATTGCTTTGGATCGCATCCATTTTGACAAAACAATGATCAGTGCCAGAGGTCATGGCAAGATGCTACATTCTTAAGGAAGCGTTGATCGTAAGGTCTGTTAATTGGAGTGAAACCAGGTTCAGGTTTCTATAAATTCGTAGGATATATATATTGGTTTATTATCTACAAGAAAGTTACAAGTTGTTTGCATCTTTTTTTTCACTATATATATATAGCGCATACATTCGTAATTCCGAAGCTTCGTTATTTCGAAGGTTCGTATTTCCGAAGGTTCCTAATTCCGAAGTTTCGTAAGTCCGAAAACGAAATGAGGTTCATTATTCCGAAGGTTCGTTCGTCCGAAAACAAAGTGAAGTTCGTAATTCCGAAGATTCGTTAATCCGAAAACGTAATGATTAACAAACCTTATTTCGTTTTTGGACTAACGAACCTTATTTCGTTTTCGGATTAACGAACCTTCGGAACAACGAACCTTATTTCGTTTTCGGACTAACGAACCTTCGAAACATCGAACCTTATTTCGTTTTCGGATTATCGAGCCTTCGGAATAACGCTACAAATGTTCGGATTAACGAACCCTTTTACGTTTTCGGATTAACGAACTTCGAGGTATAGGCAATTTACGTGTTGCGCCGGTGTTTCGAATTACGAACCTTCGGAATTACGAAGTGTAAACTATATATATATGAACAAACGTATTTTCACGGCTGCTTCAGAAACAGATTTTTAATTTTCTTTTTTTTTGTCACATCATGGGCAGTGACGACGAGTGTGACTTTACCTTTAATTTTTGAGAGCTATGCTCCTTTTAAAATCTACGATTTTATTTCAAGGGCATTTACTAAACTATTTGTGATTATACATGTATATATATTTTTTGTGACAGAAATGGATGAAGAGAAAATTTCTGTCACAAAATATTTGAATAAAAAAGAGTTGCCAAAGCTGTTATACATGTATAACTTATTTACCCTTTTACATGCCGTAATAATGTGCTATGATATATTTAGACTTTTCGGTAGAGGTAAAAATGTTTCTGAGAAGAGCTACTACCCCAGTCTTGCCACTATCCAATCCCCATCCTTATTTAAACAAAAACATCATGTAATTTTCTATCTGATTATTTTCTTTTCATATGATATGATTTTTTTTCTAGCTTTAAAATCAGGGTCACAAATTGAAGCGAAGTACAAACAAAATAAACTTCTTTCACAAACAAAAACAAGCTCTTTTGGGGAATTATGATACTTGGAGATGTGTAAATCCATTCTGAGTTTACAAATCGCATCATAACAGTTCCGAACTCTTCTGTTTGTATCATTTTCCAATAGAGTTTTGAAGACCTTAGGGAATCTAAATTAGGTTTGTTAGAGTATTAAGGACATATATAGGTTCTTTCCCCCAAATCTGTTTTGATATCTCGAGCTGTTTGCAGCAATCACCCCCTTGACGCAGGTCAATGCTCCCAGACTTGGGATAATAAATTTAATTTGTTCTCTGTTCACCTTGACATGTTGTCTTTTTTTTTAAATAAATTTAAATAAACGCATCGATCAATCAGAAAGAATGATCCTGATGTGTTTCCAATATTAGCCGAGGTCATCTCGTATCTGTGGCGGTATGTTTCAAATGGTTCTTCTAAATTAATTTCTAGGGAGATTGCGATTTTTCTGAGATGCCGACCGAAGAGAATGCTAGGCTATGATTCCATGATTTAAAGGAGAATGAAACCATTGGAACAGGATAACTTATGTGAAAACAGAAAAATCAAAGAAACAGATCAAAGAAACAGATCAACGAAAGTTTGAGAAAAATCGGACAAATAATGAGAAAGTTATGAGCATTTGAATATTGCGATCACTAATGCTATGGAGATAGCAAATTGGCAATGTGACAAAGATGTGTGATGTCACTTGTGAACAACTCTCCCCATTACTTTAGTATATATTTCACTAGAATTGCCTCTTTTATCACATCTATTCATAAATCATGTGTTCTGTTTACATGAGGGCATGTAATTCAGATTTTTAAGAATACATCATGGATAAAGAGTTTGTATCATCATAAGAGCAAAAAGAGACATTTTGAGGGTATTTTATAGTTCACCAAAGGGAAAGTTGTTCATCAGTGACATCACACATCCTTGGTTTTGCCAATGTGAGGATCACCATAGCATTAGTGATTACAATATTCAAATGCTCATAACTTTTTCACTATTTGTCCGATTTTTCTCAAACTTTCTGTATTCTTATTCTTTTTTTTTCTGTTTCTACACAAGCCTATTTGTTCCAAAGGTTTCATTCCCCTTTAAGAAATTTAGAAAATACAGAAGCATATTTTCTGAGTGGGTTAGATGAACTAGGAAGAATGATCAATAACTGACGCGCAGGCTTCAGCCAAACGATATTTTTCTTATTTGACATTTTTAAGAATAGTTAATGAGGTAATTGGGAAAATATATTTTCAAATAGGCCCTATCACGGGTGTTGTTGATGAGGGAGCTGATGTTTCGGAACGTTGCTGCAATATTTGTGCGTTGTTTTTAAGATTTGTGAGAAACGATCGAGCCGAAATCAAAATTTTTAAATTGATCATTAATTGTAATCAACGGCTAAGAAGAACGAAACAGATAGGTTTTATATTGCATTTGGCATTAAAATTTGAAGAAAAAAAAACAATGGTATTATTATTCCCCCAACGTACCCATAAACTCTTGAATAATGCGTTCAACCTTTGTTTGGGAAGTATGCAAACAATTTGAATATGTTAGAAAAAAAATATGAGAGATATGTGTCAATTAATATTAGGCATATCAACTAACTATGCATTTTCTACTTGGTTTTTCTTTGTTCTTCCAGCCAAGTTCCTTCATTGCGAAATGCTACATCGAATTCGAAGGATGTGGGTACTAGCAACTAGTTCGTGGTTGAAGACGTGTTCTTTCTCTCAAAATGTGATGGAAGAAAGAAGATGGAAAATCTGCGATTCGCGCGGGCGGGGATATGCATGCTCCTTGCACCCACCTGAAAGGGAATGAATTTGTTTCACAATTATTCTTCCGGTGCCGCCGCCTTGAATTGATCCACGCTACGCCGCTTGAACGTTCTTCGCGATATGTTTGGTAACATCGCACAGCATTCTCAAAATAAAAACAAAATGCGAAAATGGAAATCAGATCGGACGTCGTAGGACAGAAGCAGGAATGTTTTCGGTTGATAATATTCATATTTTATTTGTGACACTGCGGTTCAACACTCGACAGCCTTGCTGAAAATGGTCAATATTTGATGGCAGAACTCTGTTCATAAGCAGAACAAATTAAACCCAAAATCAACTATCTCTATGACCCAGCAGTGTTTAAAAAGGAATCTTGAAAATGAGTCACTTACCTCGCTTTCTCCTCGAATGAGCATGCTCTTTAGGATCGATGTTAAGTAAACCGTCAATCGGGATCACAAATAAACCAAAGAAATATTTGATTATAAAAACGCGGTATATATATAGTCAACATCATATAATTGAATTCATAATGTAATATATGATTATATTTCATACTTGTCTATCGAATAAAATGTTTTCTATCGTTAACACACTCTAAGAGAAGAAAATACAGTAAAGATGTCTAATACTATAGTTTATATTTTTTTTAAAGGTTCTTAGGAAAAGGAAATTACAATGAGAGATCTGTCAGTGGAATAATGAAAATAAAAGTGATAATGATGATGATGATGATGTTGATAATAAGATGATGACGATGATAATGATATTGCTAATGATGGAAATGATGATGATGATGATATATGTTATCATAATAATGCAAATACTAATAATAAATTCAACATCGACAGACCTAACTATAATAAGACTGATAATAAGAATTATTATGATAATAAAAATGATACAGATCGTAATGGTAATTAAATTCGATTTCTTACCCTTTTCTTGAAGGGGCATCTTGTTTGAAATTACGAGAGCAAAACAGGCCAGCAAAACCAAATAAAATATTGAGCCACTAGCCATCTTGGATATGTTTTTTA
The DNA here is from genome assembly GCF_018143015.1 of Lytechinus variegatus. Lineage (NCBI taxonomy): Eukaryota > Metazoa > Echinodermata > Echinoidea > Temnopleuroida > Toxopneustidae > Lytechinus > Lytechinus variegatus. The sequence continues at coordinate 44,897,734 of NC_054742.1, forward strand.
ACGTGACAACTGAGGATGTGAGCACCGACTAAATGGAAAGACAAGATAGTCTCCCTCCTTACAATTCTGACCATCAGAATCTGATGAAATCAAGTTTTCACCCCTCCCTAGCTCTACCTTTGTTCTTAACTGTCTTTTCCTTTCTTTTTGTACCTCTTTATTGATTTTGGTAGTCTTTTTAAAGAGTTTTTTTCTTTGCTCTCTCCCCTCCCCCTCTTTCTCTCTCTCTCCCAACATATTCCACTTACGACACAAAATGCAAAATGAAAACGTAAACAAAAACAACATACCTCTCACCATGCACTCACGTCGAGTTTGCAAACTGATTTATTGGCATGAATCGGCAACATAACAGCGTGATTTCAATGCCAAGGATAGTTGACTAAGCTCTTTCAAATATCATTCAACCAAATGTCTTGTTTCCTTACAAAATGTCTTTGCTAGTGCCTAAAATTGAACTCTAACAGATTCGAGGTTATTCTATAGGCCTTTACAGTTGATAGAAAGACAGGCGTTACAATTCGTGCTAGAGAGCACTGAGCAACCTGCATATCATATTTAAAAAAGTAAATCCAAATTTAGAGGGCTTAATTCATTTTGAAAAATGCAACCTGATCTTACCAGAATATGAAATATTAAACCCTCATTACTGATACCTACATCTAGTTGTCATCACTGACACCACAAATAAATTTTAATCTTGTACTTCCGGAAGACAACTTGTACATATATTTCATTGACCCAAGTTCAAGTTTTGATAAGGGTGGTGAATGGAAAATAATGGATCAGTCAGTCATGAAAAGAGAAATCTTTTCAAACTTGCACTCATGAACATAACCCACAAATGCGCTGTTTAAACAGAAGCATTAATGTAAGTTTGAATTCTTTGATTGGAGTATCACTTTAAAGAGCAGATGGTGAACTGTTAGATATGTGATTTTTCTTTTTGAAATTCAAATACCTCAGGCAAGAGACTTTTTGGTATCCCCCTTTTCAAACTATTTTTGCTCATTCAAGCGTGAATGAATAATCATTTAAGTTATAAACGAAATCGTGATTCTGCAGAATCGTGATTCTAGGGTAAAAAAGTGGCGCATAAACGCACCCTATAAGCTTTATGATAGGTCATTTACTTATATATATCATCGATAATTTTCAGTTTCCTTTATTTTGAGCGCAATGAGTACGTAAGTTGATAAAAAGTCCAATCATGATTTTAACCGCTGTTTGGTTTATTTCAATGTCTCGACATCACTTTGAAGTGATTACGATGGATCAAATTGCATGACATGGCGACTGTCCTTTCTAGAAAATTTCATTATCTTGTAGTTTTGATAATGACCATTTTGATTGAACGACATTTTTTATGTTACAACAATGAGTATTCCTCATGTTAAGGTATATAGGAATAATTTTTGCGTCATTTTGTGTAAAAAATAAAATGCTATACCTTTTTCAATGAATTACAAAAGGAATAGTGAAAATTCATATCATCGGTAATCTTATTTGCGCATCTCCCTTGTTTTTCATATATAAAAACAAACTTCAAATGTCATAATTTCTTATTTTACATCGAAGATTTAATTCAGCAAAATGTTTTATTTCTAAATCAATAGAGTAGACTCCCCCTTTGGATGATCTGACAACGTGTATTATATTTACGAAACTGAATTCCAATTGAAAACTTTTTCACATCCTTCTCTCATGTGTACCACAAGATCGGAATACTTAGAGAATTATCTGGAAATTTCGGAGAAAACGAGGTATTATTTGGAAATGTTTCAAAATAACAATTTGTAAATGTAAATGATAATTTTGCACCCTAAAAATGAGATTTTCTCTGAAATTAAAAAAAGGCTATTATTTGGAAATGTTTCTAAAAACAATTTTTAAAAGTAAATGATAGTTACCCTACATTCAGTGTCACTGAGATTTATTTGGTATTTTTCAAAATAACTTTTGTGTATGCTGAAAATAGGCCTATATGGATTTGGAAAGCGAGTAACTATTTATACACATCGTTCACATAAAATGCACGTGATATAATTCATTTCGCATTATCGAATAAACAAAATCACATTACTTTCTCAGCGGGAATCAAGGAAGTGACAGAAAATATTAGGGTTGAAGTTGACGACCTCTATCAAATATCCAGTATGTTTACATCTTCTGTTTTCATCCACATCTTACTATTCCACTTTCTTTTCATGTTTGTCTCCCTTTCTTTATCACTCCTCCCTCTCTCTCTCTTCCTCTAAATGCTTTTCCCTCTCCCTCTCTCCTATTCTTGTTTGTAAATGGCAAGTGATATTGAGGAGGTCCCGACAAGTGACTTACTATTTCTCTGAAAGGTTTGATACTTTATTGGCAAATACGTTTGCTGACAAAAAAAGAACAAAGTACATGTACAATGACAACACACTCCACTACACCACATGCATTTTTATCATGAAAAGAACAAATACAGCAGGGAGAAAAAATGAAGAGATAACTGAAACCAGGCCCACAAAACTTAATTCAACGATTATTTACAGAACAGTTACTGAGTGCCATCAAACAATATCAAGTGCAGATTTTATTCCAATCATAGGGTCACTGTAGGATCAACCAGTAGTACCTTTTTTTAATATTCAAAATGTTTACAAAATACCTATACTGAAAAAAGGTGGAATAAAATATACGACTTTGTTAAAAACGCAACTCTTGAAGAATCAGGTTTTGACACATCACTAAAGAGAAACATTATGAACACATATACACATTACAGAGGGACCTACAAACTATTTCAAAATAGACTATGGAAATTTCTTATTTGCATACCTAGTAGTCATATACAAGAAAGGTAAACTGGGGGAGGGTTAAAGAATGTGGTAAAAATATCTCAAAGCTGCTGTAATCATATTCACAATTTACAGGCAAAACTTTTTTTTTTTTTTTTTCTCGATATATTAAACATTTTCTCTCCCTTTCCCATATTTCAAATATATATATATACTTGTATTGTCAAAAGGAAAATATCAAGTCACACATCGTTTTCTACAACCTCAGAAATCACATTATGATAAAATATAATTTGTTAAAGATGGAAACGCTAGGTTACCTTTAAGAATACAATACACTCGACGCAGAGCAAACATATTAAATGACATTCAAAAATATGCATTCTCCTACTGTTTCTGATGTAGGCCTGGCTGAAAAAAAAATCCCTCCCCCCAATATACAATATGTTATAATTCAGAACAATTCAGTAGATAATGTATCAACTAGATAGGAAAGTGTTCATGATTTCAGATATAGCTCTCATGTAGTATTTCAAAGTCTCTAGTTTTATATATTCATCTTGGTAAATACCATTAATTCAACTCGACTTTAAACTAGTAAATTTGACCTTTTAATAAAAGAGATTGTCCTCTAAAAAAATGTGTTCTTTCTAATCACGCGGGTCACATAATCTTTAATCACTACACTACTTCACCAATTGTTAGCATATTGCAAATGAAATTAGAAAGAAATTAATGTATACAAACACTAATGAATTCCTGCGCATAAAATTTATTATACACACCAGCAAACCCAATACATCACCAAAATAATTTTTGATAAATAATTCTTTGCCATTCTCTCTTTTCTTTTCTTTTTCCCCTTGAAATTGCAGCACTATTTTCTTATCTTCCCAATGATGATAAAATCTTAATATACAACACAGCCACAATTATAATCCACATAATATATCTAAAATTTGAAGTTGGCAAAAACAAAATTTACATTTTTTTTTCTTAATTACCCATAAAGCACCATACTATTAATCAGAGTCCAATATTACTGCAAATAAAGACAACAAAAACATATGCTGATATTGTCCCTCTCAACATCTTCCTATTCTCAGTCTAGACATCATCAGAGAAAGAAAGAGACAGAGAGAAGGAAAACAAAGTAATACTGGCATAGCAAAGATTTCATGAATATATACACAGACACTACACAAGAAGGGCCTACAAAATTCATTTTCTTGTCATTGTATGAACATGATAATTTTCAATTTAAAAATTTTACACAATGATGAGGTACCTAATATAAAATTTATTAATAAGAGGAAGGAAAAGACCATTTCAGGCTGTGCATAAGTAGCAAATACACACAGATTGTAACAAACTATACAAATTTGTTGACAACTGTATTTTTATACAATTCAATTTAGTAATATCTCTGCCATGCACAAGAAAACAAGAAAAATTGTAAATATGTACAGATTCTTAAATTATTTATAAACATATCAATACAGAAATTCATGGTATTACACTATAGATATTTCATTCTGGTCTCTCTCTCCAAATTATATTCAAAATAGTTTTCATTTAAAACTACAAAAACCAACAAACGGTCATGTTCATACATGCAACATACGAGACTCTATACATATGTACAATGAAGAAATTAGACAATTTGTACAGTATACACAACATCGGAATGACTCATTTTATCTCAAAATACTTTTGCAATGAATTTCCTCTTTTATCTGATTCACACAAGTTCAAATACTTTATTTCAAATATGACAAAGTGTATTGAAACCATTTGTTAAAACCAAGAATCGGGCAATAGAATATAAAATCCAATGTACCATAAACATGAATGCAAGCAAAATAACTATTCTATTCAAATAGCTGTATGATGCTAGTATTTAATTCCAAACTGGTAAATGATAAAAATATATTCAGAATATTTCATGTAATATTTAGTGTTGCGTATGAAAACGCAAAATCATAGTTGTTGCATCATAGCAACTATATAAGCACTTTTCTATGAACTCAAACACTGCAAACTGTGGCTTGAAATATATACTATATATAGATTGCCAAATGTCAGTCAAGTCACAAATGTATTGTCACAGCAGGTAATATATATTTGTTACGGTATGCCTGGAAGTTGCTCGTTCAGAGTCAAGGTAAGGAACACGCGACTCATTTTTCAAGGAAGGTTGTCTGATGCATGATTGCATTGCTTCTGCAAAAGCATTATATTGTATTACATGTAGAATCATATTCTTTCATTTCTCAACCAATTGGTGCAGAAAAGTAACCCAAACATGCATTCCTGAAACAAAGTCATAGGGTCACATCAATCAAACCAAACCCATACTGATCAAAGCTATTACATTATTTTAAACAACTTCCAACGGACGGCTCTGAGTCGGTTTGTTGGTTTGACTGTGGAATATGTCTATTTTTTTTCCCAAATATAGATGTATCTATCACCCATGATTTCTATCACAATTACAAGAACAAAAACATGATTACCTCAGTCCATTTGAGCATTTAGTTCCAGAGGTCTGAACGACACTTTGAATCAATCTCAAAGCCAGAAAAACACTCAGCATGATTCATCATGTAAACCACATTAAGGATTGGATGGCATGATTACAAATAGTCAATTCTTTGTTTGCATTCTAGTATGGATACAATCTGTCTTAGCTTCGAAATGTTAAGGGATATTGTCATCGAGTTAAAAACTGAAGATGGATTTTTTTTTATCATGATTTCCTTGTATGCATGATACAAAAGGGTGCCAATTCCAAGAAGTCTAACTTAGCTTGGTCAGTAATGCAATTAAAGTCCTGGTGATTTTATCATTCATAAATTCAAAACAAGAATTGGCGAGTGCCAATGAAGGCTGCCAATAAAATCTCCAAATTAGTCATTTCAAATGAATGATGTAATTCCCTAGTTTTACATTTCATTAATCAACATTATTATTTTCCTTATAAAATTATCAGTAGTGTAGTAGGTTTCACGGTACACCATGTATCTTTCTTGTGGCAAGTGTTGGCCCAAGAAAGATACATGGTGTACTACACTATTCTTCTTCGCCATGGAAACCTTCAGAAGTTACAAAATTATCAATATAACTTGTACTTGTAGTTTGAATTAATGTCTAATGAGTTGCATGATTACAGGCTTTATGACAATCACATGATAACTGACTAAATAAATCATTTTATAGACAATGTTTATTAATTTAATCTGTTGTATGTCCATGATTCAATGTTGAACAATATCTTGATGGCAATGAAACCACTCGCAGCTTTATTCTAGCTCATATGATCATGATTTTAGATATTGGAAGAAATAGTCTAAAAGTGACTCACATGTACTGCATACAAAAAGCATGGATAGGATATACACAAATTCTTGGCGGGGCCATTTCAGCCGTTATTCTACCAAACTGTGGATATGAGAGGTTTTGAAGGGGAATCGTTCAGAATATTTTTTAACATCTTAATACAAGAACAATATGATAGCTCACAATGATCATTTCCATCTTTTCCACAATTCTTTTCAATTTACTATCATGTGAGATGTGACAATGTTAGGGTCTTCTCAATATCACATCATAGAGAATGGTTTGTTTTACATCTTGTGTTTGATTACTCATTACTTATATGTCGTCATGCAGATATTATCATCACCTATACCTTTTCTTTATTCATTCAGATTGTTTTTGGCTGACTAAAAACAGATATTTCTTGCCCTCAAACTGTATCTTGCATCAGCATTACAGGAACTGAATGCTTGGTTGAGATCTAGAGCCAGGACTTCTTCCTCTTCAGCAACAGAGAGTCTATGGTTAGGGAAGTCCTTGGGTGTGTCCTTCGGCATGTCCAGTAATTAGTGTGTCAGTTCAGTTCATCCACTTACGGCAGTTGGGTGCCTTGCACAGGCAAGGAATCTTGTTCTGGTCATTCTCAATCTCAAACTTGTAGTCATAGGTCAGCTAAGAAGAAAAAAAAATCAAGGTTTTAGGATGCTACTATTACAACTTAAATGTAGGATAATAAATTTCTGATATGGATGAACTCCTAAAACTAGTGCAAAAACAAGAGGAAATAATTGTAACTCATACATACTTAGGTTGGAGTGAAATGTCCTTTTAAAAAGGGGACAATTATTAAATCATTTAAATGACTACAAGGTCAATCATTCTAAAATGTGACATTACCACATGACAAAAAATATTTTGGACGTCTGCTAGGGATTTCAGAAGACCTGAAATAAGAGCCAATGAATGTCATCCTGAAAATCAATGTTAGCTACACATAAGTTTCACATATCTAACAACTTCTTTCCCTTAAGTTTGCGAGATAAACCTACCTCTTCACCCTTCTGCAGTCTTCGGCTAGAGATGATGATGATCTTCTTCTGGTCTTTGTCAAAGTTCACCACCTCTGCCACACAGTTGGGGTTGCAGGAGTGGTTGATGTAGCGGGCGGGGTTACCGCTCCTTGTGGCATCCACTACAGTGTAGTCATCGATTCGGAACATGTAGACACCACGGTTGGCAGCTTCATAGTCGCGTTCCCACTTGTTGGCGACCTCGTTACGGATGAGAGTGCCGATGTACTCGATGACCATGGTGTGCTTCTCGATGTCATGGGCAGCATACAACCCCAAGCCCTATTATAACAAGAGAGATGAGCAAAGGAGGATGATAATACAAAGTGTGATACAATGATTACTAAAAAAGTTCTTCAACATGTTCCTCATCCTCAGCCATCCCCTTCAAAAGAAAAGAGGGAAAAAGGTTACATAATAGCATTCACTGGAGACGGTACCATTGGACATTTCAGGAACAATTTCCATGGCTTTTATTATACATGTTTATAAGCAGGATCTTTAACTCATACTGCAATGCCAATATAGCCATGGGCGAGTCACGCTAAAGACATGTCATGTCATGATATGTCATGCTAATGAAAACTTACTTCCATAACTCTCAACAGAAATCTGATTTTCTGTGATTTACAAGACTGTCATTTCTCATAATATGACTGAGGTAGTTTGATCTAATATCAAAGTGCCATTGGCATACTGCAAGGTTCCCACTACCAATCAGTCTGTATCAAGCAATTTCAGGGCTAGGTCCGTCTACCTCAAGGCAAGGTTATCAGGTTCAGTCTCCCATGATCTGCAGCAGTCTACCTTAATTGACATTGTTTTCTATACCAACACAAATACTTTGGACATGCCCAAAACAATTGTATAGACACCCTGATCATGTAGGATCAACCCAGATATCCTTCCCAAACGAGACTGCCCATGGCCAAATTTGGCTACTTTGGGTCTGATCATGTCATTTCAGTTGACAAACTGGCAGAGGGCATCTCGGACAAGCATCACTATTAGTACTACTAAAGTATTTGGAATACCAAAACAGACACTGAGGACTCCTACCATTGGATACTTCATTGATATATTCTTCTCACCTGGATCTGTGATCTTGCAAGGTATACATTGGTCTTCCACTCTGTCTTCAACCTCTTGTACTGCGATGACTTGGAGTGTACAAACTGCTTGTTGTATGGAGATGCCACTTCTCCGGCTAGAGTGGTGTGGAAGCCTCGGGATGTCTTGTTGCTTGTTAGTGTATGCGGTCTAAAGACAAACAGATGGGAAGATAAAGAAAGTGATGTTCAGGATCTAGGTGATAATTATTTCACATTTGCAGAATGTTCACACACATGAATGTAACTGGGTATAAAAAATGGGTATTGAACCATGATACTGATCAAAGAAACTATATTCAAATAACAAATCAATTCATTAGGTGTAAATACCCCCCCCCCAAGCATCATTGTGTTTGATATTCTATGAAGTAGGCAATTCAATCTACCTACTACACTAACTAAATTTATAACATACTTTTTATACCATCATAAAAATCAGATTGGTCAAATATCAAAAACTAGGCCAAGTTGATCTCTGAACTATCTGGATTTTCATTGTAGCATTTTTGTCCTTTGTTTTTCAACATTATCCATGAGGCACGATGGGGTTAATTTGTAGGTATACCTTGTGTTTCATTCAAATAGCATTGTTCAGAGCTGTAAAATTTTGAATATCATAGATTCTGGATCCAAAAAGCGGTCATCACAAGTATCATGATGGATATTGGGTTATCAAGTCTGCTGGGTTACATAATGAAAGGTGCCTAATGCCACTTACCTCTTGAGATGTGTTTGTCTTCTTGGTTCAGCCCTGGCACATCCAGTTGGATTAACAGCCAGGGGTAGGTCAATCAGAGGTGATCGTCCAAATCGGAAAGTATAGTGCTGGATGAGGTCGACTCCAGGAAGCTGTATGAAGAATGGAAAATAAAAGGCTGAGTCTAAATTTCTAGAAATATTTTTGTCATTTTACTCTTTAAAATAGAGGCAATTTTCAGACAGTCAGAAGGGTAAGTATGTGATGGATATGTCATAAGTGTTCAAAGTTCCTTACTACTTCATTACGTAACAATAATTACAATCTTGTTCCATTAGGAGTTGAAAAAGTTACAGATTTGTCTATGAGCCAACAGAAAAGCAAGATTTCACAACATAATGCAAACAAGAGGATATATAACAACTGCAAAAGATTTAATGGGGAAACCTGGTAACTTTTCATTAATCCTTTAACTTCATCCCTTATCAAATCTGTAACAAAGGAAGATTATGTTGCTTATAACCATGTAAGAGATATATACTCTTGTAACTCAGCTTTATGCATTGGTGCTCCCATTACTTTAAGAGTTGACAATTTAGTCAAACAATTTTACAAATTACCATGCCCGAGCAAAATACTAAAAATTCAGGAGTTGTCACAAAATAACTAATTATAAAACTGTGATAAAATACTATTGTCATGGACTAATATGACCTTCACATTGGATCAAACATAATCTTAAGTTGTGTGGAAGTGGTTATGAAAAATTTGAAGAAAAAATGGAGAATGTACATGACCTGAAGATACATCTGGCTGTAGGAATACCACAAAGAAGCATTTATAAGCCAGTAACTCTCTCCCCATAAAAGATTTCAATAGAACATTGTATAGAATACTTACCGATTCAGTGATCCTCTGGATTGCTGCTTCAGTAAGGCCAAAAAGATCTTCACCAGTCAGGAAGGTTGGAAAGACTTTGAGCATGTCTGCATCTCGTCTTAGCTTGGCAATCGGCTCTAACACCTTGTACCATACATCTGATAGTGAAATTTGAAAATCACATATATTTAATCACTCTTTACAGGTTACAGCACATTGATAAAAGCAGAACACTGGAACTGACAATCTGCTCGGGGTACCGTCTTACAGAGTTGTGATTGATCCAATCAACCTCAACTTCACAGAAAACACCCCTGAAGATAAAGTCTTCAAACCGCTGAGAAATGTAACTATTTATCAATATACTTTGCTTGTTTATGATAAGTTCCATGTATTCCTGTTTCAATCCTGAATAGTTTACATTAACATTTGTTTGTTACAAGCTACTAAAATCCTTGCATTTGATTGGCTATGGGAGTTATTTCTTTCTACTCACTCCTTGGATTATCAGCCCTGAAGATGAGGTATTCAAACCACTGACTGGTTTACACTGATACTTGTTTGTTATAAGCTACTAAAATCCCTGCATTTGATTGGCAAGTGGACTTATTGTTTTCTACTCACTCCTTGGAGTATCTGCCCTGAAGATGATGTCCTCATGACCTTGCTCCATAATGCGGATGCTGAACTCTGGCCTCCCACCCTGATCCTGGATGGTGCAGGAGTAACTGCATCGCTTGTTGGTGTAACGCATGCTCCAGTACAGACGGATGGATTCATAACCAACCTATAAAAATGGTTCCAGAAAAGAAGAATTGCAATAAGTTCAACATTGTTTTAAAGTTATGCAGTAGTATTTTCTTAAAAGCCATCAAGAGAGAGCAATAAATAAAATGTACGTCTGAGGTGCAGATAGACATTTGAGGATGCAAGCACCTACAAAGTGCTGATAATATTGCAGCAGTAATGTTTTAAAAGTCTTCAGGAGGGAGCAATTTTGAACCACTATGAATCAATGAAAAATATACGAGGTGCAAATGGACATTTGAGGATGCAAACAGCTACAAAATGCTGCTAATATTGCAGCGGGGGTGCAAAATGTCGACCTTATTCTTGGTGTCTATTGGTTGATGATTAGTTACTTACAGGATAGATGGAAGTGAGGGAATGGAACAGGTGCATCTGATGAGGTAGAAGTTGTCCCAGAGACTTGAAGATAAGACTACCAACTCGTACTGTGAACCTGCGATCTGTCATCGTCATGATGCTAAATAGTAGAAAGTGAAGCAGGAGAAAGTTAATAGCGGCTGAATCATAGAGAGTGAATTGGTCTACCTCAATCCCATAAGTAGCAAAATAGCAAAATTAACCCTTTTGAATTTCAAAGTAATATTAGAAAGTGAAACGGGTTGTATTTCATTTCACAAGCCCTGTCAATTTCTTCTCGGTACTGATTTTCATTCTATTAAACGAAATGCATATATAATACTTTACGGTTCCCTTAAATGCGGTAAACACTTAACCACTCCAAAAGTACTGGATGACTTTGTGGGATGGGTGAATCCAAGTCAATAGCATATTGAAGTTTTTCTTGCTCCTCAAGTTTATAAGGACTACTTAACTTCTTGAAGTATCTATAAGTTAAAAAAACAAAATAATGTAATGGAGGGGGATACTACTAAGCTCTGTGCATGAGTCACAGGTACACAAATCTGGCCTGGAAGCTTTGAGTGAGGGGAACATGAATATTAATGCTTGACAATCAAAAACAGTTTTTCAAGGAAATAATTGTATGACATTCAGTATTGTTTATATTTAAGCTTTCTCAAAACATTGACTTTTAAATTTAAATCAATGAAATTCAATTACGGAAGTGGGAATGCCATGTTGTATTTCCTTTAAAAGGTAATGTTAAACCAAGCAAACAATGACAATGTGTGATATGGACTTACTTTGCTACTTGTTTATGTTCATCTCTATTGATGTAAACCCTTCTGAAAACAACATGTGATTGCAGGGTGCTCTCAGTAGGTCTAGATGGAGCATGGAGTGGACACATCATTGTCTGAAAGAAAAAAATAACAACAGTTTGATTATTAACAGTGCATCCTCGAAAAGGGAAATCTGTTTTGATTTCAAACATGACACTGCTATAAATATTCATCTCTTCTTGAATACAATAAAAATGCTAAATAAACTGTTCAGGCATGGCAGATTGCAACAGGAAATAATCGAAGCCTGTCAAATATGCCAAGCCCTGCACAAAATTGTGAGGGGTCTGGGTAAGCAAAGAAGTAGTTAAATTCATTAATATAACACTTATTCAATTATCTTTGGCTTTTTTTTTCAAAATATATATATATAGATTATTTCATCTAGATTATGAGGTGGGCCAAAGAAGTCACAATAAGTCTCGATGAAAAAAAAATTTAAAAAAGGAAAGAGAGGAAAACCTACCTTATCCTTGAAAAACATACAGTGGTCCTGCATGGCACAGGAAAAGTGGTAGACATTGCAGCAACGTTGCTTGTTGCAGGAGATGGTGGCTCCAAGCTTGCTGCAATAGCAGCAGGTGCAGGTGCGCCCTCGTTTGATGGCCGTCTCAACATTCATCAGTGAGCCGTTGAGGGTCTCATACACCTCATCGGACCACAGAGCACAGTTGAGATGAATCCATGAATCTACATTCAGGTTCAGCAACCTAGTAAGAATTAGGGTAGGAGAGGGTATAGCAAATATCAAAATATTACTGTCTACTCTCAAGGTCTTTAACTTGTGTTACTTATCCAACATGGATGGTGTGTCATCAATCCATTCTTTAGATGCTGATGACTTTATGCACGAATGGCGACACTTAATTATGCTAACAAAGGTTCTTAATAATTTTGTGATTCTGTTAGAGAGTTGACATCCTATCTTTTAAGCAAAAATTTCTTTCTATAGTGGTCATAAAACAAAATCCTGTTCGTTCTACATATATGCAAAATAATGAACAAATCTGACAGTGAAGTACACAATTTCCTTATTTTTTTCTTACATAATTTTGCAGATTCTGAAATTAAAAATTAGCAATCTGTGTAAGAATGGTACAACGATGGTGTGAATGTGGAACAGAAATACAGAAAGATCTCTCTTGAGTGCCAGGATAGCACAGTTTTTAAGTTCGAGATATATCAACAAGCAAGACACACTCACCTAGCAGGGCCATTGGTCTCTCCATCTCCTAATCCATTACAGAGCACACAACACCTGGCATCTCGCAGTGATTCACTTGGTCTCAGTGAAGTACCTAATTTCTTGATTAACTGTAAAGAACAATGATTCACAATTTTTAGTACTTTTTTTTGGTGTGTAAAGACTATCAAAAGCAGATCTAAAAGGAATACTAGAGTCAGGGCCTAGTAATTCCTATCCCCTTCCCCATTATACACATTTCATAAATGTGACCTATTTATATTGTGCCCTCCACCAGCCCCACCTCCCCTCCCCTGATATCAAAATACAAACATTTTTCATAAAACTGGAGTGTTATACCCAACTGCCAATGCTATTGTAGGAGGATAATGTAGTTATTGGGACAGGCAGTAAGGAAAGGAAACCATTTCTTACCTGGCCTATATCCTGATCACTAGGTGGTCTGTATTTCTTGCCACCAGAAAATGAACCATGCCAGCGACGCCACTTGATGTTCTTCCATTTCTTTATCAAAGGCTGCACAAAGAAAGAAAAGGAATAAATGTCATTTTCATAATGTTCAATCAAAATGGCTGTGTACAACATCACAAAATACAAAGGGAACTTTACGAATTTATGAACTATGGTCAAGCCATAGCAAAGTCCTTGATGTATATAGGCTATATATGAACTATATACAAAATTCACGCCATGTAAAAATAAACTGGAATAATGATTAACACTTGTGGGAGAATTACTAAAACTTATTAGATAAGAGAGGTGTTACAGCTGGACTTTCCTTTTTTTTGGGGGGGGGTTGTAAGTTTCCACTAATAATAATTCCTCCCATTTTAAATGCGATTATGGTAACTACCATAGAAAAACTTTTATTGAGAGAGAGAAAGAGGCTCCTGAGCCCTGATACCATGGTAGTTACCAAGAAAATAATGATACTTAAATATACTGCATAAAACTTGAACATGTAAAACAATGCAATAATTACCATTTCATCTCCAATTGCAGGTCTCCTCCTTGTTCCAGTCTTGAGAGTGAGTCTCAATTCCTCCCTGCCACCCTCACTAATCTTTGACTCGCTAATAGTAACTTTCAATTCATCTGCATCAGTTATCATCTTCTCTTCCCTGGCTGGTGAAACCTCTTGATTAGATGATGGAGTTGCAGTTGTTCCCTCTGAGGAGGTGTGCGCAGGTTGAGCAGCCACAGGCGAGGAGACTACAGGCTGTGCAGGCTGAGAACGAGGCGAGATCGGCGTTGACTTGGACTGAGGTGGTGTCTTTGGAATGGTACAGGGGGACGTTGGCAAGGAAATGCTGGCTTTGGGTGACAAGACATCCATCGGACTGGCCTGAGGGTCGGAGCTCCGGTGATTGACTACCCGTCCTGCATTGACTTCGGTGCGTGCAACCTGTGACCGCAAAGAGATAGTATGCTGGAGATAGCATGCACCGCTGCAGAAGACTACATTCTTGTCAGTAGGTGTTGCAGATTTACGAACACCCTCTCCTACGACCAGGACATCACAGTGCCTGCAGAAGTGTAGCTTCGGGTCGTCCAATGAGCCACTAAGCACAGATGACTTGGAGGTAATCTTGATGGGCTTCACTGAAGGTGGGAGAGGGGAAGGCGAGACAGAAGATTTCTCTGGAGATATCTTCAATGCTACATCTGGGAAGATACAAATCAGAGACAACAGAAATGAGAGATGATTTGTAATTGTAAACTTATAAAATCACTTGATACAAAAAAAACAAATATCATAAAGATAGCCATAAAAGAACTACTCTTTTAGGGACAGGTATGGTGCAATGCTTTACATGAAAATAGGTACTGGAGTAACAAAGTTTGTTGAAAATGATCTTGGACTTCATTTAAGGGCAAGTCCAAGAAAAGGTCACCCTGAAAGGCAAAATTTCATTTTTAATTTAAGAAGTTATCTTTGGTGGGGTAAGAAAGCCCAAATGTTGAATTTTAAAATTTCATTAAGAAAAATTTGATAATATGCATATTCATGCTACTTTGGGGCACCTAATTTGCATAATCAGTAAAATGGGCGTTACGTATGGGACAATTAGAAAAACTCATAGAAAATGAAAACAAAACTTCTGAGTTTTAGTCATAGGTGGGACATGGACCCCCTTACATCTTATTACTTTTGGCAGAAAAAAGTGGTGTCATCTAATTAATTATGCAAATTAGGTCTTGTCCAAGGATGGAATGTCCCATACGTAACATTTTGAGGATGTTTTTTAAAGTTATTTCTCATAATACAATACTTGTATTGTTGCATCTCTGGGAAGTTCTAATTTATTAAGTATGAAAATGTTATACCACAAAAAGTTTCAAAAATGGAGTTTACTTTTTAATTAAAAGTTAATTAAAAAATTGTTACGTATGGGACAACATGTTACGTATGGGACATTTACACACAATGTCAATGGGGAGATTTGTGTACGTTCTCTATGGGGACAAAATGTCCCATACGTAACTGTCCCATACGTAACATGTCATTAATTTGTTTAATTAGAGTCTGTAATTAGAGGGATTTGGCTTATGACATGAAACTTGCCATAAATATACTATAGTATTGAGACTTCTATCACACTAAGTTTCAAGTTGTCAAGTGAAATACTTTCAGAGAATTCTCAACTTGAAACAAATGTATTAAAAATTGTCTTTTCTCTGCGTCCCATACGTAACGGCGCATCTTTTCGCTCTAAAAGGTCAAGATCAAGGTCATATGTCACAATTTTTTGCATGATTATTCTTCTCCTAGATGTTTACCATCATGAGGGTATTCAATCTAATCAAAGTCATTTAACACTATTTTTCAGGTCATTAAAGCCTCTGAAATGTCCCATACGTAACGCGCGCGAATTCTTGGACTTGCCCTTAACTATTAAATGTCCTGGACTGTGGAACATCTTTAAATGCTACAGAGGGCTAGCAAAATAGGCATGCATACTCTAAAAGGGAGTATTGTCCATGTGGAAAAGCCTGCATGCAACTCATTTACTGCAAAACAATTTACCTGCAATAGGACTTGTACTTTGTGACCACTTCCCTCTCCTCTCTTTCTGCCCTGCCTCATTGACTACTTCAAAGTTAGATGGTTCCTTGATCCCTAGGAGCTTGGAGAAGGCAGCAAGGACTCCCTCCACATTGTGTGTTACTTCCGGCATCAGCTTCAAGGTTACCTGTACAGTGTTGCCTTTCCCCAAAGACCCTGCTTCAGCTGCAAGTAACAATTAGAATGGTTAATATTATAAGATTTTCAAGCATGCCTTTTACATTGGTTGCCCATTCAGGTGTGAAAGGATACAAAAAAGGAACATGGAATGTAAATTTTTGATGTATGATAAAACGAAACTGTTGTCAAACCAAAACTAGATGATTCTATGAACTTTGCATTTTGTGAAATGGAAGGAATGGTATTCCGGAGGACAGGAGCAATCCAAGGTGATTTGGTAAATTCATTTCACAAGAAACTCTGATATTAATCTACAACATATTCCAGTGTAATTGGCAGAAATTAAATCCATGAAATACTAAAGGCTCATCCAGGATAATAATTAAAACAAGTTACATGTAGGTTCTGACTTCTGACAATAGCCTCTACCACAACAAATTGACATTTTGTTCTTTGGCTCAATAGTTTTTCATTCAAAGTCCAACATACATTAAAAATTCAAATGAGCCTGCCTTCAAATGTATTGTATCAGTAGGACCCTAAATTATTTTTCATTGAACTTAAATGTTGAATTCCTTAAATTTGCATGCAATGGAAACTTAAAATGGTATTTACAATGCCTAACGTACAAAGACATTCTATATTCATTTTTTATAAAGAAAAATATGATACAACAAAAGTACCAATGTTCCCATCAAAAGGCTGATCAAATACAGGCTATATATGACCTATTGTTTAGAAGTTCGGCCATACCTTTCCTTGGAGTTGGCTTGATGATGGGAATGGTAGGTGATCCCGACCGCTTCTGACTGGCCAGGACCTGTTCTACATCCTGGGTAAAGAGACGTAGTCCTTTCATCTTACTTGGCTCCTGAGCTTCACTCTCCTCGCATTCCGGTGATGATGATATCACTATATCCCCTGCTACTGAGAGAAACAAGTCAAATTCAATGAAGCATATATCGAATATGAGTACATGTAATCACTGTAACAGCTCATGTCAGCCAGTAATTTGATACCATGAGTGTTTCAGAAAGCTCTTTTTCCATTACCCGTGACTTTTTGTTCAAACAAAATTAAACAGTTGGTATGTGATTATTTCCATCATGTCTACAGGTGGGTAATGAGTACACTACTTTAACTTTATCGTAAAATGTTTAACTTTTGAGCTAAAATTGACAAATGCACAGATGATGCTATTATAGTGCAAACATAATTTCTTAATGATTGTAAAATTTTCACAATTCAATTTAGAGTAGAGATCCAGTCGAATATGATCAGGAAACACCTCCGAGTATCTAAAATTGGTGGGCTAAATTTGAAAGGGGTCCAAATAATTCCCACCTATCGCAAAGTGCTATTCACACTCCTTGCAATGGTTTGAGCATTATTCTTAGTTCCTAGTTTTTAATTAGTCCATTATTTATGTACATTAATTTTACATACATAGTGCACATTCTTTCGAAAATTATGAAGCAGGTGTCAATTTCAGTGCAGTGGTATAAACAATTGAGAATCCATTCTTTTTGTTCTTTTTGTGTGACTCAAAAATATCTGACATGACACACCCCCTAACTTGGAAATAAACAAGATCACATACAAACTGCTTTGGTGCACAATACTCTGTCTCTTTAAATCTCAGAGAGGGAATAGCAAGCTGTGATGAAATGTAAAGAAATGATACTTGTTTGTTGGGCACACAGCTAGTTTTTAGGCAGAAGTTGTCTTTCCACAGCAAATTCAGAAGAATGGAATTAGGCTTCATTATGCAAAATAAGTTTTTAAGATATCTTGATGCTTGTTTTACTTGGGTGATATAATTAATCATTAAGAGTAAATCAAATGAATATACCGTACATGTAATAAAGAACAACTTTAAAGCCATTCTGGCACTTCCATTCTTTAAGGATCCCTGACATGTTGTTTTTAATTATCATTTTATTAACATAATTCAAAATCTTCATAAACCTTAACCCTTATTTTAATTTGTCATGTTAGTGACAATTTTAAGCCTTGATAAGTGTGAGGTATTACAATCAAAAGCATGCCACATGATCTAACATCTACTCAATAGTACAAACAATTATACTGAGAACTGGCTTAAACTTGGTTATTTACTTTTTAAAAAGTATGTTGTTTCATGATGACATCAAAGCTATGCATATCATGCAAAGACAATTGTGTTATAACTATTGGTACATTGAGAGCATATAAGGAAAATATAGTACAACCATTACTCAGTCATGGAAAAAAAGGTAAAATCAACTGTCCATGATTTTTCTTCTCAATCATATTATTCCAACTATAATGCCTCCATAAACCACTTATTTACAAACATGAATCAGATTTGGCTGGCAATGTTACAGCTTCTTCTGAAATACTGCAACATTGTTTAAAGGCTACCTCCTTATCTTGTAAATCCTTTGTAAATATTGAAATTTTTATGATTTATGTGTACTTTGATAAAAACTTAGATAAAAATAATTTGTAGATTACCAAATTCATCTTTCTTTTTTGTTGTTGCTAATCTATGCTAATATCAACATACTGTAGTAAATATCCACAATTTCCATGTGGTGTTACTGTATTGATTAAAATAGCATTATTATAGCATGGTTTAATATACTGGCATGCAGAATTGCAGATGATTAACATGATGCAGATTGTGATTGAATACATACAAAAAATAAATGCTAAAAAAATGCTCTGATGCAGGAACAACGTACAGTGGAGATGAAGGTCTGGATTGTAATGTTCACTAGATGCATTTTTCTTTCATATCAATTTGGA
Source organism: Lytechinus variegatus (assembly GCF_018143015.1). NCBI lineage: Eukaryota > Metazoa > Echinodermata > Echinoidea > Temnopleuroida > Toxopneustidae > Lytechinus > Lytechinus variegatus. Next base: position 44,916,762 of record NC_054742.1, read on the forward strand.
AAGTAATAGCCATTTCCCATTTGTTTTCAATTCGTTTCTGTTTCAGTATATATTACTGTACTTTTAAACATGTTATCCTACAAAAATGTCCTGAATACAAGCTAATGTTTCTCAATACATGTATCTGTGATACAATCAGAAGTGAGATAAGTGATTATCAAAATAAAAGAAAAGTCCAAGTTGCAACTAATACACTTAGAACATGCATATATATTTACATCTATTCATTCTGCATGCTTATCCCTTTATTTACACAATATTCACCAGGAGTATAGAAAAGTAGTGAAAAGTCACAATATTCCATCAATATTCACAAACAGAAAAACAACTGTCAAACTAAAATGTCAAATAACCAATTGAATACTGAGCACAAAGTAGCAGCTGCAATCAAAAGACGCCTTGCCATGTATCTTCAATTGAAATTCCTGAATGATTTTTTTTTATTACGATTACATGGGTCACAAATGCAATCAAGATGAATCAAGCAGTATTCAAGAGATTATGTAAAGAGGTATATGGTAAGGAAGGATTACTTGGCAAGTGATATGTGAAAGTTTACACAAGAAGAGGAAGAGGCATGAATTTCAGTAGATATGATGTTGTTGTAGAAAGTAGAAGAGACAGTATGAAGTAGTAAGTACTGGTAGGTAAAAGTAGTAAGTAGTAGTGGTGGTAGTAGTAGCAGCAGTAGTAGGAGCGTTGTGGCCCGAATTAGTCTCTGGACTTTGAAACAGAGGGTCGTGGGTTCAAATCCCAGCCATGGCGTAGTTTCCTTCAGCAAGAAATTAATCCACATTGTGCTGCACTAAACCCAGGTGAGGTGAATGGGTACCGGGCAGGAAATTATTACTTGAAATGCCGAGCGCATGAAAGCTGCTTGAGCTACAGCCAGGGTAATAATATCCAAGTCCTTTGGAAGTGCATTGAGACGTTATTCGTATGTTATTCGCTATACTTTCAAGTGTTATACTATTATTATTATCATAGTAGTAGTAGTAATGGTAGTAGCAGCCGCAGTAGTAGTAGTAGTAGCAGCAGCCGCAGAAGTTGTAGTAGTATAGTAGTAGTAGTAATAGTAGTAGCAGTAGTAGTATAGTAGTAGTACTAATAGTAGTAGTAGTAGTAGTAGTAGTAGTAGTAGTATCAGTATGAGTACTACTGTTCGAGTAGTAGTTGTGATTACCATTGGCATGGTTGTAGCTCATAGTAGTAGTAGTAGCCATAGTGGTCACAGTAATTGTAGTCATCATGGTAGAACAACCAAATAAGTAGTAGTAGTAGCAATAGTGATGGCAACGGTACAGCAAGGAATGAAGATATATATTTATATATGAAGATTGATAGCATACAACCAAACACAACAACTTGACTATAGGACACTAGGCTGAATTCTGGTTTAAGAGCACAAGCGGGCACAACTTTTTTTTCTCAATCTTTTGACTGCAGCCTCACCTTGTGAGAGAGAGGGTGACGGGGCGACCAGTTGGGTGGGTGCCCCTCCCCCGCTGAACGCATGATTCATGGTGCGGGTTATTGTGCGCTGATGTGACTGCATCTCTCGCATGACTTCGTCACCTGTCAGGACAGTGACCTCTGAACTTTGAACTGTGTTGGTGATGGTGGTGGTGGTGGTGGTATTGGCTGAGGAAAGGGGGTTCAAGAGGAGGCATGCACCACTCAGAGCACATCACTATTTTTTTTTTACTTTATCTTTTGTAAGTCAATGCTTTGAAGCTAAAGCAGTTGTGCATACTTAACAACTTCAATATTGCAGATGATAACCCTATGTGTACATCAAAAGCTAGTGTCCATTTAAAAAGTGAAGCTACTTAAAAATATCTTTGCACCTAAATTATGCCATGATCATTACTAGAGCCAGGTTTATTGAACATCAATACAGGTCGACAGGCCAAGCAAAATTATATCTCTATGCAAATTTACAATAAACCTGTAGTTCCTGTATAACGTATTACTACCTTTATTTAATCTAGCTCCCTGTAACTGACTACTTTTCCTTCTACTTTTTGCTGAATATATCTTTAAACTACAGATAACATAGATGATAATAAATAAATCACTATCTTGAGAGCATGAAAGAATAGCATTGGTAGCCCCCACAGAAAGAAGTGGTATAGTATTTATTGTAAAATTTGCTTCCTTTTTTCGCGTAGCCTATTATTAGTCAGTGATAACGGTTCAGCAAATAAGTGTTCTGATAAATCAATTTAGTATATGGAGAAATAATTTTGTGCATGTGGAGCAGTCAATCACAAAGTAAACATGTCTCATGAATAATTTGATTCCCTTACGAAAAAAAATGAATAAATAAAATGAACAAAAATCAACAATAAACCAGTAATTGATACAGAACATTACTGCTAATACCACCTCAAAATACTCTTATTCTTGTCAGCAGGCTTTTTCAAATCAATGAAAAGCTCAATATTTGCAATCCTGATTAAGCAGTATTGAGTGGTCACTTTTCCCAGCGATCCTAAATGAATCCCATTTTAGTGGAATTTTTTTTTTAATTTAATAGACAATAATTATCTTCCAAGCTCAGATTGGATTTTACAAATTAGATGATCAGACTGCAGTTAACATCAATCAATCAGAGGTGCATGAGTAGTCCCTCCACAAGTCAATCAGGTTCACTGATCTGTATTGAAATCATCTAACTATGTACTGAACAATGATTATGGTCCGCCTCTACAGAAGGGAGATTACAGGAATGTCCTCTGTTGTGAAGTGTGCAAAACAATGGTGACATCTGCAGAGAAAAGACTTTGCACTCACCAAACTTGGACAAGGAAATAAAGAATACAACATGCTCATCCCATTCCCAATTTCCAGTTTCTTTGATCTAGGACATGGAAATCAATGTCCAATTTGTCTATCACACAGAAAGAGTTTGAACTTTGAATCTTTACCTTCATTATTAGTTCCCCCCCCCCCTATCTTGAACTGTTCCTAGCCCTGTGTGTCTGAATATCAGCCTGAACTAGTGAATCCTTCAACCAACGTGGTATGAGTATGCGATTGTTAGCTTAGTTGAATCAAATACCTGGCTCCGATGCCCAAGCCTAGTATACACTCTTGCAAAATTTTAAGTATTAAGTTCTTTATGAAATGAAACACACAAGTAACATCAACAAAATTGTATGAAATTCATTTACACATGAAGAGATATGGTCGTTTTAGACAATATAATTTTCATACCTTTCTTTGATCAATCAGGAACCGTTTGTAAACATCTAATAATCATGACTTGACCATTCAAATCTTCTTTACATACAATATGATATCCTTTCATTCATATTACAACTGATTGAATTCATTTTGACAGGGATTGAAAGTGAATGAAAATGAATCTTCTGGACAACCTGTGAAAACTGCAATGGAGGTAATTTCACTTGAATTTTAATTGCCAAATCAAGTTAAAAAATTAGTAATAACAATTACAATGCTAGCACGAAAAATTGTATGTCAAATTTAGGCATGGCCTCAATCAAAACCTAAACGAACAAGCCGGGATCATCAGAGAATTACAGGTTATGCCTTAGTGATCACAGGCATGTATGAAAATGACATAAATTTGCTTTATCTGCAATATCCTTTTTTCCTTTTTTTCCCCTTTAATCCCAAAAGGACTGGGAATACCGGCCATAATGCCCCCTCGACGCTTTGCATGACTTTTCTGTAATACACAATGATAGCACCGCAAACTTTTGACTAATTTTTTAAGTGTCCTGCAATATTTGAGACTAAATTAGTGATGTACAGGGATAGCATCGCAATGCCAGAGGTTGTTGTCTTGAATTTGGTAGTAATTGAGTTGATGTTACACATGTGTTTTATACAGAGCCTTTAAAGTGCCATCGACTTAACGAGATACTTCATCTTGCCATGTCGACATAACAAGGCAAAAGCAATTTTGTGTCTCGCCCACTTATGAAAATAACAAGAAATATCGTGACTTGCGAGGGCATGCAAGAGAATGATATTGAAAGTTCATTGTGAAATGACTGGGATGGAATAACACTTGTCATAAGAGCCTTGCACGTAAACTTTAATGTTGACCTGAAAATGACCTCTGACCTTACCATGTGACCTCAGACTGCAGCATTACATGCAGGTCCCCCAAGTCCATCTACCATCAAAGTTTGGTTGAAAAGTGACTTATGGTTGCGGAGATGGGTGTCATAAGAGTGTCTAGCATGTAAACTTTAACGTTGACCTGAAATAACCTTTAACCTTACCATATGACCTAAGACTGCATCATAATACTAGTATGCAGGTCCCCCACATCCATCTACCATCCAAGTTTGGTTGAAAAGCGACTTAAGGTTGTGGAGTTAGGTGTCATAAGAGAGTCTTGCATGTAAACTTTCACGTTGACCTGAAAATGACCTTTGACCTCACCATGTGACCTCAGACTGCAGCATAACATGCAGTTCCCCCAAGTCCATCTACATGTACCATCCAAGTTTGGTTGAAAAACGACTTACGGTTGTGGAGTTGTGTCATTACAGGTTTGTGACGGGCGGATGACATTTGGATCCCTAAGTCTCGCCTTCACCTCTGGTGGGCGAGACAATAACATTATGTCAACATGGCAAGATGAATTACTTGCCAAGTTGACTTATAAAAAGTTATATGTCAACATGGCGAGATGTTTTATCTTGACAAGTTGACTTATAAAAAGTTATATGTCAACTCGGCGAGATATTTGGACTCTCGCTGGGCCTCGGACACTACATATCTCGCCATGTCGGCATATAACTTTTTACATGTCGACTTGGCAAGATAAGATACCTCACCATGTTGGCATTTAACGTTTTTTAAGTCAACTTGGCAAGAAATGTATCTCTCCATGTCGACATGGCAAGATAAAGTATTTCGTCAAGTCAATAGTACTTTCAAGGCTCCATAGTTCTATGCAATAAAGAACTATAATTTTAAACGTTGCAATAACACATACTTACTCAAGAGGGTTAAAGGACAAGTCCACCCCAACAAAAACTTGATTTGAATAAAAAGAGCAAAATTCAACAAGCATAACACTGAAAATTTCATCAAAATCGGATGTAAAATAAGTTATGGCATTTTAATGTTTCGCTTCATTTCACAAAACAGTTATATGCACATCTCGGTCGGTATGCAAATGAGAAACTGATGACATCACTCACTATTTCTTTTGTATTTTATTATATGAAATATTTTCTCGTCATTGTCATGTGAAATGAAGTTTCATTCCTCCCTGAACACGTGGAATTCCATTATTTTAACATTTTGTGCTTCAGGCAAGGAGGTCCTAATCGTCAAATTCGTAAAAAATTGAATATTGCTTAATTCAAACAATAAAAAGCAAAAGAAATAGTGAGTGAGTGACATCATCAACTCTCTCATTTGGACGTAACTGGCTCGTTCATATTACTATTTTGTTAAAAATAAGCGAAACTTTGAAATGTCATAACTTTCTTATTTACAGTTATTTACAGTTGACGTCGTAGGTGGCGCTCTGTGTGTTTATATACACACAGAGCGCCACCTACGACGTCAACCCGCCGTGACCGCCGGCCTAGAGCTTTCCCCCACGTCCGCACGCACGCCATAAGTACCGCCGCACGCCGAGCGAACACTCACTCCTGAAGACGGACAGTCAACCTGTCCGAAACGTCGAGTCTCTCTACTACTCATCATCTCTACTCGCCGACGCAAGCCAGCATCTCCTCATCAGCTCTACTACTCAAGCTGTTCTCACTCAACATTCCTTCTGGTTTACAGTCCTTTTCAGGACTATTCTCAAGAAAGAATACTCTATTCTCAAATCTCCACTTTCTCGCCTATCCACTTCCTCTCTTCTTCTATCCACTGCTTCTATAACACTCCACATGGTGTACCGTAAACCACATCAGCAATTGTACATGCCACCATGCAAACCTTCAAACAACATCTGACTCAGCTCTACGGGGAGCCTACTCAACGCACCGCCAGGCAACTTCAGCGCGACTTAGTCAAATCAGCCAAGCTTACCAACCACCTCACCTTCCTCAAACGCTGCCGCGACTCCGACATCATACCGCCAGGACTCCAACTCAAATCTTCCGTCGACACCCCGAAAGCCAAACGCATCCTGCACCAAGCCAGCTTAGACCTCACTCGCGAACGCATCGCACGCACCCGACACCAACTCCACGATCTAAACTCAAGCATCACTTCTACCCAAACTCAACTTAGCCGACGACTCAAACCAGACGATCTAGATAAAGTTCAGGCATTCAACGACTACACATCTCGCAAAACCTTCCAGTCCACCAAGCTCAAGCAAATCACCAAGTTCGACCGACTCTACTCCCGCAAGCCTACCCAAGCCAACCAACAACCTTCGACCGAAGCAACCAAAGATACCGTAATCAACCTTAGCCGACACCAACTTACCCAAGCCGAACACAAAGTACTCTCTCTCGGACTCAACTTCGCCGTAGCTCCTAAGAAGATCCCTTTCTCCGACATCGTACAGCAAGTCGAACCCAAGCTCCGCTTTCTCTCCAAAGAGGCCACCAACGCAATTAGACTCAAGGTAACCAATGCCCTCTCCGACGCCAAGCCACCTAAACAGAACCTATCCAAAGACGAACGCTCTGCTATCCAGGACCTCCGACGTAACCAAGCCATTCACATCCTTCAGGCTGACAAGGGCAACGCCACCATTATCATGGACCAAGACGCATACGATGACAAGATCGAAGAGATTCTCCAAGACAAGGACACCTACTCCAAACTCAACAGAGACCCAACTCAGGCCAACGAAAGGAAAATCAACCAACAACTGCTGACCCTACACCGATCCAATGCACTACCCAAGGCACTCTACTTCCAACTCAGATCGTCTTCAGCCAAGTCACCTATCTTATTCGGACAACCCAAGATACACAAGCCTAACACTCCTCTCCGCCCTATCATCTCCACTCGTGGGTCACCCTGCTACAACACAGCACGCTATCTGGCCAACATCCTCCAACCACTCGTAGGCCAGACCCAGCACCATGTCACCAACTCCAAGCACTTCATAGACGTTGTCTCCAAAACCAAGATCCGGCCCTCCGACACACTCGTCAGCTTTGATGTCGTCTCCCTCTTCACCAGCGTACCTGTAGACCAAGCATGTGACATCATCAAGCAACGCCTGATCACCGACTCAGACCTAGCATCCAGAACCAATCTCACACCAGACCAGATCCACGACCTCCTCCTCACCTGTCTCAACTCCAACTCCTTCAAATGGCGCAACAACTACTACAAACAACTACAAGGAGCAGCCATGGGGTCACCTCTCTCACCAATCATCGCTAACATCTTCATGGAACACTTTGAGCACCAAGCACTCAAGACTGCGGACAAACCTCCTTCACTCTGGCTCCGCTACGTCGACGACACCTTTGTCATCTGGCCGCACAGCACACCCAACCTTCACCAGTTCCTCAACCACCTCAACAACCAGCACCCCAGCATCAAGTTCACCATGGAGACCCAACGCGACAACTCAATTCCATTTCTAGACGTTCTCATCACTAAGACACCGTCTGGATTCCCATCTCACCAGGTGTACCGGAAACCTACCCACACAGACCGCTACCTCAACTTCCGCTCACACCACCACCCGTCCATCCACCAATCAGTCGCCAACACTCTCATCAGACGAGCCCACCAACTCAGCGACAAGGCACACTTACATCAAGAACTCAAGCACGTGACCAATGCACTCACCACCATCAACCACTACCCCAGAAGAAGGATCAAGACTCAACCACCCAACCATCAACCCAGCACCGACAGCACCGAAAACCCATCCGAAACCAAGCCCGTCGCCACCATAGTACTACCCTACATCGGCAAGACCTCACACCGACTACAACGCATCCTTCACTCTGCCAACATCCTCGTCAGACACCAATCCTCTCGAAAACTACACTCCATCCTTCACTCTCATAAGGACAAGCACCCATCCAACAAACAACCAGGCGTCTACAAGATCCCCTGCGACTGCGGTAAAGTCTACATTGGGGAAACCGGCCGAGACTTCGACACCAGACTCAAGGAACACAAGACCCACCACCGACGCAGCGACTGGGACCGATCCGCCATCGTCAAGCACGCACAACAAGAGAATCACCGCATAGAATGGGAAAGGAGCCACCTAATCACCAACATCCGGCACTGGAATACCAGAAGGGTCAGGGAAGCCATTGAGATACATCAACACAACACTGTGCCTCAAGACCCTGGCCTCCACATCAACAGCATCTGGCACCCAATCCTACGTCACCACCAAACTTCTAACCAATCCACAAACAACCAGCCGTCCACCGTCACTCCACCGAGCCCTCCTACCCAACACAGCAGTCTGATTGCATCACCTACTCAACCAGGGACTCCGCCGACACACACACCACCGCCACCGACACCTCGCTACAACCTCCGCCGACGACCCAACACCTCATCCGTACACCAGGCCACCCACTCACTCCCGCCGAAGCTCACCCGACGAGTCCGCCGACCAACACGCACAGAACGCCACCATTGATGTACACACCGCCGACACACACACACGCCGCCGTAACTCACGCCGCCGTCTACTCACCACGTCCGCATACGACGCCCACTCGTTTCCCGCCAAAACCGCCGACCCACACACAGAGCGCCACCTACGACGTCAACCCGCCGTGACCGCCGGCCTAGAGCTTTCCCCCACGTCCGCACGCACGCCATAAGTACCGCCGCACGCCGAGCGAACACTCACTCCTGAAGACGGACAGTCAACCTGTCCGAAACGTCGAGTCTCTCTACTACTCATCATCTCTACTCGCCGACGCAAGCCAGCATCTCCTCATCAGCTCTACTACTCAAGCTGTTCTCACTCAACATTCCTTCTGGTTTACAGTCCTTTTCAGGACTATTCTCAAGAAAGAATACTCTATTCTCAAATCTCCACTTTCTCGCCTATCCACTTCCTCTCTTCTTCTATCCACTGCTTCTATAACACTCCACATGGTGTACCGTAAACCACATCAGCAATTGTACATGCCACCATGCAAACCTTCAAACAACATCTGACTCAGCTCTACGGGGAGCCTACTCAACGCACCGCCAGGCAACTTCAGCGCGACTTAGTCAAATCAGCCAAGCTTACCAACCACCTCACCTTCCTCAAACGCTGCCGCGACTCCGACATCATACCGCCAGGACTCCAACTCAAATCTTCCGTCGACACCCCGAAAGCCAAACGCATCCTGCACCAAGCCAGCTTAGACCTCACTCGCGAACGCATCGCACGCACCCGACACCAACTCCACGATCTAAACTCAAGCATCACTTCTACCCAAACTCAACTTAGCCGACGACTCAAACCAGACGATCTAGATAAAGTTCAGGCATTCAACGACTACACATCTCGCAAAACCTTCCAGTCCACCAAGCTCAAGCAAATCACCAAGTTCGACCGACTCTACTCCCGCAAGCCTACGCAAGCCAACCAACAACCTTCGACCAAAGCAACCAAAGATACCGTAATCAACCTTAGCCGACACCAACTTACCCAAGCCGAACACAAAGTACTCTCTCTCGGACTCAACTTCGCCGTAGCTCCTAAGAAGATCCCTTTCTCCGACATCGTACAGCAAGTCGAACCCAAGCTCCGCTTTCTCTCCAAAGAGGCCACCAACGCAATTAGACTCAAGGTAACCAATGCCCTCTCCGACGCCAAGCCACCTAAACAGAACCTATCCAAAGACGAACGCTCTGCTATCCAGGACCTCCGACGTAACCAAGCCATTCACATCCTTCAGGCTGACAAGGGCAACGCCACCATTATCATGGACCAAGACGCATACGATGACAAGATCGAAGAGATTCTCCAAGACAAGGACACCTACTCCAAACTCAACAGAGACCCAACTCAGGCCAACGAAAGGAAAATCAACCAACAACTGCTGACCCTACACCGATCCAATGCACTACCCAAGGCACTCTACTTCCAACTCAGATCGTCTTCAGCCAAGTCACCTATCTTATTCGGACAACCCAAGATACACAAGCCTAACACTCCTCTCCGCCCTATCATCTCCACTCGTGGGTCACCCTGCTACAACACAGCACGCTATCTGGCCAACATCCTCCAACCACTCGTAGGCCAGACCCAGCACCATGTCACCAACTCCAAGCACTTCATAGACGTTGTCTCCAAAACCAAGATCCGGCCCTCCGACACACTCGTCAGCTTTGATGTCGTCTCCCTCTTCACCAGCGTACCTGTAGACCAAGCATGTGACATCATCAAGCAACGCCTGATCACCGACTCAGACCTAGCATCCAGAACCAATCTCACACCAGACCAGATCCACGACCTCCTCCTCACCTGTCTCAACTCCAACTCCTTCAAATGGCGCAACAACTACTACAAACAACTACAAGGAGCAGCCATGGGGTCACCTCTCTCACCAATCATCGCTAACATCTTCATGGAACACTTTGAGCACCAAGCACTCAAGACTGCGGACAAACCTCCTTCACTCTGGCTCCGCTACGTCGACGACACCTTTGTCATCTGGCCGCACAGCACACCCAACCTTCACCAGTTCCTCAACCACCTCAACAACCAGCACCCCAGCATCAAGTTCACCATGGAGACCCAACGCGACAACTCAATTCCATTTCTAGACGTTCTCATCACTAAGACACCGTCTGGATTCCCATCTCACCAGGTGTACCGGAAACCTACCCACACAGACCGCTACCTCAACTTCCGCTCACACCACCACCCGTCCATCCACCAATCAGTCGCCAACACTCTCATCAGACGAGCCCACCAACTCAGCGACAAGGCACACTTACATCAAGAACTCAAGCACGTGACCAATGCACTCACCACCATCAACCACTACCCCAGAAGAAGGATCAAGACTCAACCACCCAACCATCAACCCAGCACCGACAGCACCGAAAACCCATCCGAAACCAAGCCCGTCGCCACCATAGTACTACCCTACATCGGCAAGACCTCACACCGACTACAACGCATCCTTCACTCTGCCAACATCCTCGTCAGACACCAATCCTCTCGAAAACTACACTCCATCCTTCACTCTCATAAGGACAAGCACCCATCCAACAAACAACCAGGCGTCTACAAGATCCCCTGCGACTGCGGTAAAGTCTACATTGGGGAAACCGGCCGAGACTTCGACACCAGACTCAAGGAACACAAGACCCACCACCGACGCAGCGACTGGGACCGATCCGCCATCGTCAAGCACGCACAACAAGAGAATCACCGCATAGAATGGGAAAGGAGCCACCTAATCACCAACATCCGGCACTGGAATACCAGAAGGGTCAGGGAAGCCATTGAGATACATCAACACAACACTGTGCCTCAAGACCCTGGCCTCCACATCAACAGCATCTGGCACCCAATCCTACGTCACCACCAAACTTCTAACCAATCCACAAACAACCAGCCGTCCACCGTCACTCCACCGAGCCCTCCTACCCAACACAGCAGTCTGATTGCATCACCTACTCAACCAGGGACTCCGCCGACACACACACCACCGCCACCTCGCTACAACCTCCGCCGACGACCCAACACCTCATCCGTACACCAGGCCACCCACTCACTCCCGCCGAAGCTCACCCGACGAGTCCGCCGACCAACACGCACAGAACGCCACCATTGATGTACACACCGCCGACACACACACACGCCGCCGTAACTCACGCCGCCGTCTACTCACCACGTCCGCATACGACGCCCACTCGTTTCCCGCCAAAACCGCCGACCCACACACAGAGCGCCACCTACGACGTCAACCCGCCGTGACCGCCGGCCTAGAGCTTTCCCCCACGTCCGCACGCACGCCATAAGTACCGCCGCACGCCGAGCGAACACTCACTCCTGAAGACGGACAGTCAACCTGTCCGAAACGTCGAGTCTCTCTACTACTCATCATCTCTACTCGCCGACGCAAGCCAGCATCTCCTCATCAGCTCTACTACTCAAGCTGTTCTCACTCAACATTCCTTCTGGTTTACAGTCCTTTTCAGGACTATTCTCAAGAAAGAATACTCTATTCTCAAATCTCCACTTTCTCGCCTATCCACTTCCTCTCTTCTTCTATCCACTGCTTCTATAACACTCCACATGGTGTACCGTAAACCACATCAGCAATTGTACATGCCACCATGCAAACCTTCAAACAACATCTTTCTTATTTTACATCCGATTTTGATGAAATTTTCAGCATTGTGCTTGTCTGATTTTTCTCTATTGATTCAAATCAACATTTTTCTGTGGTGGACTTGACCTTTAAATAATTCTGCATGTGACTGCAAAGTCAATCTTCTTTGATCCACTGACTAAGTGTGATTGTAAGCGCAGATAGTGACAAACCCTACAAAGAAGTGCTCTATTTCATGCACATTATGCTCCTCCACCTTCCCTCCGTGCAGACAAACAAAAATACTCAACAGTGGCTATTTCAAGTGAGCGGATCGGTTTCCACAAGTTTTTAGCTTTCAAGGACATGACGAAGCAAGCATGGCGATCAAAGGGTAATACAGCAATACATAACAGTTTTCCAGGGGAGGGTTATGCAACAGGCAAAGTGAGTGGGACATGCTACTTGCATCCAAAATTACTTTCTTCACATCAAATGTACCATATCTGAAATCCCTACATGGCGCCAAATGCACATTTAAATACAGTATCTTGTCTGATAAGACCTAATACCTATTGCGTTTTTTAACCGTTAGGCATTACTTTATAGTGAATCACGCACATGAACATCAGGCCAAAAGCTCATCTCTTGATGTTTATCATTATTTGTTTTCATAAAAATTTGTTTCCTATAATGCCTGTTCTCTATCTTCATCATGTTAGTTACCTTGGTTTATTTGATACCAAAAAAGTATTGGTCTTTTCCCCCACAGAATATTCTATTGCTATTTCAAATCATTAACAGAACTTGAAATGTTTGAGTCCAGACATTTTGTTGAATCACCACTTGAGAGAAAAACCTCAATATTTCATTTTTCAGTGTTTTTTTTTTTTTGGAGGGGGGGGGTGTGGGGTAAATGTTTTTATCTAATTTCAAAATTAACATAATTTTCTGAACATTTTCATTTTTAAATGTGTTGCATCCCAGCTTTTCTCCAGTTTTCTGGTGTTAAGTGCCATAAATATCATGCTTCAGCAGTTTCAAGATTACTTTTAGCCCAAACATGTGCAAAATCCTGATCGACATTGCAAGATACAGTGATGTATGGAATTCTGAAAAAATCTCCACAAAATTTCTCTGTCAGAATATTCCTACAATCATTGACCCACTTTTGCATAAATATGAAATCGACCTTTTGGGTAATGCATAAATAAGCTGCAATCATGGATAAAACTTTAAATTTTCAAGTCAAGACTATAATTTATTTTTCTGGTGAAAATCTAAAAGTTGTAGTGTTTTGCCATTCATTGCAATTTTGACAAAAATTGTTATGCTCCAAATATTTTTATTTAGGACGAACCTACTGTAAGTGTTATGCTTAGAGTATATAGGATATGGGTGTATGTGAATAGTTAAAGAGTTGATAAATTTATCAGGTTACAATAATGAAGACATTTTTAGATGCATCTTCCCTTACACCTAAGTATTGAATATTAATCCCTATTGGCTAACAAAACTTTGACATTTCAGACCTTCTAACATAACTACTACAGTAATTCACAGACCATTTCACATGATTGTACATAAGCCCTTGATACAGGGTTCAGCATTCTCAGTTTAAATGTAGAACTTTCTCTTTATATACACTACATGTATATAAATAATAATGATGTATTATGTCGGACACATTTTTCCTATTTGTTTATTTAGTTAATCATGGACAGTAAAGCTCTTCTAAAAGTGAGATAAAAACATTTTATCATCAACTGTAGATTTTTTTTTAGGGGGGGTATACATTATTCTTAAAAAATATCTCTTAAACAAAACAGCAATGATGTGGTAAGTGTACTAACCTTGTCCTTTGGTTCCAATTTCCTTGAGTGAAGTGGGACCATTCACCACTCCAAGGGGTAGCTTGAGTTTGGTGTCCGATGTAGAGCCCGACAGAAGATGATCGTAAAAGTCTGGAACCCCATCCAAGATGGCATGTCCAAAGGCACCTCGTAGCCGGGTTCCTCCGTTCACCGTTCCACTTCCAAAGAGCGGGCAGAGGGAAAAGTTAACACCAACCTCTGGTTCAGTTAACTGCAGCATAGGCATCTGCTTCAGGGCAGCCATCAGTTCCTCCACTGATGAAAACCTACTTTCCTTGTTCTTTTTGGACTTTTTCTCTTTGTGCTTTTTCTTTTCCTTGTGTTTGTGCTGTTTGACTGTGGGTTGGGGTGATGGTGGAACTACAGGGGGTGCAGGGGGCTTTTCTTTGGTCTCTTGTGGAGGGGGATAGTCAATCTTCCCTTGTCTGTGGATTTCAAGTAAAATTTGCAAATCATTTTCAGCAGGCTTTCCATCTTTCTTAACATAAGGTAATTGCTCAATTATTTCCAGTTGCTTTTGCTGCTCTGATGTCAGTTTTATCGGACCTTCTTCATCTTGCATATCCACAGCTAAATCAAATTCTTGTCGCATTTGTGTATTCTCTGAATTGCTAGTCTCTCCTGTGACTTTGTCTAACTGATTCTGTACACCAGGCTTGCTGGGTATTGATTTCACAATTCCAGATGCACAAATTGAAGGTCCTTGCAATAGCTGTTTCAGAAGTTGATTTTGATTGTTTTTCAAAAGCCCATCCTTGGCAGCTTTGGCATTGATGTCTCCAATCATCAACATTGCTTGACTCTGTTGAAGTTTGGCAAGGTCCACATTGGCATGTGGATCATTAGCCATAATGGCCTGCAAAGCTTGATGTGTAGCACTTCCAGGTGAAGTATTCTGAAGGATATTTTGTACACTCATTACCATACCTCCTTTATCTTGAGAATGACCTATCGCAGCCAAAACGGCACTCTCATCAAGGACTCCTACTGGGCTTTGAGGTACTGGAGTTGGATTTGGGCTGAAAGGATCACCTGTTTTCTTCTTTGCTCGCTTCTTCTTTGGCTTTTGTACTTTGGTCTGCATTCCTGGGTAACTTGGTGGCATTGGAAATCCTTCTGTAGTTGGTGTTGAACTTTGAGATGATATCATCCCAGGTTGTAGGGGCTCCCTCGGGAACGGTGATTGGACAGGTGACTGTAGAGGGGCTTGTGGAGATGGAAATGGAGGACGTATGCCTACAGAACTGCTATGAACTGGAGGAACTTGGCTAGGAGACACCATGCCTGGGTTAGGCATTTGATTGAATTGGCCAATACTGCCTTGCTGCTGTGCTTGGTGTGGACTAGGAAGCCTATGTGGATTGAACATATGAGAACTATGGAGTTGTTGCTGCTGTTGTTGTTGTTCATATCTCTGCATAGCTCTCACATGCTCTAGTTCCTGGGCAAGCTGCAATCTTTGTCTCTCATGCTGCTCACGTAACCGCTCCATTCTCTCCCTCTGTTGGAATGTTTCACTAAATGGATTGTTGTCTTGTCCAATATTGATCTGCATGCGCTTTTCAATTGGAGGCTGTTGTGGTAACGATTTGGTAGATATTGGCGATTGGATAGGGGATTGCATTGGTGTTCCAGCTTGCCTTTGTTGAAGCTGACTGCTAACAGAAGCACCTTGATTTGCTGATGATGCTACTGGTGACTGCTGTCCAGGATGAGTCATCATAGGTGAAGGTGGTGGCATCATAGGAGAAGGGTGACTGCTGTTTAGACCTGATGATTGACCCTGAGAAACTAGAGGAGACTGTTGATCAGCTAGAACCATGGGGGATTGTTGACCAGCTTGCTTCAATGGTGACTGACCTCCAAGGGGCATCATAGGGGATTGGGCTCCAGGGGGCACCATGGGGGATGGAACACCTGGTGTCACTGCTGGTGATTGGCGACTACCAGCGGTGATAGGTGACTGCTCGCTATTTTGAACGGCGGGAGAATTCTGTTGGCTTTGGGGGACCATCATTGGAGACTGTTGTTGCCCAGAAGAGACAACAGGTGACTGCTGTCCTGGATGAACCATGGGTGATTGGGGGACCATGGGCGACTGGGGAACCATGGGTGACTGGGGAACCATGGGTGATTGAGGAACCATAGGTGACTGAGGAACCATCGGAGAATGAGGCACCATTGGGGATTGGGGAACCATTGGTGATTGTGCTGCCATGGGAGACTGCTGCTGTGAAGAAGCACCAATGCTACCCTGATGAGATGCATGTGACATTGGCGATTGCTGGGAAGGTTGTACAGGAATCTGTTGTGAATTTGTACCCCGTTGTAAGCTAATTCCACCAGGTAACATGTTTGTTTGATTGTTCCCTGGCATACCTTGGGCCTGTGGGCTGTTAATAGGAATCATTGGAGTTGAAGGTTTGCTGCCAGGCATCATGGGTGTCTGTGGATTACTGCCAGGCATCATGGGTGTCTGTGGATTACTGCCAGGCATCATTGGTGTCTGTGGATTACTGCCAGGCATGAGAGGAGATGGTTGCCTGCTATTTGTCATCATTGGACCCTGGCTAATTTGGTTTCCACCTTGAATCATTGAACTTGAAACCATTGGACTAGTCTGTCCTGGCATGACCATCATTCCTCCATTTCCAGATTGCATGATTTGATTTCCATGCATCATTGGAGACTGCTGACCTGATCGAACAACAAATGGAGGTCTCTCCCCAGACATTGGTGATCGCATGGGATGCGGAACTTGCTGTGAAACATGGCCCATCATCTGACCTTGGGGTATCATTCCAGACTGAGGCACCTGCATCATTGAGGCAGATGGAGACTGCATTCCCTGATTGATCAGCATTTGCTGAGGTATATTTGGTGATGTCCCACCTGGAGCTATTAGAGAATGTTGTCCACCCATCATGGGACTGTGCATGCCAGGGTTAGGTCCTTGCCCTTGCATCATCATTCCTTGTGGTGACATCATTCCTGGCATCATTGGATTATGATGACCCAAGGGTGAATGATTCGATGACAGTTTCTGTTGTTGCTTCATCCGAAATTCTTGCAGGAGAATAGCATGCTGCCTTTGCTGCTTACGTACATTTTCCAAATATTTCTGCTGCTTAGAATGTCTCTGCTGCACTGCTTCGAGTTCAAGTCTGTCATTTTCAGAAAACACTTTGTTGTTTTTGCGGCAGGCTCGCTGTCTAGATGTCAGAGCCTTCTTCTTCTTTCTCTCTTTACCAACCTCATTTTCAAAGAATTTCAACCTAAGTTGTAGTTTACGATCTTTGTTAAATATCCATTCTTCATACTCAGGAGTACTGGTATCTTCAGGAGCTTTTTCTTCTGTGGTGTCATATGGATCAAAGTTCATCATTGCATGTGACATTCCATCCATGCCCACACCAAAGAATGGAGATGGCATCCGTTGCATGTTCTGAGACATGAATCTACCAGGAAATCTGAAGTTAGAAACCTGTGGGCCAGGCATTCTGTTAATAACTGGCATTCCCATTCTCTGCCCAGGCCCAGGAAGCCGTTGCATGCCATGCATCGGCACCGACATCTGATCACTTTGCATGTGCATGCCTGATCCTGGCATTGGTGGGCGTCCCCCGATTCCAGCATTCTGTACAACCATGGGACCCCGAGGCCTCATTCCAAAGTGATTCTGAGTCATTGGTGACATCGGTGAGACAGGTCCTGGACTAGGATGTGTCGGGATGTTTTCATGGGTAGAGAACCTTGGACCAGGTGGGAAATTAGGCATTTGTGGGTGGCCAGGAGAAAATGGTCCTACTTCTTGTCCATGAGCATTTACATGTGACACTCCTTGCAGTCCTTGAGGAACAGTCTGTCCTTGCTTGAACAAGTCTGTGCTGTTGCTTCTTATCGGATCCTTTACAGAATCAACACTGCTGAATTCTACACTCTGAGGGGTTCTAGGTGGTCGCAACCCTGGAGAAGCAGGGGGAATCAGTGGCACGTTGGTTCCAGATTGTTGATCTGTTAAATGGCGTTGCTGCATTTGCACCTGGTATTGGCGATTCATGGCAAGAAGAAGCTGTGCATGTGGCCCAGGTGGTTTGATGGTAAAATCTTCAGTTTCTATATAGGAAATATAAGAAAAAGAAGAAGAAATTTAATGACAGTTTCCTACAAAGTGCCTGACACCATGTGATTATAAACAAGCTATGATATGTACTCAATGCTATTCAATTCATCTTCATACACAATCACATTATATCATCCCCTATTACTAATATATTTAAATCCAAAATTGTTAAACTGTAGTACATGGACTCACTCACCCTATCCCTAAAGATAACACTCCCCTTTGTTTTTATATTTAATTTTTCATGTTTCCTATTCCTTTTTGTAATTACATTGTAATGATGTGAAAATTTGTTTACAATTTGATTATTCAATTCTTGATTTAAGATTGTAAACATATTTCTCAATGTTAATGTTTTGTTCTTGTTAAGCCATAGGAAGACCAGGATGACTGTGTCAGTTAAGCTGATTTTACGCAATCCACCGCATTTTAGAACATATATAAATGTTTCATGAACATATTTAATACAAAAAATAATAACTATATACAAATACTCCTACAAGGATCAAATTTTAACATATGACATCCAGCTATTCATTTTTAATACATCCTACAATCCATCCAGGCTCGATCGTAATTTTATTGACAAACACAAATTTGAAAAGATTTTTGTAAACTATACAGATAAATACCTTTAGCAATCATCTTTGCTTCAGCCTGTAATCTTTCAAGATCAAGATTATCCAGAAATGGATCAGAGCCTTGGGCCTTGGCTTTTGGATCTACTTTTCCAGAGACGGCTGCTTCTATATTCCCAGACTGTTGTTGCAGCTTCTGTTGCTCTTTCTTCTCTTTCTCAAGTAGATCTTGGAGAAGAAGAGGTTGTTCATGGAGCAGAGGTGGTCTTCTCTGAGGATTAGTAGAAACAAGTGAAGGTGCATTCACAACACTCGTTACAAGAGTTTGACTTGTTTGTAATTGAGTGCCATCGCTATTTGTAGGCTGGGAAGATACCACTGTCTGAGAGCCAACTGAAGCAACTGGCAGTTGAGAAGTACTGTTTGGCTGAATGCTTGACACAGGACCAGAAATGTTGGCAGCAATCTGGTCAATTGTTGGGACATCTCCTCTTGGCACACTGACAGAAGAGTTCTGTGTTTTTTGCGCTTCCCCTGATGACGAGCTTGGACAATTACCTGAAGGTCCCTGGGTATTGGACTGTTGTTTCTCTAAGACTTGAGATCCACTTGATGTGTTTATCATCTCATCAGAAATGGCAGTTGAAATTTCATTATTTTCACAGTTTGTTTGAGGATTGTCCACTGGTTCTATTTTTATTGTTGTTCCACCCAAAGAAGTTGTGGATATAGTGGGCGCCTCACTTGAACTTGAAGAGACTGGAACTACGGTACTTGTTTGTAACACAGAGGCTGATGCTGACAAAGAAACAGTAGGAACAGATTCCGAAGTACTTACACTGTCAATATGAAGACCAGTTTTCTCTTTTGAAACTGCATCAGAAGGATCACTTCCTTTTGATTGTGGCGATGGCTTGTCATTGTGACTCATCAAATCTTTAGAAGACTCTTCAGAAGTGTGACTACTTGCAGTAGCAATGTCTCTTCCAATTTCAGGTACACTGCTTGTTTCTGAGCTTTTGGTTTCTTCCACTTTAGTTTGATCCGAAGATACACCCGAGCTTTCAGACTGTTTTAGATCATTAGAAACAGACTTGTCTTCTAACACTTTATCAGTTTCTTTTTCTGAACTAGTTGGCTCCATGGAGGTAGACTGTTCATGACTTTTCTCTGTAGCAGCTGGAAGTATGCCATTTTCCACCTTCAAAGAATTTGAATCCTTAGGAGTGTTACTTGTGGAAGCTGTTTCATCAAGTGCCTCATCACTCAAACCAAAATCTTTGAAAAGTTGTTGGTTTTCAGCAGAATGTTTGTTAGTGTCCAAATCAGTTCCTGCAAAGTCAATTAGATCAAGCTCACCAGACAACAGATCTTCCAATTGCGCATCATGGTCATCTGGCTGAGGTGTGATTGTTGGATCCTGACTGGGTGGCAAATGAAGGTCACTCTGCAATGATACTGGTTGCTGAGCAGGTATTGTATTATGAATTCTGGGTTGGTGATTCTGAATTGCATTTGTGCTAGGACCTTGGAAAGGAGGAGTTGGTTGTTGGAATGGCAAATGAGGTTGTTGGGCAGGATGATCTCCCATTGGAGACATCATAGGTGACCTGCCATGAAAGTTTGGATGAGTCATTAGTTGCCGGGGTGTAGGTGTCCTATTATTGGCTTGTTGCCTCACCATATGATCATAGGGATCTAATGGGTTTGACCCCACCAGGGCAGTTCTTTGTTGCAAAGCTCTTTGATGGAGCTTCTCCTGGAGTAGGGCAATGTTTCGTGGTCTTGGTGACAATGATGGCCCCGACACTGGCATTCTTGCTCCTTGCTCTATTCTCCTCAATTCAATAAATTGTCCGGGCCCAGGCATGCGGCTTCCCCCATCACTAGCTCTTCGTTGAAGACCAGGAGTAAACTGTCCTGGCCTCCATGCTTCATCTGTCTGTTCTGGGGTTAAATTGAACTGTTCCTGGGACCTTTGAGTTACGAATGTCGGAGGAGCTTCTGGCCTTGGCGTGTTAGGTGTTCCAGGGAAGGAGTTCATTTGCTCACTATTAGTAGCAGGAGATATCTGATCTGATGAAGCATTAGCTGGATAGGGAGGTGGAGGACGCTGATGTGATTCCCCACTCCAATTCTGATTCTGCATTTGCTGCTGTTCTCGACGCATACGTCGTTTCTCCTGCTGTCTCACTAATAACTGTCTTATGTGCTGTTTTTGTGCATGTTTGTTGCCATCGTTCAAACCTACTCTATCAGCAGGGGTAGAAGCAGCTGCAGGTGACAGACTCTGGTTGCTGGCACCATCTTGAAATACTTGGTTTTTCATGAACGGAGCCTGCTGAGGTGAATGAATAGGCATATCAACTGGCATTGCGTGAGCTGGTGACCCCACTGACATTGCATGTGCTGGAGATCCCACTGACATTGCATGAGCTGGAGACATGTTTCCCATACCAGGAGGCACTTGTGATGCAGAACCATGAGGCATTCCTGGAGACTGTAACCTATCAATGATGGACTGGTTGTTTGATACAGGCAAGTGGTTGCTGGATGATGTAGGAGTAACACCTTGTCCTGCAATCAAGGATGCCAAGTGCTGCTGATGAGTGTTAACACCACCAACAACACCATGGCTTATCTCTTCTGAATGATGAGGAGATCTTCCTGCTAACACGCTGGGCGTTCCACTCCTTCCAGACTGAAGATGAATGTTAGATGGTTGTGCTACCATAGGAGATGGTGGCATGGAGTCAACATTCATGGCTCCTGGTGATTGGTTTGACAGTGGCATATGCACAGGAAGTCCAGAATGACCAGACAGGCTCTGGTTGTTTGCGTTCATTAAGTTGGAATGTGGCAATTCTGTTGAGATAAAAAAAAATTATCTAATTAATTTTGAATATAACTACAAGGTTGTTTAAATATTTTTTAAACATATGATAAAAGACGTTTCATAATAAAACAAAGAATACAATATAGATCTAAGCATGAATCATACCAATAACCCTCAATTTTTTGATACAGTCCAAAGGATATTGAAGTATATTATCTAGTTTTACACATTTTCCACCATCAACAAATTTAAGAGGATTGGTACAAGTTTGCTTTTATAACTCCCCCCCCCCTTATAATTTCTGAGTTCTATCTAATTAAACTTCCTGGAACGTAAAAGATTTAAGTGAATCTCAAGCCATTTCATAAGACTACCTACCAATGGTACATTACCAGCTACTGTTAAAAGCTACTAAAAAATGTTATTTTGATGCGCTGAGAGCAAGAACTCATCAACATTTTCGTTGATGGATTATGTGACATTAAAAAAAATGTTAAAGAAGAAAGACAGTTTTTCTTGCAATCTAATCCCCAAACTGGACTTTCGACTTCTCATAGTCAAATTATATTTATGCCACCCTATTTGCAAAATCAAGTATACATAATACACCTACATGTAAATTTTCAAATTTTTGAATCATTGACCTCTGTGACTTTGACAATGTGACCTCAAAATCTATCCAGATCATCTTCCCTCACATATGCACAATTGAGCAAAGCTTGAACTGGAAACCTCAAACAATGTTTCTGTTATCAACAGAGCAAGAATTTTTCTGGTAGATAACATCTGTGATCTTTGTCTTTCTACCTCATGAGAGCCAAAATTTAATGTCAATCCAATATACAAACAAGAGCCAAGTGGAACCCCTAAACAGTTCTTCATTTATCGCAAGAACATTTTCAGGTATTCAATGGCCTCTGTGCCCTTTGAACGTGTCACCATAAAACAACTAAGATCACTATAAGTAATATGTGGACACTTGAACAATCTTTATCATTGATCAGAAGAACTCAAATGGACAGCTAAAGAATACCACCATCGATGATCATAATGAACTCTTATCTGTGCAACATGAAGTGAATAATATGCCTTTATTACCATAAATCAAGGGATACACATTTCACCATGCCTGAAAATTGTTGCTGAGCTTTGACTCAACATATCTAAACAAAGGTCAATTGATAAAAAGTTTTAAGAAACATGTTTCAGTATTCTTACCATTGGCAGGAGACATGGGAGTTCCTGGTATAGGTGTTCCTGGCATAGGTGTACCTGGCAATGACTTTGGGCTCCGTTGCGCCTGAGGAACCATTGTCGATGGTTGCTGTCCTTGCTGCAATTGCTGCGGCTGCTGTCCTTGTTGGAGTGGTGCCCTGATGCCAGACCCATCCTGGCTCTCACCGACCATGGCGCCATCAAACTTCTGACGCTTCTGTTGATGGATCTATGAGTAGTTTTAAAGAGAAGACCAGCGGGGTGTGATATAAATGAGATACAATTTCAACTATGACTTTTTGAATATGGTTTGCCTTTTACGAACAGAATTACTATATTCAATAATCAATTGTTATTGCCCTATACACTAACAAAAGTAAACTCCTATTTAGAGTACACTCTTATTATTGTGATGACATGACACAATTCTTAAATCCACAACCAGGAAATAAATTTGTAGGCCATTTTCTTCAGATGCTACAGGCCTCATCTAGGGACTCATCAGACTTTTATTTTGAAAGAGTATGTTTTAACCAACGGTAACCATGGGAACTGCACTTCTCACCCAATCGATATCAAGGAAATTTATTAGATCCGACAATTTGTGGGATGAAAATGTTGATGAAATGCTAATGTCTGTTTCACTAGACCTGAATCGCACTGTGTCAGCATCTATAGACTAACAACTTAGGCCTCATGAAGCTACTAGTATCACAAAAGAAAACTTATTATAACTGGCTAATATTCCTAACTGTGAAAATATATTTTTAAAAATATATTTACATATCTATTCAAACTCTTTGGATACAGAGAAATACTTGATTGATTCACAAAATGGTCACAAGCCGAATTTCTTGGATTTCTAATAGAACAGAAATATGTGTTTTATAAAAATTAACACATATACTTGTCAAACCCAATTTATACTTCTGATATTCGAAAATGGGTCCAAAATGAACCAGATTCAAAACTTATGGGATTTGGAGAATCCAATATATAGCTGATCAAGTACCAACCTCCAATCAATTTCTTTTACTACTTACCAGGAAAATGTAATAAGGAATGTTGAAATAAAAATTTCTATTCCATATCTACAATGCCTTACACAAATATTGTAAATTACAAAAATATAATTGTTAAAATTTCTCAAACTAATCTTGACAGAGGATTGAAACATAAGAGAACAATAATAACACACATGCAAACAATTATAATGCAGCATACATGCTTAAATGAATCTTGCACATGAAAAAATTAGTTTCTGTTATACATTTGTTTTGAATTGGTAATCAGGGTGGATCGTTATTTCACTCTTGCCTTGTTAAGTCTTTCTATCGGTGATATTAAAAACAGATTTCAATTTTCAGCTATGAACTTAATTTTCTTTGTAAATTGAGAATATCATCCAAACATAAATTTTAAAAACCCAGACTTTAGCAAACGAGAACTCGCCATGTTCCCTTCAGTGCATTCATATAAAAGTTGGGTGTTTTTTATGAAAGCTCTCAAGAATCACTTTGGTAATCCTCCTTAATACTTGTAAATATCTCCTCAAAAGTTCATTCACTTCATCAGAGTGTCTATATGAGTTATGACAGGAAAGGGTAGAAGTAAAATAAATAGTGTGTGTTTATGATTGTGCAATGTGAAGATTCTTAATGTGATTTAAAATGCTGGAGGTTAAAAAAAATTAGGATCATGTTGGCAATTTCAAGAAGTGTTGGTAAGGCTCGTTCAGAAACAGTAGAACTAAACTCAGCAACATTCTTTTGAGTACTAAGTCAATGAGATGAATAATTAACAACAAAAAATGTCCTTTTTGTCACAAAATGAATTGAAACAAGTTACAATGATTCTTTCAAATAACTTGTCCAGAGTTATTCAGACAAACCCATGACATCTTCTTTCAACATGACTCATGACTTTTAATATTGCAATGAATAAATATGATATAACATAAGATGAGTTATGATAGCAAACTTCGTCCACACAACTTTCAATATGAGATAGGCAACTTGTCTCACATCTGAACGTTAAGGAAAATGTTGCTGGGTTTTATCTCACCATATCTGAATAAGGCTTTAACAGTGAGGGAACAATAAAAACAAATCATATGCAACATGATAGGAATGAGAAAGAGAGAAAGCAGCAGTATGGAAATGGATTTGACAGAGCTTTGAGCATACCTTCCGGGCTTCCTTAATGCGTTGTGCGGCACGATTCTCCCTCGCAAGTTGCTGCAAGAGTGGTAGGAGGAAAAAGTGGGGAGGCAAAAAGGGGCAACACATGCTGAAAACAATGGTTGCTGGTGATCATGCATGATATCATTTTTTTTTGTAATTCTTTCAAACACACAATTCAACACATGGCTTTGGATAAATATATACATGTATATATATATATAATATTGAAATGAATAAACAGTATGATTTCATCTCATCTGAAAGAACTGAGATTGATAAATGCAGAGATGGAACATATCAACTTGATTGCATGTTAATACAGAGGATAAAGCTGTTTGTAAGTTACAAACAGATACAACTGGATCAAGGAAAAACTGGCGTATTTCCTTGATCCAGATGAGAATATGAAATATCACATTTTTTTTCTCTGGTGTTCCAACAAGGCACAAGTGATTTACTATAACCCCAGTGAAATTACAAACACTGCATTCAGAGGCTTGCTTAACTATACAAATTTCAAGATGAGCAAATCGGATAAATTAAGATAGACAATCTGATTTAGAATCCAAGATGTGTAAGTTGTGCATAAAGCCATGAGAAACGTATGAATAGCTTGGTAAATCAACTTCAATGATTTGTTTTGACGGTAAAATTTCTTTTGTAAATGGTACTCAAAACAGCAAAGACCAATTTTAGAAGTTTATATATTTTGCAAGTCCTAATAAAAAATACAAACAAGTTATGGATATGCACCTGTCATCTTCTATTATTCTCTCTCATGGTAATTATCCTTTTTTTTTCTTGTAATAAATAAATGTTTAATGGGGGAAAGTCAAGATTTCTTTAAAAACAAATTTTCCTTTTTGGTGAGGGAAGGAACACATAAAAGCCTTGGTACATTTTCCAAGAATATTAAAGGGTGGTCCGGGCTGAAAATATTTATATCCTAATATACAGAGTAGAATTCACTGAGCAAAACGCTGAAAATTTCATCGAAATCGGATAACAAATAATGAAGTTATTGAAGTTTAAAGTTTAGCAATATTTTGGGAAAACAGTCGTCATGAATATTCATTAGGCGAGATGATGATGTCACATCTCCACTTTCCGTTTTCTTATGTTATTACATAAAATCATATTTTTTTCATTATTTCATACTTGTGTGAATAATATATCTCCCTTATAATGAAATAAGTTGCAGCAATAAATATCTAATGCACTAAATCAGTTGTCAATCCAATTTTTCTAGTTCTTGGAGGAAAAAATTTGAATAAACCTTATTTCATATAATAAAATACAAAAGAACAAGTGGAGATGTGACATCATCAGCCAACCTAATGAATATTCATGATGACTGTTTTACAACATACTGCCTAACTTTAAAATTTGATAACTTTGCTATTTGTTGTCCGATTTTGACGAAATTTTCGGCATTTTGCTAAGTGAATTCTACTCTATGTATTAAGTTATAAATACTTTCAGCCTGAACCACCCCTTTAATATGTGTGAAAGGATATACAACTGAAAAACAAGATACACACTGAACTGGGTATAGTCTCTCAACTACATAATTGTTTTGCTTCATGCATATGAATAATGACTTTTTCACTTCAATACAACTAACTAGGATTATCAGTATGGCTATATAGATAAAGCTACAGTATGGGTACAGTATACAATGACTTGTACAAAGTTCATAAACAATTTCTTGTCCATTAATCGGTTCTATCATATGGAGAATTTAAATAAGTATTCACTAAATTCCCCGCTATGAAAATCTGCACAATGGTGGTTTCAGCATGTAGTCCGAGGAAAATTAAAGCTGAATAGTACCAATTCATCATATAAGATGCAAAGTATGATAGAAACATAGGTATTAATCACTGTAGAAGTTTTCTTCTTTCCATGCAAGCACATGCTTTCAGTGTTAGACAGCTGCACATCAATCCAAATGAAGTGATTTTTTTACACTCATTGCATATTGCTTGCATTATTCTTTCTATTCCTATTTTCAATTCTTGTTACTTTATATGGCTTTTGAAAGGGGATTGGGACTGTTAATCAATTTGTGTCTCTTTTTTTGACATGCAGCGACATGAGGGAGTAAGTAATATATATATAGGCACTTGGAGTCTTCACTTATCTTGAAAGTTAAACCTATAATTAGTATGTAAACTAGATGCAATCAATAGTCCAGTCATGACCAAGTTCTTATTAACACCCAGACAAGGAATACAAAATCAAATAACTTGGGAAAATGGAGCAACTTAACTAGGTGACAAAAGGCATTTGAACACTCTTTGTTTTGGATGCATTTCATGATAACGGGTGATATTTTGCACTGGGGTGAAGTGAACAACATGAGGGAGGATGAAATACAGTACGTAAAGAATACAACTTGTAGAAGGGATTTCTTGTTACTCACCAGGAATGGTTTCTTGTTTCCAGAGCCTGCCTTTCTCCATAACTTGGCAATCTGTTTCGCTCTTGAAGGCCAATCTGTAAGTGATTAACATTGTATATGTATATTAACAAGTCTACAATCATGATATAAAAATCACAAAATCCAGTTATGATTTTAAATCAACAAATCTTCTGTCACAATTGTAAGCATCAGGTATATGAATGACAATTGTGACTGATGTACTCTAGAAGTTAAATCAACTTGATATTAGGGTAAAAAATAACAATTAGGGCAGAGTCAAACGGACTGGTCCACCATTGCAATTTCCTGCAGACCAGTGGTCTGATGAAATGCGTAAGAAATTCACGGAGGCAAAGACTGTAAGTAGGATTCTTCACTTCTCGGCCAAAAATGGCACTGCAACTCCAGCGATACTTGGAATAAATTTAACTAGAAAACATGCATAATAAATATGGCTGCCCCTTTAACATAATAATATCTTAACATTACAGACCAATGACTTCTAGCAAGAAAATTGAGAAATCCTGCTTCATAATCTTAATTCCATTGTTGTACTTGGTAAATCAAAGGTTTGAAATTTTATATCATGTGAAAGTTTTAATACATAGATGAGGAAATTTTGTTCTTCATCTGGTAAATTTTCAGTCCATGGTGATGCTAAATTCCTTCGATATTTCTTTATTTCACCGGTCTTTGCAGAAAAACCACTGGCAGGAACCGTTTAAAAATAACCTGTTGTAACTCAGGTTTAATAGCAATCCATTATACACTTCAGTTAATAAAGATTTCTTATTAACCAACCTGGAAAATCCTTCTTGAGATCTGGGTAGTTGATATTTGCATAGAGGACAGGTGAGATTGTTGCCTGGTGACCAAGAGGTTCATCCTTCTCCCACTTCTTGATATTGCGCTGGTTGTAAGACAGGGTTTCTCCATCAGCCTCTCCACCCCCACCTCCACCACCCCCTCCAGGCCATGGACTTGGTGGCTCAGCAAAGTCTGGGCTGAAAGCAGGGCTGTAAAGCAAGATGCAGGATATATGATTACCTCTAGGCAGCATTAACCTTGTGCTGCATTCAATCCAGATAAGAATGGATGTACAGTTGGATTAACTCCTTAAATGTATTGAGCGCTAAAACGACAGTCAGAGCTAAAGCTGGGGTGATAGTTAGAATAATGTGTGACTTGGAACAGACAGTTTCTATCAACAAGGTATATGTTGTATTTATTGACAGCACAAACTTTTCTTATTGCAGGCTATATTTAAAAAAGAAATCAGCAATAATAACAAGTGGAATGCCTCTGGCCGTCTCACCTGCATCACGCGGTTCAATATAGCAGCAGTGCTGACTTTGCATACTACTCTAACTCGCACAAGATGTTCAGTGATACATGGTTACTCTTATGTCCTCTTTTTATGAACTAGACCAATAAACTTTCAGAGATATGATGGTTATTCAACAAAAAACCCCAACATGGCCAAAGTTCATTGACCTTACATGACCTTTGACCTTGATCATGTGACCTGAAACTCGAACAGGATGTTCAGTGATACTTGATTACTCTTATGTACAAGTTTCATGAATCAGATCCATAAACCTTCAAAGTTATGATGGTAATTCAACAGATACACCCAATTCGGCTAAAGTTCATTGACCTTTGACCTTGGACATGTGACCTGAAACACGCACAGGATGTTCAGTGATACTTGATTACTCTAATGTCCAAGTTTAATGAACTAGACCAATAAACTGTCAAAGTTATGATGGTAATTCAACAGATACCCCCGATTCGGCCAAAGTTCATTGACCCTAAATGACCTTTGACCTTAATCATGAGACCTGAAACTTGCACAAAATGTTCAGTGATGCTTGATTACTATTATGTCCAAGTTTCATGAATCAGATCCATAAACTTTCAAAGTTATGATGGGAATTCAACAGATATCCCCAATTCGGCCAAAGTTCATTGACCCTAAATGACCTTTGACCTTGATCATGAGACCTGAAACTTGCAC
This sequence comes from Lytechinus variegatus, assembly GCF_018143015.1. Classification (NCBI taxonomy): domain Eukaryota; kingdom Metazoa; phylum Echinodermata; class Echinoidea; order Temnopleuroida; family Toxopneustidae; genus Lytechinus; species Lytechinus variegatus. Next base: position 44,946,231 of record NC_054742.1, read on the forward strand.
AAAATGTTCAGTGATGCTTGATTACTATTATGTCCAAGTTTCATGAATCAGATCCATAAACTTTCAAAGTTATGATGGGAATTCAACAGATATCCCCAATTCGGCCAAAGTTCATTGACCCTAAATGACCTTTGACCTTGGTCATGTGACGTGAAACTCATGCAGGATGTTCAGTGATACTTGATTAACCTTATGTCCAAGTTTCATGAACTAGGTCCATATATTTTCTAAGTTATGATGACATTTCAAAAACTTAACCTCAGGTTAAGATTTCGATGTTGATTCCTCCAACATGGTCTAAGTTCATTGACCCTAAATGACCTTTGACCTTGGTCATGTGACATGAAACTCTAGTAGGATGTTCAGTAATACTTGATTAACCTTATGGCCAAGTTTTATTAACTAGGTCCATATATTTTCTAAGTTATGATGTCATTTCAAAAACTTAACCTCAGGTTAAGATTTGATGTTGACGCCGCCGCCGCCGTCGGAAAAGCGGCGCCTATAGTCTCACTTTGCTTCGCAGGTGAGACAATAAAATTGCAATAACAGTTAAATGCTACTGAAATCCTTTAATTTGATTGGCTGTTATTATATTTTCTATAGAAATTGTGCATTTGATATTATAACAAAACTTTACGAAACAGGACCCAGGACTGTTTGTATCTGTGGAGATATTTGTAGGACTGATATACTACTATTGTATAAGATAATTAATGTACATGTAAGTCTTCATTGCATGTGCATTATTTGTACAAAATACATCTAGTGTTACCTTGCAACTGAATGTCCAATACTAGCAGCCTGTACAAGCTGCTGTGTAAGAGGAAGATGCGGTAGAGGTTGCTTCTGGAGTTGTTGTTGTTGCTGATGGTGATGATGATGTTGCTGCTGCTGTTGGGATGCTGTGCTTGCTGTCGTTGTGCTTGTTGAATGGGAATTGACATCAACTCCTGGATTCACAAGACAAAATCAAATATATAATAAACTGTAGTCACATTGAATTGACAATTATTCTACAATCATAGATCCTTAATTGAGCTCCATTTAGGGCAAACTGATTTATATCAGATGTCACCCTCTCATTCACATGGTCTATTTCACTTTTTCCATGAACCAGGTTTCCTAGAAGTACCAAATAATCTAAAATATGGAGGGAACAGCCAAAGAGGTTAGCAGACTTGCCAACATTTGAAATGCAGAAAACTGAACCAATTATTGTGAGGGAGAAGAGCAACCAAGGGGTAAGGGTGGACCCCCCCCCCACACCCAAGGTAGAGAGCTTTTGCATTTTTGGACTAACAACTGTGCAATCTGGTGCATACCTTGAGAGATAAAAACTCTTCTTATAGAGCCATACTGATAGCGGTTTCTACGTTGTGAGCGGATCCCGATATGGAATATAAAGCATATAATCACCTCTTGATTTCAAGGCAAATAATCACTTCCTCCGCAAGCTGGATGTAGCCACCTTTCCTCAGTTTCACTTCAGAAAGATGGCTACATCCAGTTCGCATTGTAATAGTTTGCCCAACACCTTCACCAACAGTGATTATTTTCTTAATATTACTGACAGAGAGTTTACTAAGTTTTTATTTTAAAACAGTTGTGTACTTGGTCTCGTGGAGGAATTTGTAATAACTCTTATTGCACGTTTCTGTAAAACTATTATTTGGTTTAGATGAACAATTGGCAAATTAAATATCTATGAGAAATTGTGTTCTAGGGTAATGTAAAATAAAGGGATGCAACTGATATTTACAACTGATTGTATTTTTCTTGTACATGTTTCGTCATAGATTTGAATAGTAAATCTTTAGCAATCTTTCATGCAAGAGGACCCAGAACACAGCCACGATAGTGTTACCTGATGTTGGTGTATTGGTGGAGCCAGCTTGATGATGACCCTCTGGACTGAGTACCCCTGAGAATAGATCCTCAACCTCTTTACTGTCTATGTGAGCCAAATCTGATGAGTACAACAAAGAATATCAAAGTAGAAAATAATGCATATCAACAAGGTATCAGCAAGAATTACCCCCCCCCATAAGGTTTCTTTGTGCCAGTTAACAAACCCAAAGCAATAGCTGAGGGTGTAAAGATTCTGTCACAGGTATCACTTGTAGGTAATTATTCTTCTGCCCAAACAAAATGATGAATCTTTCATTCATATATGTTTTGTTGCAAAAAAGTAAGTCATGGTTTTCCAAAGATTTTTTGCTGAGGGACATTTATTTCTTTCACTCATATTGCCTCCCTCTCCCCCCCCCCACCAACTGTGCAGAACTAAATATGCATACCTTCAGGAACAATGTGTAAATTATATGAAAGCAATGAATCCAGCTCATTCATGTGATCAGATGATGAACTGGCTTGAGTTGTGTGTGCGTTTGACTCTGCTGTACTAGACTGTGTAGCTTCGGCATCGATGCTGTCAATATCCAGGTCTGAAAAGCAATACAAATATTACACATATCCCTAAAGCTAGATTGTGTAAAGAAGACATTTGGTTAAATCGGAGCCCCAGAATAACAAAGTCAACAATCAATAACAAACAAGGCAATGGTCAATCTTGTTCAGTGTAGCATGTAAATTTGGTTCAAAAGATTACCAATGACCAATCAGAAGCTACAATACTCAGCTTTTAACACTGAAAATACGTCAATTTGCATATGTATATTGGTTTTTCATTGATCAATTTTCATTTGTCATTTCCGATAAATGCTTCTAAGTATTGACTCACTTTCACCATTCTTCCCGAGACCATCTCCTATCAGCATACCAAAGAGTTCATCCTGAGGCAAGAAGTTGAGGGGATCTTCACCAGAACCGAGTTCTCCCGCAGCACCGTCTACCGTTCCACCAGCCTGGTAAACAAGGGAGATTTCAAAATAAGCTCCAGTTGTGGGGGATGTTTCACAATGATTGTATTATAACTAAAAGTTACATTTAAATGTGGACCTATTTTCTGAAACATTCATCCTTAATATCAGGGGAAAAATGGAAGCTCACAACATTTTGTTCATCTTTTCACAAATAGAACATATGTTTTTTTTCAATTGTGTATTTAGTGTAAGGACAATCAAGTCAACAACAGAATCATTAACTTACTAAAAATATAATAATATAGACAAATGTTTAATACAAAATATCAGAAGATTTGAAGTAGGCAAAGTATTGTTGAACAAAATTGAAATCAATTCAGAAAGCAATCAGAAAAATCTGTATGGGGGGGGGGAGTTGAACGACATATTGAAAAAAATGAAGGGCACATTTCCAAATCTGATATGAATATAATCATGACTAAAATTGACCTTAATGTCACTATTTAATGTCTCAGTTCCAAATCTGAGTCCTCAATTCAATCAGTTTGAACATATCAATTATAGACTGTATATGGCTAATTTCCCTATAACAATATAAAAAATACAATAAATTTCAACTGATAGTCTATGGCAAACAGTGCACAAAAATTAAAATTAACCAAAAACATAAATTGCATCACATGATGCTACATGGCCTTGTTCATGTACCTCTGCTTGATTGGGTTGGGTCTGTTTAGACGAGCTTGCACTTAATGATGACTTCTGGTCTGCTGAGGGCAGTTTGATGATTTCAGTACCTTTACTTGGCTGAGATGGCTTTTTGCTCTCTTCGTCTGAGATATCCAACTTTGTGTTGAAGGTAGGCTGCTCTTTACTTGAATTAAGAAGCATCTTACCAAAGAATGCCTCCTATATGATTACCGGAAAGTGAAAGCAATGGTATTTCATTAACCCACTCTCATATTAAACTTATAGCTTCTACTTCTTAAATGCATGGAATGGGCTAAATATTTGTTAAAATCTTTTTTTTTGCAGCTCTATGATATGCGATCATCTATGTTCAAAGGGCTTTTCTAAAAGAAACATAAAAAGACTACCAAAAGGGGCAACTATATATTCAAAATGCGAAATTCAAAACTTCACAAGGAATCAATTGATGAAAAAGATTTATACTTTGTAAGATGGAAATTTCCAATTATACTCAAGTTATTGAAGTTTACTGAAGTTTTAGACCATTTTTAAGCGGCTGAACCTGTGGATTTGCTAACACAATGTTTGCTAAACACATCAACACACAGGTTTGGTTTAGATTTTCTGCAGATGTACAGAGAGTACAGTTACCTTTTACTGGACTTCAAAATTAAATCTTGCAAAGTCATATTTCCTGTGAAATTCAGTGAATTTTGTGTTCTTTGACAAAATTTTGTTTTCAATCTCAATGAAAACTGGGGATGGCTTATCAAGACATACCTGAAGATATGATGGAAACTGGTTCTCTAGCTGACTTCTCTTGTGGGCTTTTTTCCTCTTCTTTGATTTTTCATAGTAACCTTCTTCTCCTAGTGAATGAGTTCTCTGGAGAACTGATCAAATAGATATCAAAAATGCATTTCAAATAGGAGATCTGATAATCTTGTTGTTCAATAAACATCTGATGTGTAAACTAGTTCAATCTCGTTAGTAATTTGACCAGGTTATTATGTACTTTTTTTCTCTTTTTGGAATAACATGTGGATTATCAATATTGTTGAAAGGAATGTCTTTGACGTGCTGTGCAGTGCCTTTTTACAAAATAGTCATCATGCACAATTTCTTTTTTAATCATCTCTCCACTGTCACCTCACTTTGACATTGCACATGCATCTGAAGTATGCAACACACCATCCGAACTTAGATATGAAGAACTTGGTTTCTCAAGTAACTACACCCATTTCGTTACAATAAAAACTGAGTTATATATGTCACAATGTCATTCAGATAGGTACCTGTCTTCAAAAAAAAAAAAAAATTATTTCAACTGAAAGCAACAATTAGAAAATAAACTTTCTACTTTCATCTTTCCATGGACACCACTACCAATATCATCAAGATATGTATTATTCTCTGAAGAATCAGTAGTGGGCTTCTTTTTTTGACGAGGGTGTCCATGTCTGAAAAGCAGCATTTTGGAAGGAAGTTATCACTTACGTTCCGATTGATCCCGGTATGAATCCATGGTATCTGGAGCCCCTTCCGACATACTTCTACTCATAGCTGCCATCCGGTTCTCCTTGTGAGAGTGAAAGCCCCTGGGCTTGGCAATGAAACCTCCTACACCTGCAAGTCAAATGTATTTCATTAATGGTATTACTGTAGTAACTGTCTACCACACGAGCCCGCTACAATATAAACAACAATAAACAGAGAACCTTGATATACTGCTATTTTGTAAGATCAGCAAATTAAATATTATAAGCATTTGCTCACACAATACAAACAGAAGGAATGAACCAATGGCATATTTCTGCATTGCCTAATCCCCACCAAAAAAAGACATAGGTTTAATACCTTTCTTAAGATCATATTTACAACAAAGGATTTACACATTTACATGATATTAGAACCTTAGTTAACTACCAGATTTGGGGGCCATTTACTACAAAAAAAAGGCCGAGTACAATTCTAATACCTCCGAGGTTCCTTCAAGCAAAGGGACTGTATAACCCTGCTAGGTTATCATCTCTCCGTATACCAGAATGCAGCTAGGCTGGTCATAATATATCTGTAAAGCACTTTGTGCAATACAAGCTATTTGTATCAAGTGCTTGATTCTTCCAGGTGCTTTTTACAGAAAGTGTGAATAGACATCCTATTCATGAAGACACTGTGCCTCAATTTGGCTTTCAAGCTTAGTACAATACCAACTTTTCATAAACAATCAATGCTTCTACAATACTTCTAGAGGCCTTTCAAGAAAAGTAGTCATTTACATCCTGTTTGTGAAAGCTAGTGAACTTCTAGTTGGCTTGAAGCATGGTATAATACCAGCTACTTGTAAACAATCAATACTTCTAAAGTACTTTAGTGGCCTTTCAAGTAAGGTAGTCATTTACATCCTGTTCATGGAAACACTGACCTAAACTTGTTACACCAGCTTCTTGTAATAAATCAATATTTCTTTAGGGGCCATTCAAGGTAGATGGTCATTTACATCTGGTTTGTTAGTTGGCTTCAAGTTTTAGACAATACCAGCTTTTATCAGACACCAATACTTAAATTGGCCTTTCAAATGAAAAAGTAATTAATAAATGAATTAATACACTAATAAATTAATATTTTGCATAAATTATCTCACTGGATGCTTACCTGGCCTTAGTGATGATCTATGCTTTGATTTCTTCTTGTCATGATGGTGATGGTGGTGGTGGTGATGATGATGATGCTTTCCCTCGCCTCCACTGCTATCGTTCTTCTCACCATGACCTACTCCCCTCCATTTGTCTGGATCTACTTAGAACGAGAGAGAAAAAAATAAAGCATACTTAGAATTGTATATCTACATATGTATAAAGAAGTAATTCATCAATAGCCACTAATCTCATTATTCATAAATGTTATCTAAAGGTAGCAAGTCTTCATTTGTTTTCATTTGTTTTTCTTGAGGCTTGTTGCTTTTCCAATACCTTTTTTTTCAGCAAATTGATACTTTTTGGGATGTTCCAATGAAAAGGAGAGCTTATATGTGTATGAAAACCAAGCAACATTAATTGGCTGTCGAACTCAATACAATCAATGCATTTTGTGGTCAATCAATTAATTGAAGGGTTACAATTAATGGTAAGTTTTATTCAACAGTGTCATGGACTGATATTTTCAACAATCCTGGAATTGATGGCAATTTGCCTGACTGAACATATGTGCTCTATGATTATGTCTTACACTTTTTCTCACCTAACCCTTATAATAAGCAATATTACTGGAGAAAACATCGAACCACTCAATATTCTCCATACCTCTTCCAATACCTTCAGGGTCATATTCTTGATCAGCGATCTTGGAGATGTCCGAGTGTGGATCAGCCAAGCTACGGAGGATGGCCAGGCTACCCATCTTCAGACTGGATCTGACCTTCTTAGATTTCTTGTGAGTACGAGCCATTGCCATGCTACTGATCTGCTTGAAGCCTGTCTCTGTCAGTCTCACCCCTTCTACAGAGAACTCTTTATTATGAAGTTCTGCATGAAGAAATCAAACAAATGAATCATGGATGTTTGTACAATGAACATTTCGCATATTAGCTGTTTGACTTTAGGAAAGACTGGAATATGAAATGCAAAAACATGAGCTCAAATTTTTCATGACAATGAACAAATGATGACTTCATTTCAAATAAATTCACTTATATGAAGGCAAAAAACAAAATTGACTAAAAAAAGTTTAAATAGTAGAATTGTTAATCTATTTCTGCATATTCTAACCAAAGTTAATGTGATTGAGACTCACTATCCTCAGCACGAAAGTTCCCAGTTCTGATGATCAGTACATTCCAAACAGTGAGTTGTATTAATATTCAAAGTCCTTCAATTTCACATTGAACACCAAGTAATCTTAAACAGAATTTCAATAAACTGGTGTAAAAATGAATCATGGATATGTTTAAAATAAAAATACCTGGTTCTTTTATTGCTAGTTTTGGTATTCTAGGAGGTGGTTCCTCTGTACTGGGTTCTGGAAGCTGAGGTTCCGGTTCAGGAAGTAAGGGTCTGCATAGGATACAGATAAAGCCTTTATCCATGGCCCTCTCTGTTTCATCTTCAGTGTATAAGCCGTTACAAAGTGAATGCTGCCACCTGGGAGAAATAAGGGGGAAACATCATCGCATTTTAAAATTATTGTTCACTAATTTTTCGATACCTGAAAATGGTAAAGCCTAGGAGATGTGATATAAGATATATTGATCTTGATATTGAATAATGAATCACACATGAAGTATTTTTGATTAGTGATAATGTCACAAAACAATTCGGTCTTAAAATTGTAGTTTTGTAACATTTTCTTAAAATAAAGACTGTGAAAGCAGTAGTTATCACTTATGTAGAACAATCTAAATAACTCAAATTGCAATACACATGTAAGGTAGTCTTAAATTGTGAAAAACTAATATGATATTCAACAATCCATTCTCCTGCTTGTAACATATTTAATGTGTTTTATCACACTAAAATAAAATAACCCTTTTTTTTTAAAGCATTAATTTAGAACTTAATTGGGAGTGATGTGTTAATGTTTAATTTCTATTAAGTTGAGTCTAAGTCTCAACATTTCATACAATAATCTCTTTTCCTGGTAAAAAGGAAAAATATGTACCTTTGACAGTGAGAGCACAGACAGAGGAGTTCATTGTCCCTGTAGATTCTGAGGCAGTATGCACAATGTGTCATGCTGGCACAGGGGCCACACTGAGTGTAGTTATTCATCCAGTCAGAATTCACCCCAGGCGTCACTGACCCGCAGTGAGTGCAGCAGACACACCTAAAACAACAAGAAATTCAACAAGTATGTCAACTGGGCTGTTTTGATTCTAACCTGGGGCTCTCTTGACTTTTCAATTCTTGAATTGAAAATTGGGGATTAAAAAAAAGAAAGAAGAGTAAACGGACAGGCAAAAGTTAGGTAAGATTGTCATGGACAACTATGATAAATGTTCAAAGTCTAACCTCCCTCCATATTCACCCCAAATAATGCTCTTTAAAAAATAGTAGATAAGGAAGGACAACACAAATGCTACAAAATTAAAAATATGAAAGGCTTTACAAGTCAATATCAATATAAAATATATTTGTAATACTCGCACAGTAAATATACAGACATGAGAGTGTGGAAATCTATGACCTGGGGAATGTTTGTGAATAGTGCTTTCAATGTATACTGACCAATTTACCCTAAGTTGATAATTGTCATAATTTGCAATAGTTTATAACGCATGTCAGTGAAAAATCACTGAAAGCTTTTCGCAAAATGCTCCCATGGTGTACATTCACGCATTTTCAACTAAGAAACTGCTGCTTTTCAAAATCATCACCATTTTTGATGAAATGTTTTCTTTGTCACATACATATCCTAATGTGAAACATGATTTAACTCTGAAATTAAATGAAATTGATTTTAATCAAAAAGGTTACTGGAATGTCTTACCATTTGCATTTCCATCCACCTTTCGGCACAGTCTGCAGCGGTGGATCCAAGCAGTACGTGTGATAGCTGATATCACAGTCATCACACAGTAATAACCTAGCTTCATCGCTTGACTTGCCACATCCTTCACACACAGTACAGTCTAAACACCTCCAGCCCTTCGATAATACAACCTTCGTGATCTGAAACACAATCAAGGTATCATGCTAAAACACATTCATAGAGGTTCACGACCCCGCCTTACGAAGTGCTACGATAGATCTGATCAACCTCATCTGTATGGAAATCCATCGATGTCATTTTTTTCTACACAGGAAATTTTTTAGCAATGTCCTTTATTAAAAAAGAGAAGCACACTGAATTTTCAAGAAAACGATGAATGTATAAAATATGCATCGTTACCTAGAAAATATTTTGAACAATCATCCAGTTTAGATGATGATATTGCTGGCTTTCCATAGTTATGGTCAATCGGATCAATTGTAACTCTTTGTGAGACGGGGCCCTGGTGTCCGAGCCTACTACTTCTTTTAATGGACTTTCTCTTGAGTGATGCTACAATAACGTCAGCGAAACCAACTCCAGACCGACAAATGCAAGAATGTTGTAACCAATAACTGACCATTGGTATGCTTGAAGTTGGTTTTACTGGTCTGACTGTAGCATGAAGTATTGTACTCTCTTTGTTGTCATCTGGGATTTCAGTGTCACTAGTCGAGATGGACTGCAGGTTCTCTTGGCAGGTGTACCTGCTCGATATAAGTCTTGTACTCATAGAGCCGATGAAATAGGTTTCCAAATTTTATGCAAGTGTTAAAAAATGCTAATACTGTCTTACATAGTATAGATTATACAATGAATTAAGGGGAGGATAAAGATATACCTTTATGTTGACACAGTATGGATGATAACATTGGCCGCATTGTGAACATGTTATTAATCTTCCTTCAGATCCAAGGCCAAAGCTACCACAGCTCAAACACATGTCCTAGAAATCAGAAAAAGGCAATTGTTAACATGCAAAAAAGAACATGTCAAATGTAGAACATAGATTAGGATATGGAAAAAAATCCTCCAAATAGGCAGAGTATTGTAGCAATGTATTGTACACTCAAGTTAACTTATTACATATCAACAATAATTCCATTAAAAAAACTGTATTAGAACTAGACCTCCAAGTCTAAGCAATGGCTGCAAAAAATGCATTCCTTCTTTTGCCTGCATTTTACTATCCTTCTTCTCTGTATGTCTGTTCTCACCAAGAGTGGTTCAGAAATGTCAACACTTTTGCACATTTAGCAAAGCCCCATTAAGTTAAAAGCAATATCAATTGGTACCCTTAAGAAGTTGGCTTAATTAGTTGTTATTGGCTTTAATGAAACTCAAAAGCCTGGAAATTGTAGAGCATATCATATGTGACAAGCAAGCCTATGTTTGCTATGACTGCATGGTCAATGCCTGAGATGAGGAAGCCACACCCCCCCCCCCCCCCCACTTCAAACCCTCCAAAAGTACACTAAGGAAGCCCACTTCAAAATGAAATATCACCCTTCAACACCAACTAAATTTGCATTGATCTTACATCATCACACATTACTCTCATTCAGTTTTTAATATGAACAAGAATAACCAACTTTCCATAAGTGTTGTTAGCCTGGTGATTTACCTGAGTAGCAGTGAACTTGTCATCCACTGAGAAGAGGACCACTGTACTATGCATGGAGGTATCTTCATCATCCTTCTCCTTAGCTGAAGGTTTCTCTACCACCACTGGCTCCAACACTTCCAACTCACTTGATGGCTGTGAAAGCAGGACATTTTACACATGAATTCAATTGACATTAATCATTTTCCTACATTCAACCATATTGAAGCAATATCAGCATCAAAGTTTTTAATACTTTTTAAATATAATGCAAAACCCCTAAGGAAGATTATAATATAATACAAGGTAAAATTTGGCAGTGGATTTATTTTTGCTAGTTAAAAAAAATCACTAAAATTTCCTTGTGATTGTATAGCCATTTCTGCACTTGCAAAAAAAAAAAAACAATCAGTGAATATATTTACTTGTGAATACGTCATATCAGTACTAATCACAATATATTTTATGCTAAAATACCGTTTTTTACATAAATACATGTTTAATGAAATAAACAAGCTATTTAAGATAGTGTCAAAGTATCTCTCTTATCTCACTTTTTCTTGTTGCTCGCTATACTGTGATAACATGCACTGGTCTGAAAATGGGTGACCAAGATTCAAAATAAAGTTGTACTAGCAGCGTTAGGTAAACCATTTATAAAATTACATGGTTTCTACGCAGTAGGGTGATTACAAGGGGTCATTTAGGTCTTTTGAAAGGTCCTATCATTTTCTAAAAAACATTACAAACTATCATAACTTGTTAGAATTACTGATTACACATGAACATGAATCAATTATCAATTGGCGGCATTTCAAGAACGGCACAAGCAGTGATTAAATTGTCAGCTAATGACCAATTCAGTGAAATCCTTGGTATTGATTGGCTGAGAAACACCGGTCTCTGAACTGTTACTACAGTAACTGTCAGAGAATGACAACCTGTCAATGCAAATTAACTTCATGAAATGATGCCCTGTATAAACTTCACTAACATCAGTTGGACTTACCGGTGGTGATGCAGGAGGTAGGGCAGCGATCTTGATCTTGGGTTTGGGACCTCTCCTCCCACCAACGTTACTCCCTTGCCTTCTCCTCCTTCCTACAGCTGCATAGCTACTACTGCCTCTTCCCTGCAACGATAATCACAATATTTCACTTTTCAAATATGACTAGTAGTTTTGGTCGAAGGGGAAAAGATTTCAACCATGGTTTGTACTTATGTAATTGTTCTGCAAGAAATGAATAGGAAATTATGGTGCGATATCAGAAAATTTATCCACTGCAACATGCAGCTTTAGATTTACTGCTGTGACAAGATTATTTGAAAATGACTGGTGTGACTCATATGTACATAACAAGCCCTCTTACATCCCTTCATTTCTCACAACAGTTCTGGGCCAATTTACCATCCTCTAAAATCAAATGATGATTTATCATCTTAAACTGTGCATCCGGGACAGTTTTTTTTAATAATTTTTTCAAGAGTATAATGGAAAGCTTACCCTTGGCCTTCCACTAAATCTTCTTCTTCCCATCCTCTCCAGCTGACTGAGTCTATCCAGTGGTTTACCTCCTCCATGATGTCTGGTGACAGAGGCAAAAGTCATTGACAAACTCCCACTAGATCCTGATAATGATGCTGAAAACTCCTGCTACAAATTACAAAACATCAATATCAGTTATATGCTCCAATCATTCAACATGTCTATGAATGAAATACACTACATGGTGATGACAATATCTGTCCATATCTCTAAAGTGTCTTGTATTTGTATTAATCTTTCTGTTTTGGTGATAGAAATTGACACAAATATGGATAAGGAATGACAATTGAATTCACAGAGGTCTTCTGAAGCCAAGTGAGCATAAAATATGACAGGAAATTTGTCCTGTATCAAAATCCTATTAAGTGAATTCCACCTGATTTACTGATTTTACAGGATTTGACTTCTGAAGACTGGCACAGAGATACAAACATTAATATACCCCTTTTCATGCACTAAGATTGGGAAGCTCTCTATCGATTGGGCAGGGCTCAACGGCAATAATGAAGGAAAAGGGAACAGTTTAACATCTTCATATTTCAAGGAGTTTTCCTGGACAATCAGAAGGGCTTGACCATTCTGGTGAGGGCTCAACATACCTGTAACTCTGGCTTCTTATCGTCTGATGTCATGGTGTAATCTGTGTCGATACTACTTAGACTAAGACTATCCTCCTGAACACTGGATGCACTCAGTGACATGTCCTGAGAGGTGTCATCAGGAATCGGAAGATGAGGAGGTGTTCTTGAGCTAGAGGCAAAAGGACTTCTTGCCCCTGTGATGGGAGAAAGAGAGGTGGGTTAAATAATGGGTTAAAGAAATCTTCAAAACCAAAATTATATAAGTTTGAGATTGAGAATAGAGTCAATTTTCAACATTCTCCCACTGAAATTTCATGGGGAAAAGGTTCATTGGATGAAAAGCACTGGTTTGAAGGCAACATAAAAATGAGAAAAGAAACATGTTTCTCTCCACACTAAACTGAATTCTTGACAAAAAAGATGCATCAGTGAAAGACAAAAAAATCACCATTTGTTTTACATGAAGAGCTATTATTAATAGCACAAAAATTCAATCACTGAATATAAAAACCCATATAAAATATTGAGATATTAATCTCCCATGGTGTTAAAGTCCCTTCTACATTTCTCCCCATTAATTTTATCCTACAGTACTTATTTTTTTCAAGCACAGAATGTATCTCTTATAAATACTGTTAAAATGTATTTTGGAATGTTGCATCATGGCCACATATTCATCTAAGAATTTGACTTGATATTCTTATTACTCACCATCCTCAAACGGGCTTGCGATCTTCTCCTCTCTAATTCTAGTCCCCTGTTTGGTCTATGACGACAGTCTGGACACTTGTACGGTGTGGGCTGGCCTGCAGCCTTGCTCTGTTGATACTTGCTTATAACCGTCCTGTCATCGCATTCAGCATGAACATACCTAGCAGTGCACAAACATGTATATTACCTTGAAAGTAAGCATTTCTCACCATACTTGGTATTCAGCTATCGTTCACTATTTTAGACAGTTGGCTTGCTACGACAGAACTTACTACCTAGATCTTTTACGATATAATAATTCAGCTTGATTTTAACCTCCTGGGGAGGGTTTCATAAAAATTCCTGTTTGAAAAGTTGTCAGATCTGACAACTTTTCTTGATTTGGATAAGCACTACTAAGCCTATGATAACTAGAGATAAGATCAATAGAAAGTGTGTATTATAACGAATCTGAATCTTGTTAAACAGGTGAAGTTCTCCCAAAATGACTGTTCAAAGCAATGACAGTACTTCAGCTTCAAGTTTAGCCAACAACACTATCCATTCCTACCTATTGCATAGATGACATTGGACCATGACTTTGTGCGTAGTGTGATGCCTGTATGCCTTGCCACAAATGGGGCAACAGTAGCCCTTGTTGCGTTGTTGATAGCAGCTATCACAGACTGTGTAGTTATGATGCCACCTTGAGCTGGGACCGTTACCTGGTGTCCTTGAACCACAATCAGTGCATACCCTACAGGTCTGGAAATGCGAAAAAAAAAACAATAAAGATAAATTGACAAGTTCAATCAAGAAAAAGAATCAAATAGGGATATATTGTATTTTTTTATGAAAAATAAAGTTAGGATTGTTTCAATGATATACAATTTTTCTCACAATTCATGTAAAAAGCTCTCAACATAGTTCAAGGGACTACTTAAGTGTATTTCCAAGTTACTGGTTTCAAACTGTATATAAGTCTTTACTTATTACACTACTGTATACTGTATGTTCTACAAATATTACACTGGTATCAGCCCTTGAAAATGTAGGTTTATTGAACAAAGCATTACGCATGACTAAAATACCATGAGCAAAACTGATAATGTTCAGCACATTGTATTCAAAGAGTGGCAGCAAATAACATACTTTTTACAGGAAGAATATTAATTAGAAAGTCAGTCAATAACTCAGTTTTAATTCAATTCATTTCAAATCAATTTAAGCTAAATAGGGCTGATCCAGAAGCCCATTGCAGTTTCCCATGTTCCAGTCATATATTCATTAGTTCATGCATAACTTTGCGAACAGCTTTTTTTATGAAACAGCCCAGAGGCAGGGTTAAGATGACTTACCTTGCATTTCCAGCCATTCTTTGGAATGGTGATCATAGCTGGTTTCAGGCAGAATGTGTGATAGCCCTTATCACATGTATCACACACAAGCATCTTGTTATCATCCCCAGGTTGCCTGAAACAGAAATAAAGATCATTCATTGTCACCTATCTTTGATCCAGTGATTGGAAGACATCAAGCACCACAAGGGACATGTTCGACACAACCACTAAAATGGACAAAATTCAACGTTGGCAAGGGACCTCAAGTACTTTATAACTTTTTTACAGCAAAGTCCACTGGCTAACAACATACATTACAGTGAATATATTATACTGCAGTATCTTTATTAAACATCTATATTAGCTAACGCTACACACTAAAAATCTGCTCTGTTTTAATATTTGTTACAACTCTGAATTCGATTTCTCTTCAAAGTGTCCAATATACAATGATGATATGAACTTGGTAAGTGTAAGAACTACATTGATTCTATGGTCCTGCACAATGCAACATCACAATTAATACAGCAAAAGAAGATTTCTTAAATTCAGTTTGAAGCTTTTTAATGACAGGCTTGCCATATTTGAAACATAAATCTCAAAAGGAAATAATTTGTCTGAGAGCTGAATTTGCATCAATGCTGGGTTATTTGCAAAGTAAGTGTATAAACACGAATTCAGATCATCTTTCTTGTATTCTCCACTAACCTGCAGGTTTGGCATATCTTGCAGTTCGGGCATTGCCATCCTGCCCTGACTACAGGATCGATGGAGACGGGTGGGTCTAGGCAAGAGCCATGGTAGTGCTGTCCACAACTAGTGCAGAATAAAGACTCAGAGAGGTTGCCAGGCGTGTCACAGATGGCACATTCTAACTCCTCCATTTCAACTGAAAGAATAAGATGAGTAGATATAAAGTTATACAAATATTAAGACTCAATGATAAATCACAATAGCACATTCTGGTAAATCACTGAGAGAGCATTCTAACTTCTCTGTTTTAACTGAAAGAATAAGATGAAATGTAGAAATTATACACAAAAACTGCTTGGCAGATCATACATCATAACTTCTCCACTTCAAATGAAAAAATATAATGGAATGTACTAATAGACATTTAAATACAACTATTATTCACAACTCTTATATTCTATGTAACTATGGTGAATGATACAGTGTGGAATGGCACCTTGCCCCTCCTTGCAACAAAATCTCAATTTATTACTTTTGATTTTCAATGCCCTTAATAAGGATTGGACAAATCTTTTTCTAATACTGTGGCTTTCTAGTATTTCTTGAACCTTTGCTACACAAACTAATCAAGCCCAAGATAACAAATATATTACAAACACCATAGCTATTTCCAAGCAATCCGGTTTCTTTAGTATTTTTCTCTGAATGACAGCTTTTGTCTTGCCATCGATAATAATTCTCTCTTGTACTGATATGGATGTGGCACATAAATTTATCATCGAACTTACCCCTATCCTCTGCTAAATCCAGATGTTCAGGACACAGCAGAATTAGAGACTTGATACCCTAAATATTGGAAAACACAAAAACAGATAAAATTATAATTGTATAGAAATCTCAAGAAGACAACACCTTCAGTGCAATTTTAAAAAGTCTTGAAACATCTTAATTATCTCCACAATAATAGCACACAAAACAAATATGAATGTTGATAAAAAAAATTTTTGAAGAAATGCACATACAATTTCATTGATTTTGTATTCACAAATATCCAGGAATTAAAAGGAGATCATAGAAAACAAAATGTGTACTATTAAAAAATAAATCTAGACTTTAAAAACAAAACCAGAATGTATCTGCATGTAAAAGGATCTTTAAAAGCCCAAAGTAAAACTTCATCAAACCACTACTTTCAGCAAACTTTAGTTCTTGCATTAAACTTAATATGAAAAGAGCATTCCATAGCAATCGTCTTACATATACACCATAAGTTAACCAACTAATTCATAAATTCGTAATACTTAACAATTAAAAATGCTGAAAATCACTTTTGCGAGGAAATGAAACGAAAAAGATAAATCAAAATAAAGTGAACCCAGATGAATTCCATGCTACATTTATCTCTTTAATGTAAATGAAGCACAGCACTTGCGATAAGAATTTGCGTCTAGTCAGGACACGGACCCTGGGTTAAGTAACAAATGAGAATGACACCCTTTGGTCTTGTAACAAGGCAAATGGGTTGAGGATTACCTGAAAGGAACCACTGCTTGCAGCACATGGGTAGTGATACACCCTGTTACAGCCTTGCTCCACACAGAAAATAGTGGCTCCAAACCTGTGACAGTAACTGCAGCGCTGTGATGGAAAAGAAGGACATCATAATCACAATGAAGGTAATCACAATGGCCCCTATTCTGAACTTGAGTTTAAATTAAACCCTGGTTTAAAAGTTGTGGTTTAACTATGGAGTGCCAATTGGAGCACAAATCCCTTACAGTACACGTTAAATTTATTAACTCATTTGACATCCAAATTGTTCATAATTGCCTGGGAATGGTAACTGAAGTAGTTTTCTTTGTTATGAAAAGCAAAATGAAACAAAACAGTAAACATAAGCAATATACAATATAAACAGAATTTTTGGCTCCCAATAATTTTAGCACAGAGTTAAACCTGAATTCAGGATACGGGCCAATGAGTTTAATTAATTCAGATCACAACAAGACTTGTTTAAACAGAAAACACTTCTATTTACTGATATATTACCAATGTAAAATAAACTTAAGATACACAATGAAGACCTGAATTGGAATGAATACATACCTGAGTGATACCTGAGAATACAGCCTTATCTACGTTGAGGAGTTGAAAGTTCTCATTTTGGCAAACACCATCTGACCAGGCAGCACAGCAATGATGTGCTGTTGTGTGACCTTTGAGGGAAATATCATATGATAAAGAGAGAAATCATACAATTAAGGTCATATACATTAATATTATTGAAAAACTTGTTCTATTTAATCCTAGGAAATAAGACCAAGCAAGGAAAAGTACACTTTGCAATTGCTTCTGCATGATCTAAAACATTTGCCCACATTTTAAAAATTGGAAGAACTCTCCAAAACTGTTTCATTCCTCACCTGTTGATTCAAAGAGAGTATGGAGATCGGGTTCTTCAGCATGGCCTACATGACTCAATTCATCCACACCCTCTAACGCAGGGTCCTTCATTGCATCTGGATTACTCCTACGAGGTGATTTACTTCTATCCCTGGAATAAATAAAATACAGAAAGTCTTTGGTGTCATAAACATACAAGCAAACATCATTCCCCCACTTTTTGAATATTGACAATTGTAATAGTCAAATTATGGGAGAGGGTAGGCACAGGGTCCTGTTTAATTGTTAACTTCCATGAAAATACTGAATTAGTTTGACTGTTAAAAAATGTCAGTACAGAAATTTCACTGTGCTTGTTATCGAGATGGCAATTTCATGACAGTTGATTAAGTTGAAAACACTTATGAATGGTCATCAACGAACAGTTATCAAGAAAATTAGTGAAACCAAGAATTTCTTGTGACTTCCTAACTTGGTAGTGTTGAAAACCTATATGAAACAGAGATGTGCCAGTCTATGTGAATTAAGTCAATTAACCCATCATTTCTGCATAGCAGAAATGCACAAAAATATTGGATGGAGATCAAAAACCATGCAAAACACACAGTAACAACATGTGATCTAATGCTGGCAATTTATCTGAATAAAAGAAACATCTTACCCCTGTCCATGTTTATGAGTCTTGGGGGGTCCCCGAGCTCGTCTCCATGTAAGATGCTTCTGGCTCCTCTCATGGGGATTATAAGGAGCATCTTCCTCATAAGTCCGTCTTGACCTGGGTAAGGGTTTCCTAAAAGGGTTGAATCCTGGGGTGGGTTCAAACCGCAGTAGGTCACCCTGCCCTAGCAAGCTACGCTCACCACAGCAGCAGAGGGAACAGATTGGATCAGTGCTACTGGAAGGAATCAATCAAAACAAAATACAGCAATGAGCAAAACAATATTATTAAATAGATACCAGACAAACAGATAAAAATATATAAATAAAAGACAGTTTGTCACAGTATATTTCAGTTAATTTGGTGCAATGGTTAAAAAAAAAATCAATTCGAGTACCAGTGGAAATGGTTGGGACATGGTGTGTAAAGTTTGTTTCAACAATTTTGTACTTACCCATTATTACAATCCATTGCATCATCCTCATACTGGGTTTCATCCATTATACCAATCCCATAACCTCCCATATGCCCCGGACTGACCCCTCTGTGGCTCAGCTCAGGAGATGTTACACCACTGTCCGTTGCAGCACTGTAAGAATCCAAAGACTTGACCAGTGACTGGTCGCTACAAGTTCTTTCCACTAATTGCTCTGAATTGTCTATCATATGGGACATGTCACCGGGGTCATCGTCCTCTGGGTCATCCTCCAGTGATTCATTGTCCAAGGTTAGTTTGTTAGAAGGGTCTATGACCTCCAAGTTACTGAGAGTTGTATCCATAGTTATTGCAAGATCCGTGGGTTCCTCCTCACCTCCATCTTCCATTCTGCAATTTAATTATACAGAACAAAGTTTCAAAGTCAAAGCGTTATACCAATTAGCCATCTGTCTCGAGAAGCCCATTAGGCAATGTGCCGCATGGACAGGGGAAAAGAAGTTGGCAGTCAAATGGTTTATACTTGAGACAAACCTTTATTCACATGGAATAATTTTACTTCTGATATTGGATTAGCATTTCTGGTTGTTAGATAAAAGCTTTCAACTATGTTCTAAAAATGTTTTTAAATTCCTTTATGTAGCAGCTATAACAGAATGTGGAGCAAATTGCTATGCAATACCAGAAAAATTATTTTGATTCCTGTTTAAAAGAATTTAATCTGATATGAACTTCTTACCCTTGACCTTTTTCTACATGAATTTAGGCCTGTGTGCTTAGTGATAATTAGTAGGTATTTTAATATGGCAAAGCATCATGAAATAAAGTGTTTTTTTCAATACTTATGCTGAAAATAATTTTAAACTTCACAAGGGTTCTCCAGGGTGGAACGAAGTATCACTTGATAAGAGTAAAAATCACCTTTTTCTTTAAACACTGATTTTTTTTTTTACATCAAATAAGTATAAGGAATATATATTTTTTAAAGCTAGCATTATTTTGGAAAAAAATGTTGTATGCACAATGTTTTGAGCTTACAGTGGGTGATCTGATCCCTGCTTTCCCTTTCTCATTTTGTACAATCTTTCACTATTCATTTTTTCACATACATGTCTAAAAATATTTTGCTTTTAACAAATAAGTTAATAGGACAATGGAAATCTATGCAATGAATTAGTAATCAATTCTATTTTCACAATCTTTGAACAAAAAAATCTGAATGACAGTAACTTCATGTTATACAATACCAATGAAAAAACAGAAAGATGACACCTACTTACTAACTGAATATTCAATATAAAAATGCATAACATTGCTTCACTAACATACATATAATGGCATGAAGAATTATTTGGCTGATTTTTGTGAAATTTTCTGTATTTTACTTATTTCATTTGACTCCATGTAAATTAGATATTTTCCCCATGAAGTACCCTTTTCCTTTAGGTTAAGATTTATATTGAGGTCGATTGCTGCACAATGTCTAGCTTATAACATATGCAGGCACTTCTGGAGATTTGAGCAGCCAAACTGTTGTTCATGGAGGGTTTACATGTACATGTACAATGTATACATATTGAAAAGTGGGACATTGCTTATTTCCACCCAGGTACAGTATGAGTTCCTTCACATACCTGAGGCCTCTTCTCCTTTCATTGACATTGAATGTTTCACGTTTTGGCCTACCTCGCCCTCTCCTCTGCGGAATGTTTTCAACATCCATCGAGACCTACAGTATTCAATCAAAACATCAAAAATCTTTGTTCATGTAAACCAATTAGAAACCTACTTACTTCTATACACATAAATGTTGTAAGAGTAACATATTCAATCAAATCTAATAATGTCACAAAAAAAGTAAATGCTCATATCCACTCAGCAGAGTGCTCTTGAAACATGGTTGATTCATATGTTCAAGTACACATTCACTTTTTTTCACTTGAACAGAAGACTTGTTCTTGCCCTACTTTACATGTTCCTTTGATGTACATAATGGACCTATTCTTTCTCATTGACAAAATAAGTATAGATCTGAGACATTATGGCCCATATTCTGAAGTCAGGTTTAACTTAAACCATGGTCTTTACTCTCTGCTGAAATTATGGGAAGCCATAAGTGTCAAAATGTTTATGAAGTTGTATGTTTCTTATGTTTACTGTGCTCTTTCCTGATTCAACGGTGAAGAAAATCATTTATTTATACTTCCTAGACTATTATGAATGATTTGAGAGCCAAATGGGCTGAAATATGATATTTCCAACCATTAGTGATTTATGTAACAATTGGCTATCCATACTTAAACCACAACTTTCAACCTCAGTTTAAGTTAAACCCGACTTCAGAATACGGGCCTATGGGTTTTTTTAAAACTAAATGTTAAACATAAATAAATTGGCGCTTAAGTTTGACCTTTGTGCATAAGATTAAGAAAAGCAAAATTTGAAAGCAAGTGGGTTGTGTGGTCAAGTGGTTACTGTAGAGCATTGGACTCATAATCGCAAGGTTGTGAGTTCGAATCCCCACTCTGCCATTGTCTCCACTTTAATGAAAAGGCCCAAGAGTAATATCTGTTGTCTATAAAGTCAGCCACTATGACTGATTAACCAAGCATAAAATGTTTCCTAGGTAATTGGTTATATACCAGCTTGGCATTTACCAGCAAAATTGCTGTCTTGCAGAGTTTCTACGGGAGTTACCATAAACAGAAACAGAAATCATTTTTAAAAAAACCCTTAAACTGCCAAAATATTCCCAAAATCACAACTCAATGCTTTAAAGTAGATTCTTAATTTTAGACAGGGTAAACAATTAAAATGAAATCTTATTTCTGCAAATACAGCTTTCTGAATCGTTGACTATCTCAGATCGAGTTTTATTTACACAGATAAAAAATTTGATTTTTATTGTTATATTCCATCTTAAATTACAAGTTTATTGACCTTGGTCATGCGACCTGAAACTTATGCAGGATGTTCACTGATGCTTGATTACTCTTATGATTAAGTTTCATGAACAAGATCCATTTACTTTTAGAGAAGTTTATGACATTTAAAAAACTTAACCTTGGTTGAGATTTTTGTTTGAATTGTACAATTTGACGATTAGGACCTTCTTGCCTGAAGCACAAAATGTTAAAATAATGGAATTCCACGTGTTCAGGGAGGAATGAAACTTCATTTCACATGACAATGACGAGAAAATCAAAATATTTCACATTTCATATAATAAAATACAAAAGAAATAGTGAGTGATGTCATCAACTCTCTCATTTGGATGTAACTGGCTCGTTCATATAACTATTTTGTTGAAAATAAGTTAAACTTTAAAATGCCAAAACTTTCTTATTTTACATCCGATTTTGATGAAATTTACAGTGTTATGCTTGTTGAATTTTTCTCTTTTTATTCAAATCAAGTTTTTGTTGGGGTGTACTT
Source organism: Lytechinus variegatus (assembly GCF_018143015.1). Classification (NCBI taxonomy): domain Eukaryota; kingdom Metazoa; phylum Echinodermata; class Echinoidea; order Temnopleuroida; family Toxopneustidae; genus Lytechinus; species Lytechinus variegatus. Next base: position 44,968,657 of record NC_054742.1, read on the forward strand.
GTCCTTTAATTTCAAGTGGTGCTATAACTTCTATTTTCTTGGAAGGATGTAGTATGTCGATAAAGCCATCAAAACCATGTGCCTTTGTCCCCTCATGCTCAAATTGGTGCATTTTGTACATGTAGATGTACTGTACATGTAGATATAAGTAGACTTGAAAAGGCAATATTCTGTCTTTTTGGAAATTAAAATGTGATAAAATGTAGTTTCGCGCTTCATTTTCTAAAAAAAATTCAAAGCTGTATATTGGTAATATGAATTTAGGGAATGTTTAGTAAATTTTGAGGTATTTTTTGTCACTTCTTGATATATAGATTATATGTTTAACAAAATTTGTAAACATTTTTTGTGTTAACAATTCCCCCGGTATTCATATGCTGGTCACCACCAAAATTTTAAAGTGCAGCACTGGTTAAAGCATTTTAACTTTTATTTGTCACTTTGAGACAAGTTCTCCAACTTCTTCCACATTTCAACCCAATGCCAAAACTACATTTCAAACATTCTTTTAATTTTATCCCCCCCCACACACACAAGTGGAGCCTGGTTTCAGTACATCAGACCACTATTGATCTTTTATAACAAAGGTAATGTATCTATATAATATTAACGTTCTTGCTAAACAGCATAAAAAATGAATGAAAACATTGAGAGGTTTCGGGGAATTTATCATGAAATGTTGTCATAGAATTCAACTCACCTCTGGTTCTGGCTTTTGGCCGAGTCTTTTCCTGCGTCCTGTATGGGGAGAAAGTGGTTTTCATTATTGTCATTTTTCTTTGAAATATATAATACAAAGTGAGAACAAAATAAAGCTGATCGTGTATAAAAATCCATGCCAAGAGAGGTTGCATTATTTATGATGATGGATTTCATGGTGTTCCATACATTTACTGAAAGAAAAGTACTGTACATTGTACAATATGTGTGCTTTCATTAAGGGCAATAGGACTTCAAAGCTGTATTTAGGGGGAAAATCACTTCCAAGGTTTGTTTCATTTGCTCATGATAAGAGCTAATTACCCAGTCAAAGTATGGATATTTTCTAAACTAATTTTTCCTTTTTTAAATTCATATTTCAGAATTTTCATGCTTGTGGACTATAGTATTATTTTCATGTATAGTGTAGTGTATACATATAATAAAATAATCATTAAATTATCACTATCATACAAGTTTTTTTATCTGAACAATTAAAACTACATGTAAAGCACAAGAAAAAAATTGCCAGATAGACCAGTAGTCACCAGCTGTACAATATGAAAACAGAGACAAATTTATCCATCACACCTCTGAAATGATTCATAAAGCATTTCTCTTTATTTTGTTTCTTCTGTCGTTTGCTCTCAATTTTTTTATTTTATATTTTCAAATATGGATACACATTTTATTTTTAGGGCTTCCTTGCTTTGGTTTGATGCACAGTGATTTTCTAGCTAACAGTACATGTACACACATTTGTAAAAATACCCAAAATAGGAAAAAAAATGGTAATAAAAAATTGCTGATATACTTTTTTTAAAGGGAATGGCATTTTCAGAGAAATGAACTTCAGTACAGGTGTACATGCACATTAAAGTACATGTAGACCTACAGTATAACATACACAGAGTAAATTCTCATTTAAGAAGACACTAAATTTGACATTTTTATGACAAGTTTGATAACATGACAATACATAAAGCAATGTCTTGTTAACAAAAATTAAATACAAATCAAGGATACTTTGGTGTAAATTAGATTCTGAACAAATTTCACTGATTCTTCTGTATATTTCATATATGTACTGTGCATGTACATGTACTTCTACATCAGTAGTAGGGCCTTTAGTATACTGTGCATATTCTTCCACTCATACATGTACATGTACAAAAGGCATTTGGTCATTATTGCAAATCTATATCATATATTGTACTTGTTCAAAATACATGGATCTTACCTAGCATACATGTACATGCATCATGTACATGTACAGTACATTGTGTCCTTGAAAATTGCAGCAAATTTAAAACAAAACTGTGTTTATGTACATATTAGAAGTAAAAAAAAAATCAGCTCATCAAACTGTTTTCGATGCATTAACAGATGGACACTGCATTTTTTCTAAGGTTTTCACTATTTACAATGTTATATCATCGAAGAACAAGGAGTTGGAATTGATTAGAAAATGGGAAACTGAGATGTAATGTACATGTACATGTAGGTTCATCAGTTCATGTTGAATTAAAAATAACAATCATTTTAATACAAACTTGGTATTACAGTTAGGATTAATGCTTACAATTTGGTACATGTACCTGAAGTGGCACATTTACTCCTGGGTGACAATATTGCCTTTATATAAGAAATTCAATGAGCAAAACACTGAAATCTTTATCAAAATCAAAATCTGATTAAAGAAAATGTAGTTATTGAATTAAGTTAGAAATATTTAATGAAAAGTCAGTTGTTCAGGAATATGCATTGGGTTTGCTGATCATATATGTATCATGTCCCCATTTTCCCTTTTCTCATTTTTATCAAATATATGAAATTATTTAAAACAGGTACAGTCCGACCTCTCTTATCCAGACACGTTGGGACCAGCACCAATCGGATAATGGATTTATCCGGATCTGGGAGACCCAATATTAAATACATGCAGCTGCACTGCCGGCTGCCTCCCCAGGTCAACGGTGGTACATTGTAGCTACACTATTGTAGAGGGCGTACAGACAGAATTCACTGCATTGTCAGTGCAAATTATAGGCAGTGTTTTTACGGAAATGAAATCTATCGATGGCCAAAAATCTTCGATAATTTACCTGCTAAACTGACTGAGGTATAAATCGAGCATACCTTGAAAGAAAGAGAATGACGCAATGAAACCAAGTTTTACAATTAGATCATCGCGGCGGGTATCACAGCTTCGCAATGTCAACCATTGTTACACTGACTGTAGGCTCAAACATGATAGATGGCGCTGTCCGTATTGAGGCCTAACATTAGCTAGCAACACATGTGTTGTTTAAAACGTGATGAAATGTTTGCGCTGCACCCTGATTTACTGGAAATTATCATGCCTAAGTTCTTTTGGTAATTTGGGTGAGATATTTTCATGAAAAATAATTCTGTTGTAGGTTGACTATATTGGGAAATATATGTAATATATAAAAGTGAGTTAACGTATAGGATTGAGTTTAGATTGAAATTTCATTTCCTCACGTACTAGATTGGATAAAAAAAAAATCTCGGCAAGTGTGCGTCCGGATAATAGAGAGATCCGGATAAGGGGAGGCCAGATAAGAGAGGTCGGACTGTACACGTATGTATTTTCATACATTTGTGTAAAACAGGTTTCCCTTGTAAAAAAAAAAAAAATCCACCAAAAAATTCACCTTACATACCGGGTATTATACACTTTGTAAATCATATCTCAAAGGATTAACTGAAAGATGCAAAATTTTGAAATGTCTATTAAGCTTTATTTTTCATCCAATTTTTATGATTTTTGCAGTGTTTCTGTTCAATTTTCAGCGTTGAATTATGTAGGTCGATATGATAATGATCTACATGTACATGTACTTGTGAAGTGGAATAATAAGTGAACAGAAAGTCAGAAAGCTGCAATCTTATGATTATCTCCCATGGAATTTTTTCCCTGCTGTTCAACAGTTTATGATTATGTCCTACATGTATTTGTCAATTTTTGTTTTCATGGTAATACACCTTAATGTAGGGCAAGGTCACATACATGTAGGGAATCGCTACAGCGATTTGAATAAGAAGTATGTTTAAATTACATGTAGGGCTAAATCAAAACGTCATTCAAAAGACCGTTAGTAGAAGCATTAATGTTTAAATATTTTGACAACCGTTTAGGGCCTAGGGGAAAAACTTCCCGAATAGTTGCTAATATTTCACATTTTACATCTTTCTATTCTTGAATGGCCATCTATTTTGCTTGAGATTGTTCTAGTTGGAAACTACTAAAAGAAGAAATTTTCACCTCTTTCTTGACTCTGAAAGATTGTTTTATATACACTCAGTAAATACCATAGTCTCACATGTAGACTTTCATGGTGTGCAGCATCATAAAACAATTTTCAGAGTCTAGAGAGGTGAATATTCTGTACTTTGTTTGATTTAGTTGGACTGAAGTTAGCGACCGTAAGCTCTTCCTGTGGCAGCTCACCAGTTAGTCTCCTGCATGTTTGCATGATTTGGGCTGCTAAGTTCAGTTCAGTCCACATCAAAATTACAGTGAAGCCAAACTAAAGCGAAGCAATGTCTCCATGAGAATTGAACGTGGTACCAAGGGTACTATGATACCCTGGGGTAATCTGTGGTGCATTATATTGTATACATGTATACAAAAATACATGTACACTAATAAATACTTCATCTTGTATAATTTCCATCAGCTCTTCAAGTTTGTGATTTTCATTCATCCTCTTATTTCTCAGCATTTATTGCAACTTTTACAGTCAAATTTGATGTGGAATATGAAAAAAATCTGAACTTGAATTCAAAGGACACAAAGTTTTGTACACACAACACAATCTCACCTGACATAATATTATCAGCTCCAGTATATGGTTAGTGGACCAGTAGAGAGAGCTTAAATATTTAGTAGAGCAGCATGGTAATGGCAGAGTAGGTGTGATGCGAGAGGGCGGTGGAAAGGGCTTGGATAGAGGCCGATGAGACAATATCTATTATTGATAATATACGAGCAGAGGAAATTGAGAATAAATCACAATGAAAAAGAGGATTTCTTTATATATAATATCAGCATATTAAGCACATTGATTTAGCATAAACATGTTTAAATTCCAAACATATGTACCAATAAGTGAGCATGTACATTTAAGAAGTTTAGAAAAGCAGAAGATACAGTACAAAATGAGATTAAGAAAGAAAGGTCAAGCAATAATAGCAATGTTAGAATATTTCTGCACCAATTTATTATATCAAACAAGTGGTAAAGTGATGATGAATTGATGATGATGATGCACAGCATTTATATATTTGTATAGCGCCATATATCTGTCAAAGACATTCAAAGGTGCATTTTTGGAGGAGCCAGCCAATCTGGGTCGCCTATGAGGGCGCGCACACAGAACTGTGACCCGCAGGTCTCTCCTCCCAATATACATTGTACATGTACATGTAACTGGTTGGGGGAATGCAGGTGGACCACTACACCGGGGTTTCCCCCTACTGCTATTCGAATAATACAGTGGGTTCTTAACGTGCAAAGGTGGTGACACTCCTCTACACAGGGCCTCCATTTAACGTCCTGTCCGAGGGATGGAGAATTTTGCACTGTAACATAGCCTGCATGTATGAAACAGGGGAGAGATGTTTGCACACAATGCACTGGCTTCAGTCATCCGTCCGGGGTGGACTCAAACCCACGATCTTAGGTTCGACGGACAAACACTTTACCGACTGAGCAACTTCGCTTTCATGATTACTGGTAATACTGTACAAATAATATTTTCGTTAAAAAATTCATTTCAGAAGATTCCCCCAACATGGTCTAAGTTCATTGACTCTAAATGGCCTTTGACCTTTGTCATGCGACCTGAAACTCATTTAAGATGTTCAGTAATACTTGATTAACCTTATGTCCAAGTTTCACGAACTAGGTCCACACACTTTTGAAGTTAAGCTACATGTATCATTTCAAAAACTTAACCTTCGGTTAAGATTTGATGTTAGCGCCTCTGTCGGAAAAGCGGCCCCTTATACATGTAGTCTCACTCTGCTACATGTACATACTGTAAGTAAGACCCTTCAGGATGATCCCAATCATGACAAACCATTAAAACAAAATCAACTGTTAGCCTACATGTACATTGTATGTGCACGTAATCAATGCAAATTTAGGGAAATCCCCCAAATTCAAAGGGAAATCCAAAATAAATAGCTGTGAGAAATTACATTAATTATACATGGGCTATGGAATGAATATTAAAGTATGGGAGCTGAATATGCATATTCTGTACATATGTTTAGTGAAGACCTGAAATCACAAGGATGTACGAAATGATTCCAAGGGGAGTTCAAATGCACTACTTTCCTATATACATGTAATATCAATGAAATTCTTAATGTCATACACTACATGTACATGTAATACTCGATTTCTTATCTTAAAAAATCAAATTTACCCTCTTCTTTTACATTTTTCTTATACAGAGTATACAAATTTCTGATATCTTATGATCAAAGTGCAACAGAAATCATAAAAAAATAAAGTAAATAGTTCAAAAGACTAATAAAACAACCAACATTTGAAAGTACTCTCTAGTAGGCCTACATGTACTACATGTAGGCATACAGTACAGTAATGTGTACCCTTATTGGTGATGTACATGTACCTACATTTACATCACTAGATATTAGTGCATGGGGCTACTAATCATTATACATGTACATGTAGGTCATGTCCATGAAAAAAATTAATAAATAAAGAAAAGTAAAATTATTTTAGAAAATCCATTTAAAAAATCAGAATGAAATGTAAAATAAGAGAGATGCAGGTATGGCATATAACTTTGCTATTTTATAGATTAGGTCCAGAAAGACAATATCGGAAATGGACAGGCAATAAACTACATAATACCAAGTCTGTTTCATAAAATATGCTTTAAAAATAGCAAATTACCCTACTCACTGGCCCAAATTCTCCAATGTCATGTTGATAGAGAACATGTATACAAATGCGATAGATATGTACATGTATAGGGGTGATATTCACTCTTGAAAAAAAAAATAGACATACTTACTTAAGCGAGGAAGCATAGCAACCAAGCCCAAGGGAGCGAAGCGACGGGGGGGGGGGGGGGGGTGTGGAAGGAGTTTATCTCCCATGGTAGGGACTTTTTGCATTTTGGGACTTTAAAGGGTGCAATTGTTGTGCATACCTAGAGTTTTAACCACATGTATTGTACATGTAAACAAGAACACTACACAATGTGAATTTTTACCTGATACCTCTACTTTCGCCTTAACCTGCTAATCATAGTTTGATGCCTGCAACTGCCCAAATTCCTCTTGAAAGAAAACTCACAAGATTACCAATCGACCATATTCGTACTGCGACCCACGAACGAACGAGAGCCCGGCCGCCGCGGCCCAGGTAGCTGGCATGCATGCAGCGAGCTCAAGGGTACGGTCTGAATTACTGGGGTGCTGAACTTACCAATTATTAGAGCTACACGGTGCAATACTGTATGTATGGTAGCACTAAAAATACCAAATCAGAAAAAAAATCGGAAAAAAGCTTGGATTTTCAAAATTGGGCAAAAATGAAGGAAAAACTTGTATGCCTTGCTGGGAAAAAAAAATTGGAAATTGGATTTAAATTGGAGGAAATTCACCCCTGTACATGTATGTAGGAAACTAGAAATGTTTCATTATTTCTTGTTTCCCAGAATACTAAAAAACAATCATTATTTCAAAATAATATTAACATCAGACAGAAACCCATAGATATGTTGACTATATTTCTGTGATTTCTTTTATTGCCCATTATTTGGCCATTGCTGCTTTATCGTGTGAAGCTGTTAGTATATAGGCCTATACATGTATGTATATGATCTGAAGTGAAACAAGCCCATACCTCAAAAAAAAAGCAAAATACCAATTACCAGTACCAATATTAAAGCACTGAAAATGCATGCAACTTGTTTTACACTTCTTTTTATAGATATTCAATTAATTATAAATGGAAAACTAGAATTTAATTCGTCATGCGGACGAATTAGGTGGTCTGTCATGATTTTTCATTCAGAGTCGGCTAATGTATAAAATGAATAATTTAGATATGATTGATAATCTTGATTCTAGACATCCTAAGAATAAATTTTGACCATTGCTCAATGTGATTATTAATGTTTCCCATAGACTTTACACGTAAGCAATTTTGAGAATTACAATTCCAATATTGCAAGTGAAAAACGGGCATGATCCCGGCATCTGATCAAAAAGTGGAGGGCACATTACCGAAAGCCCAGAATCTCAGCTATAACATATTAAAAGCTCCGGCAAAACTGACAAAAAGAAATGGAGATATGGCTCACGAAATAGAGGAATGTCGAATCTAGTTTTGAGAAAAAGTCATGTCCCATAGAGATTACACACAAAATACATGTGATATGAAAAAAACAATTATAATCTGTTTTATCTTGCTAAATTTTAACTTTCATACCTTTTAATTATCATAAAGGATCATGTAAGAGGTGGCAAAAAGAAAAAAAAATGAAAAAAAAATCATCTTTTCTACCCCAGGAATCGAACCTCCGCCCTCGAGAAAGCAAGTCAAATGCGTTATCCATTGAGCCACGATATTCCCCATAGAGATTACACGTAAGCAATTTTAAAAATTACAATTCCAATTTTGCAAGTGAAATACGGGCATGATCCCGGCATCTGATAAAAAAATGGAGGGCACACTTCCGATAGCCCAGAATCTCAGCTACAACATGTGAAAAGCTCAAGGAAAGCTGACAAGAAAAAATGGAGATATGGCTCACGAAATAGAGGAATGTCGAATCTAGTTTTGGGAAAAAGTCATGTCCCATAGAGATTACACGCAAAATGAGGAAAAATGACATGCCTCTTTTCATCGCTGTTTTACGCAATGATGCGTTTCTCAAAACGAATATTCATGTTAACTAAGGAGAAAGAGTACATTATAAACTACAACATATTGAAATCTGGGCGAAAAATGATCTATATTCGAGAAGTTACAGCCAAATTTGCATAAATTTGATGACGTACAATATAATTTAGGGACAATGGTGACATGAAATCAAATTTACAATTAATACTCTATCGATATATGAAAAAAAAATTGGGGGTCAACGGACTTTTTAAAGAGCTACAGTGAATTTACAATAGGCATGTTTTTGCCCATATATGGCCTATAGTGAGAGCTCGCGCGCACACGTGCTGCAAAGTTTAACGGGTGTTAATTTCGTTATTAATGGTTGTAGAAGGTTGATCAAGGTATCAAATTGCTCAGAATTTTATTAGCAATGCAATGATATTAAAGAAACGGTTTTTCTGCGTTGCGTTAAGGTGTAACGCGCGGAAACGCGCGCGCATATGTGCGCGCGCGCAAATTTTTGAAATGCTTAAAATGACCTGAAACGTACCCAAAAAAATTTATAGGTCATTTGGACGATTTTTTTAATTGACGCGCGCGTACGCGCGCGTCATGACCTCTACATGACCTTTGATGACATTGACCTTTGACACTTGACATGAAGTTAATGTCATGTAAATATTGTTAATTTTTGACAATTGATAATGAAGATATGATCAAATGAAGAATTTTACAAAATGGCGCGTAGATGACGTCATCATGACCATATGACCTTGAAAAGCTTATTTTGCCGTCTCTATGATAGATTCTATATATGACGAAAAAATCAGCAAAATTGATTCAGCCAATTTCGAGAAAAGTTGGCGACAAAAAATAGGTACCATGAATAAAGAAATAAATAAAGAAAGAAAATTCTGACGAAATCAATAGGTGATCTGTCGTAGACAGACCACCTAATTAGACCTACAGTACATGTACATTCAAGCTAGATCTACATGTCTTATGTACACTTTCAGGGGCATCATAATAGTTTATCATCAATTTTTTTTCTGTAGATACAATGAATATGTGACTGCCCAGTTGAAAACTTTATCACTGGTAAGTCAGCAAACATGAATTTCAACTTTTTCTGTCTTTAGAAAAAATGACAATATTCTTGTATTCTTTTAAATTTGTAACATTTTTATTTAGACCTTTAAGGTTTTAACTTGCACAGATCTACTTTTACTACATGACATGACCAAATATTGAAAAAGTTCAAGATCAACTGCTTGAATTCATTGAGAAGATGAACTTTACAAACGTTAGACCTGTATAGAATGCAATATCATTATCAATAAATTTTGGATGTACAGTGAGGTTCCCCATTTTAAGTTCACAAACTGAAAATGGTAACATTAACATTGATGGAGCGTTCATACACTCAATCTGTATTACAAACATGACGAAAAACGATCAAACTTCAAAGAAAGAACCTGACCATGTAAGCTTGTCATAAAAATTCAGTATTTTCATTTCATTTATTTTTCCATTTCCAACAATCATTTACATTTACAATAGTTTTGTTACATACATCTTGATATAATTATAATCAATAAAACAAAGAAACTTATTATGTATAATAATCAAGATAACAGGTAGGAAACGGAGGAAGCTGCTAAAAAGCGAAGCTTGTAGGATGCAGCCTCCTATAACATATTCCTATGATCAATGGTCTCCAGATTCTTGACCCAACACTCACAAGCACAGCTAATATTACGGATCAACATAGGAAAACAAAAAATATCATATTTCTAGGGACAGTGATTTTCCGTTTCTAAAAATTGCCTTTTCCGTTTCAGAAAATCTCAAATTCCGTTTCAGCATGTCTGTATAGATAAAATATAATGTATGAGTGGTGAAGAGTTAAATAAACTAACGAGTATCTTGGAGAAACTTTTTCAACTTAAATTTTAAAGAATTTAGGCTTGGGTAATCTTTGATAGTATTATTAAGAGTGCCCCAAAGTCGAGGGCCTTCGAAAGTGAAGATAGATTTGGCGAGAATTGTCAGGGGTAAAGGAAAATGAAATTCGTCGGATTGACGCGTATGGTATTTATGGATAGTTTTGTTTTTGTTAAATGAAGAATCAAAGATTAATGGTAGCATATTATTTAATTGATACATAAATTTACCCAAGTTATACTGATATAATGTTTTTACTTTTAAGATTTTATTGTCAATAAACAATTGGTCTGTGTGGGATCTCCAGGACATATTAAAAATAACGCGCAATGCCTTTTTTCTGTAAAAGTAATATTTGTTCTAGATATGATATATGTGTATTTCCCCAGACAATTATCCCGCATTTTATAGGGTAAAATTAATGTTGAATAAAGCATTTTTAGGGAAGAAGTTGGAAGAAAAAACTTGACCTTATTTATACCACCAATATTGTGTGAAATTGTACGGCATATAAAATAAATGTGTTTTCCAAGATAAATTGTTGTCTACTATCAGACCTAAAAATTTTGTTGTAGCGACCACTTCAATGTCAGCGTTGTCCAATTTAATATCGTACTGTATGGTATCATATATATGGTATCGTATTTCCCAGCATATATTACGGAAAGGTGGTAAGCTGAATGAGTAATAAATATTCATTATTTTGTTTTCATTCTTGCACCCTTTTTCACCCATCAAAAGGAAAAATCAAACAGTAATCAAGGAGAATGCACTAGCTCATGATTTTCTCCATAGACAAACCCCAACTATTACAAGCCATATGGCAGACATTAGTCTACTGACGGAGGGGATACCGCGGAAAGTCTCAGCCGAGCATACATACAGTGTATATCCCTGACAGAGAGACAGGTCTAATTTTACAACTGCAATACAACGAGACAGATATTCATTAAAAAATCTGATTCAAAATAGTGGAAATTTGAAATGCAGCCTTTCTTATTAAAATCCCTGTACAGTGAATGGGTGCGCAGACATGCATCACTTATTGTTCAATCTTGAAATGATTGGCCAAGGTTTTTTTCCAAGAAATTCATATAACCATATTTCTCTCAAATTTTCTTTTTTTACACTCACTAATAAAAATATAAGGAACACTATCAACTGAATTTTTGTGGACTAAAAAGGAAAACATGTTTAATCTGAAGTTAAAATTTTAAGTGCTCAGACATGGCCTATGGAGACCCCCTGAATTGTAGATGATTGACTCTCCAGCATACTGTATCTGCAAATTTGACCTGAAATTGAAGTACTTTAGACCTTGCCTTGTCATATATGCAGGCTTGCTAGCCCCACCAACTTTCTTGAAAAACAGGTACATGTAATATAAATATGAAGAGGGGCCCCATGTCTGCACACCTGAATTATTTAACTTATGATAATGTGAATTTTCATCATTTCATTTAAGTTGATAATGTCCCTTTATATACATGTAGGATACTTAAATGAATAAGTGTACTCTGCAAAAAATCTCATACAAACTTGAAAGAAATGAATTTTTGGAAAGAAAAACCTCTGCCAGTCATTTTCAGATTTAACAAAATATTGGTGCCCATGTCTGCGCACCCATTCACTTTACACATGATTCAGGGACTTTGATGGGAATGGCGGCAGCTGCATTTTGAGGTCGCCACATAAAATGCCAGAAATTCATTATTTTTCCACCATTTAGAGTCACATCTTTTAATGAACATCTTTCTATGTATGTAAAGTTTGTGGTCATCGTGCATCTTCTTTAGTTTACTAGAATTGCGCAGATTTAGGAGTGCCCAGACAACTGACAAGGGGCACTGTGCTTTCTTAGGGGACCTTACCATCAGGGGGCTCAATTACAAGGTAATTGATCAATTATGTAATTAATTACATTTTTTGAGTAATTGTAATTTTGTAATTGAAATTTTGAAAGGGAAAGTATTTTTTTTCTTTTTTAAAAGTAATTGACATCAATTATGGTACTTTTAATCACATTCAATTTACTTTACAATAAACTTACTTAATTTATGATCTAATTTCTTGACGTTTTTCATGTCAAGTGCTTCAGCATCAAGAGTGTTGAGATTCTACATGTAATAGGCAAAATCTGTGCTCTTTACATCATACATATATTACCTGCATCTTGTCAGTTTCTCAACTTTCTCTGTAACTTAGAATTATGTTGAAACAGGTGGTGCTAGTACTGTCTGCTAGTTCATACAGAAACCATTCTGTATATCATTTATGACTTTATAGAAAGTAATTGAAATCGTAATTGACAAAATGGTAGGCCTAACTGTAATTGGAAAAAAAGTAAATTCATTGAAAAGTAAATTGCAATTGAACATTTCTTCAATTACAATTAAGTAATTGAAGAAACCCTGCTTACCATACTACTATTTGCCCTTTTAAGTGATTTTTTATTTTGAAGGACTCCAGAGTCCTGTGAATTCATTAATTCAAGCATGTTGAAATAAAATATTAGATTTAGATCTAGAACTAGGCTAGATAGATTAGAGTCTAGATCAGCATGTGAAAAGGGTTGATCGTCATGTTCTATTAGCTGGACACGTTCTCATATTGGTCTTGTCTGTCTTGTCTTTCCGTTAATGCCCACAATCATTATATTGACTATTATGGCAGATAAACATCAAGATAGACTTGATATGAATTTTGCCAGGACCAGCAGGTGCAATACACCAGGTGAACACCTAACCCAAGGAGCTCCCTGGAGCCCAGGAGTCTACCGTGCATTTAGACAGACACGGGACTAGGGTAGATTGTGGTCTCAATAACTTGGAAAGAAAATTGTGAAAACAGATATTATGCACTTACCCAAGGCTCGACATTAGCGGTGGCCCGGTGGCCCGGGGCCACCAAAAATTCATCTCGGGCAACCATTATTGAAAAATGTTAAGTTTTGGTGGCCCGAATCGGGCAACCAATAATTTTCAAAGTAGCGCAATTTTTCTCCCGATTTTGCATGCATTTATCAACTTTCTACAGCAAATTGCAAGTCAATTCGTAATGCGCCTTTTTTGTTAATCTACACACAAATACACACACACATACATATTGCACAGTCATGACAGTATGTAGGCCTACTGTATGCTATTCGGCCGACCGTGCCGGCTGTCTGCTGGCTGAGCTTTGCATGCGTGAAACCACTGCAGCTGGCTGTGCACTAGCAGACTATTCAGACCAGACTCAGGGAGCTGCGATGCGAAATGTTACTGCTAAGAAATCTTCCCCAGAACTTTGAAAATCTACGTCAAAGTCACATTTTACACCAATGAAATGCCCTTCTACTGTCCATATTACTGAAACCTGATAATTTGCAAGCATTAAAAGGAGGAATTATGACTTCTCTTTTGACTCAAAAAGACCGATTTCCAAATGCATAAATACACATAGGTGAGTACATCACAGTCCCACATGTGCATTTGTATGTATGTTGATATTTGGTTATTTTCAAAGCTTCTTTCTTTCTTGTTTATAAATGACTTCTTAAACCACTCTTAAGGAAGTAAATACTTTGGGAAGGCATTTTATTGATATGAAATGTGAATTTTTTCCATCATTTTGTCAAATATAGGGAAGGAATATTCTCACTGTTTTTTCCAGATAACTTGCCTTTTCTTATTTTTTTTCTGTCATTTTTTTACAGTGATTAAACCATTTATACCCCTTCCCATTGAATATGCCTGATTAAAGAACATGTTTCTACTGAATAATGATAATTTTCCCCATTTTTTCTGATAATTTTGTCTTATTCATTTTTCTTACATTTTCTTTTTTTTCTCAATTTTTTTCCTGTTCTTTGTTTCTTCTTCATTTTTTTGGTCTTATTTCACTTATTCATTTTTACAATTTTTGCTTTTTTTTCAATATACTATTCTAAAAATTATTTTTGTTTATTTCCCCCTTTTATACATTGTTCTAATTCTGCAGCATATTTTCTGTGATTTTCTCCTGCTATAATATGCTGGAAAAGAGAAAATAAACTGGATTTGGGGCCTGCATTTAGGTTTTACGATCAAAAAGGAAGGAAAAATCATTGTTTTGTAAATCAATCTGAGTTTGCTATATGCACTATTTATTTACTTTACCATTATGAGTGTGTGTCTATACGGAGATTAAAAGTCCACACAACCTGGGAGCAACACAATTCTTTTATTCTCTTTCAATCATTTCATATTCACAATGATACATTGTAGAACAATTTATATATTACCACAAAATAAGCAAAGTAAAATAACAGCAAGCACGATTTATATACAAGATGTACAAAGAATAGTGGTACGTGGTAGTGACTGCAGAATATTTCAGTTTGTTTTATTCATTTTTAATTAATGTTTTTCTTTATATTTTTCGGGCCACCAAACTTTACTAATGGGCCACCAAAAAAAATTATTTGAAGGTTTTGGTGGCCCGAACGGGCCACCACCAAAAAAAGTTAATGTGGAGCCTTGACTTACCCACTCATTCAATGAACAAGGTTATAATATAACCTTGTTCTCAGTTATATCTCCATGTGTGACAAAATAAGGGTGGCAATGTTTGGCTTATTTTCTCTTTTTCTTTGGGGCAAATGCTTGATTTTTTTACACTGACAGTTTCCATTAGACCTGTTAATTCATACTGCTTGGCTCTTATTTAAATTTGATACTTTATATCATTTTTTCTTAATTAAAACTTTTCTTGCCACATTACTTTCCACCAATAGAGGGCGTACACAAAAATATGCCCAAAATTCAAGTTTTTGAGCGCTCTGGTGAATACAAAAATTATTCCCACATTACTAATGATAAATAAATTAAAACTGTATGAAAATTAGTAATTTTGGTCACAAAAGTGATATTTCAATGATTTTTTAGAGTGTGTGCTCTATACAGCATTGGCATACCATAGTCCTACCTGTAGATTCTCCACAGGCCAGATGGTAGCAGTGTAGCGTCAAGTGCACTTACCATGATTATATGGATGGTCTATTGTGTGGCAGTATCCTGACATCGAGGCACAGACAGGAACCTCAAAAAAACGAAAAGTTCTGTCGTGATACCTCTCCTAATTCTGTCGAAATTCATAACAAAATGGCTGGTCAAGACTGGGGTAGGAGAGAACTTTTCAGGTTCTTTGAGGTTCCAGTCTGTGCCTCATTGTCAGGATACTGCCACATGATAGACCTTCATCCATATAATCGTGTTAAGTGCATAATTTCTGTTTTCACAATTTTTTCCAAGTTATTGAGACCACAATCTACCCTCCCGTGTCTATGTCTAAATGCACGATGGACTCCCGGGCTCCGGCCAGCGAAAAGCGGGCTGGAGCTCCATGGGTTAGTGAACACCCTGGGTTAGTGAACTCCCTGGGTTAGTGAACACCCTACCGTATGGGCACTAGTATTCAACCAGGCATAATTCAAAGATTTTGACATATTCCCGAAAATTATCTAGAAATAGGGAATTTATCTTAATTTCATGGCTTTGTTATTTCCAGGGTAATCTGTTGCCAGTATTTTCTTTATCAATCTGTCGACTGTATGCGTGGAGGATCAAATTTATGCGGCGATGGCTTTTTGCACTGAATGGCACAAGTATTCAACCTAGTGAGGATACATAGCAAATCTCAAAAGGGTTTAGATTGCTAAATTAGATCTATGTCAGTCTCTGGCTTTGATTAATTCCGTTTGGTCTCGTCTCAAATGGTCTAGTCCATAGTCAGAAGGGACAAGGGCAGATTGAGAGACAGGGCCATCTTTCATCGCTAGATTGAATACTAGTGCCAACGGATTGACTACTAGTGCCAAAAACCATCGCCATATAATTAAATCGCCCGCGCACACAGTTGACTGGTTGAAGAAAAAAATAACGGAAAAAGAATAACCAGCATTTGCTCTTGGAAATAAGATGGGTCTAAAATTCAGGTAAATTCTATATTTGAGGAAACTCTCCAAACGGGTTGAATACTAGTGCCCTTACGGTACTCTTTGAAGAATAGTGTACTAGAGGTCTATTGGTTTTACCATGCATAGATCTTGATGAACCTAGATCTAGGTCGTGACTCTACTATACTAGCTACCCAAGACCAACATTTGCATCCTTTCCGATGAACCGTGTGTTTTCCAACAGCATTCATACCTGCACTCAATACAGTGGTGAGGCACGCTAGTATCACACAATGCTATAGTAATACCGTAGCATCAGATTTTTTGGTTAGAGGGACTAGGCCTACTCAAACCCTCGATCGATCACGCACGTTGAGATCTACAATCTATAAAACATGCACTCTCAGTCTCACCAACTGAGCTACATCATGTACTCTGCCTCCATCCACTTCAATTTCAGCTCAAATATGCATATTATTATTATCTGTAAAATCTCAGCCCAATTCTTCATTATTTTGCATTTCAAATCCAAACTAAAGCCACTGCCAAGAATGTTATTGTATTTGTATTGTAGGTTAAGTCTGTTCATTATTCCATTTCCAAATGTAATCTGGTATTTGGTAATTGCATTCTCAAGTCATGTAGGCCTAGGCCTAATATAAAATAGAATTATTTAGTATGCCTGCTTTCCGAATTCTAAATCATATCCACCCAATCCAGAATTCCAGGTTAGTGAGTTGAGGTTAAAACAATGAATGCCAAGCTGAAAAACTGTCTGCACGCTCAAACTCAAACTAAAGCCCGGCCAAGCGGACGTGTAATTTGTTAATTAAAACGATGGAATTTACCTGCATGAACATGCAAAACGAACAATATATTAAAAATATTTTCAACAAATTCTTAAACAAAATCAAAGAACTTACAGTGGTGGCACTTTTGCAGGTGGATATCAGGCGGGGTTTGATGCCCATTAATAGAAACAAAGGGTTTGAATATTTTCATCACGATTACTTGTCTACTGATGATGCCGCCATATTGAATGCCTTTTCACTCTATGTGACCTCCAAAACAGGGAGATTTAAATGATAAAATGTAGATCCCCAATCTTTATGGAAATTTTTCTACTGAATAGAAATAGGCATAAATATGCTTTTAATGAGTCATTTATTTAAAATATATACAGGAAAGGATGTATATATCATATATTTCATATCTATTAGCTCTATTTCATATTTCTGCTCTTCCGCGGATGAATCTTATGTAGTAAACGGAGCGACCCTTTCTACTATATGTTCATAATACTACATTTGGAGAAATTTTCTCAAATTGGTATAACGCCGCATCATATTCGGGAATCTTCCTTTCTATTTATCTTTTCATCGACTGTTCTGAACATGGTTTTGTCGTTATTTGAGGAAAATTTTGTCTATTTATATATCCATAGGATTGGTTTTCGGTGCATTGACAAGGGTATTTTCTGGTGAAATATACGACGAGTATTCGCTGTGTGTACTGAGGCCTAGACGTTCACAGCAGAAGCGACCACGCATGCTGTCTATACAGTACATAGGGCCCCACCCCCACATTCAAAACACGGGCGGTATCGACTATTGAGCAAGGCTAGAACTGTCATTTGTAATATATGGAGATAAAATGAAGAAAGCCTATTATATGCGAGATGGTATTACCACAGTAAGGCCAAAATGGTATGAGACCAAAGAGTTACTCCCGATTTGTGTTCAATTGCTTCTTGATATATACAGATGGAGGTTTTATGTATAGTCAGGGGGTCGAGATAGCTAGACCTGAGAACTCCGGCTGGAAGTCAACTTGGCTCAAATATTGCCATATTGTACTGGGTTTATAAAGCAGGCGCGGTTCTAGAATGGGGGCTTTGGAGACTAACCCCCCCCCCCAAAAAAAAAAAAACCGACCACAAATAAAGAAAAACTAGATAATGTTGGCTCTGAATAATGCAGAATTCCATATACATGTGGTCGAGTGCTCTAAAATCACGTTGTACAATTCAAATTCGAAAATTTTCTTGCTCCGACGCTATACACTGATCGCGTCCTCTCAAAATAATGTCTAATACACAATAGCTAATCAACTCCCCTGCAATACAGCAACCCCACCCCCTACGGCTTCATCCATCACCACGAATATCACTAAAAATTGATTCAAAATGTGTCTACTTTTTTTGAAATAAGTAACAATTTAGAATGAGCAAAATTTTCATTACCGTTAAATAAAATGCCCAAAAAGATTAGTTGCGGATATGGACACGTAATATATTTAACTATTTATTTAATAATCTATTAACAATGCCCAATCAACCTGAAATGCATGGCCCTCCCTTGGGGTAGTGCATATTAAAAAAAACAATCAAAATATATCTTATTATACACAGTAAAATTAACATGAGAAAAATATACATACATATCATGATAGAATAGTTGAAGTGAGATATAAACAAAAATATAATTAACTGCGCACATCATTAGAAAGAAGGGAGTATACAATAGACCATAATAATTGAAATTGACATCGGAGACATTTGATATTGGAGAATCAAGCTGAAATCGCACTTAAAGGTTATCTTTTAAATATTTCTTAAAAACTGAGAGGGAGTTTATTTTTTGAGGCTTAGGTTGACTATTCCGATGTTTGAATGATTCAATATTACATTTTGGGAAATGGTTTAGTTTGAGAGGAATTTATTGTGCAGTATATATTATGAATGGATTTCTTTCCTAAAAGTGGTTCACATGACGTGGCTTAGGCTTGATTTTTCGCTTTGTTTATCACTGCCAAACTGGGAAAAGTGGGAATTAGTTTTACAGGAAACATGAAATGTGGTCCCAAAACTTCGTTAAAGAATGCTGGAGGTGCCGAGTCTGAAATAAACACTCAGACATAAGTCCTCAGATCCAGCTGGCGCAAAAAAGGGTAAAGGTTGTGTGTACCTCGGCTTACAGTGTTAATTTCCATGGCAAAGTTGTTACAAAATGTTTAAATGTATCTGTTTTATTTGAATTTGCTAAAATGCAAAAGAAATGCATGAAAAATGTACTAGTGCACAGTCAGTTTGTTTTTGCTCTTTTCCCCTGACACATCTTGAAAATGAGCATTTATGCATGCGCAAATCGATTTCGGCGAGCTTTACAAAAGTGGACAGTACTCAGTCCAGGGTAATATTCAGTCAAAGATTTTACTTTCATTATTTCAATAGATTAGACCAAAACCCCAAAATATATGTGAAAAAAATTATCCCCATGTTGGATTTTTTCAATTCCCAGGACTATTCCAAAGTGTAAACTTTTTATTGATACTCACTGTAACAAACAAGATCTGTTTCTATACGTCCCAAACTTATCATGTCTTTTTTTTTCAAACTGTGTTAACATGTTTTTTGTTTGATTGATTTAGATAAACTTGAAAACTTTTCAGCCCAATGTATGAATGACGATAAATAACTTCGTTCCTTGTTATCAGATTTTGATGAAATTTTCAGCGTTTTACTCGGTAAAGTTTACTCTTTTTATTTAGATATAATAATTTTCAGCCCTAAGTACCCCGTTAATGATCTGCCGTATACGGGAGAGCCGGCAATTTTGGTTGGCTAAAACAAGAAGAAACAAAAAACGGAGATGGAGGATAGAAAGAAGACATGAGAAAGGGAAAATATTTTAAACATCTTTTTAGCAAATTCATAACATGCAGGATCTCAAAATTTGATCAAGATTTATGCTCCCATCCCACGAGATTTAGGCCCATGAGAATAGGTATTATAAGTTGGCACGAATATTCATCCCTGGGTAAAGTCATGCAAGATTTATTTTCTGAATGTGTTGGAAACTGTATTACCATAGTAATAGGACATGTATTAATCCTTTTCTGCGTCTTTATTCCGCTTTTCTTTTTCTCTTCGTATTCAACATTAAATTTGTCTGGAAATTAATTTAGTGTGTTTTGCAAGCCATACATGTATATATATCACCTATCATTATTTTTTTCCAAGAGCCATAATCCATTTTATTACGAAACAATTTATATCACTAAGGGTGTTAACAAAAAACACGCTCATTCCTCCTGCTTGATATCTGCATCGTCCGTCCATCGTTTGATTTTTTTTTTATCAACTTGGCAATTATGCGGAGTCATTGTTTGTTAATCTGTTTTTCTGGCAGTCGCCCTCTTCGTCAAATATTAGGTGAAACATTATGGGTACACGGCACTGATCTCTATAAAAAAATCTTATAGAGATCAGTGGTACACGGAAATACCCGCCTTTCAGAATTCTAATGATGAAAAATTTCAACATCATTATGTGCGGATGTGACAATTCAGATGTGAACGGACAGACCAACAATAACATATAACAATTATCCCAAGTTTATTAATTCCTCATCTAATTTCACCATGTAGATGAATTTATATCATGTATACACTGTACCAAGTGTTAGGGTATTAAAGGCCTAGCAAAGCTGAAATATTTGGTAATAGGTAATCTGTCGGTTCACATATAAAAATGTCACATCCGCACATAATTTGTCAATGTATATATACTCAACTACATCAAAGGGGAGACATTTACCACCCTAATTATGCAATGACTAGAGTCGTAATTATCATATCATTAATGTATAAAAGGCATTGATATACACATGATATAAAAATTTGCTCTGATCGTTACAGTGGAATTTCTATGTTGTATGTGTGTATTTGTGTGTGAGTTTTGTCAGACGTGTATCAATCAGATATGATTATTTACGTCTGGGACCGACCTTTAACGTCACCATCCGAAAGACGTGACCAGGGCTCAAACCTCTGCATCAATTTGTAACTTCCCCATGCACATAGCTTAGATTACAGGCGCACGCCACAACGCCCAGTATTTATTATGAAAAGAAAATTTTAATTATTAAAGAAAAGCAAAATAAAAAGACCTAAAAAAAGATCAGACAATGTGTAAAAGATGTATCATTTCCAAGTACAAACATCTTTTTTGTCAAAAATGACAAGTTATCCAAACTATTTCAAAATGTTTATCATATTGTCCGTTCACATCTAAATATGTCACATCCGCACAAGCATTCAAGCTTTTTGAAATATTTTAAAGAATAAAGAAAAACTGCAATCTTTGTATGAGTTTTATTCACAAACCAACCCCAGAGGCTGAAACATATCAAAATTCCAAGTGAATCAGCCGTAAGTTTGCAGAGATACAAACCATATATAGGCCTAATCTGTTTCTGGGAAAACGGGTGTGCGGATATGACAGGTGTGAACGGACACCACAAATCGCAACATTAAATAAAAACTTTTGAATGTCATGCGGAATGGTTTTGCATTTTATTACATCTCACATGGACTCATCAATGTATGACCAAAGAACACATGCACAATAAACAAAATGTAGCAGTCTGAAATGTCTGCGGATGTGGCAAAATTGTGAACGGACATTTCAAATTACACATTTAGATTGCAACAACTTCATCAGATGAGAATTTTGCTCAGACAAACTTTTTACACAAGTTGTGACTGACCTAAACTTTGATCAGATGAGATTTTTTTTACAACTAGCTTTGAATTTCTTTTTTTACACCCCTCAGAAACAGACCCTTAAATGTGAACGGACAATGTCACATCCGCACGACAAATTTGCATGGCTTTGAAAAAAATGTACTAACGAATAATCAGATTTTTTTCAAAGTCTTATGATTTATTTCCACTACCCATTATGTAAGAACTGCTCTATTCATTTGGCCAAATATCTAGATTAGTTAAGATATGGCAAAGTTGAGCGAAAGCCATGTTTGCTAGGTTGACATCACATAAAGAAAGTCCATATAGGTCTACCTCCCATAGCATAACAATGGAGCTATTAATGATGGCATAACGAAAGTCCAACGCTATAAAGTGTGCGTGCAAGATGTGTCCAAATTTGAGACCTAGCTGATGTCACATCAGCTAGGTCCAATTTGGACACATCTTGCACTATACTGTGCACACACACTTTAGCGTTGGACTTTCGTTATGCTGAGGTAGACCCTATATGGGTCTATCATGTACATACCAAAACATTTCATCTAGCTTCTGATATTTTGTACAGTGGACAAAAACCTGAAAAAATTGAAAAGTGGCGCTTAACCGTGAAAACCGGGACAAAAAGTTTTCAGCTACCAAAATTTTGAAATGGTAGAATAATATAAACTTTCCAAGTCTAGTATAACTTCAGATACAGCATTTTGGAATATGCGGTTAATGTTTAACCAATTGTGTTGTACCTCTGTGCCATGAATTAAATTTTAATCATATTGTAAATTATAACAGTGCAAAGATTACCAATGTGGTTTATTGAGTAAGAAATCACACTTAATAATGTTATCTTTTTTTGCTATCTCTTATGGGAGGGTGATAGAAAACTAAAATGCACAGTATCAAAATTTCATATGTTAAACCTAATGGCAAACTTTCCGATTGCCATAAATAACTATTGTACACAAAATAATAGTTTTGTTATGCTTAAATGCAATCAAATGTTTCTCATAAAAATGTATATTTTTAAACAAGTATTTGCAAAGAAAGAAATAGATTTCAAATTCTTTTCTTTTTCAAGCTTTTTAATTGTAATTAGACAAGTAATGTCATTTTTATATACAATAATCATTTTCCTTAAAAATTGAAATGGTTTATGCGTGAAACCTAACCCCTTTCACTTGACACAAATTAAAGATGTTCATTATCGGGGCTGTAGTTGTATAATCTTGTGGTGAGCCCCAGTAACTGCAAGTTCTGCATCCGAATGACATCAGTTGAGTTCCATTGCATATTGCATGTATGTAAAGAGTACTGGGGCCCGTTGCAGAAAGAGTTGTGCAAGCAATCAACCAATCAACAGCGCGCATTTGGAACTTGCGATTTATATTTTGACTTGCGTTTAAACACAACGGACCCCTGTACCTTTTTATTCAGTGCATAAATCGCAGAAAATATTTGGGGGTCACATGCCCCCCCCCCCCCGTTGGATAAGGGTTTAATAATTGGTATAGAAGATAAGCTATTAATTCTTTTCCCTATTGTTAAATGTGAAGTTTATTTTGTCTTTTTTTCTGTATGTTCCTCTTCGATTGTGAAGCTGGTTGGAATTTTTTTTTTCGTAATGTGATTTTATAATTTCTACTGAATTATGAAATTGATAAAATTATATATATAAGAAATAGAAAAAAAATATTGTTGATGTTCATTCATATTTTGATTGATGTAAGACAGAAAGTGTTCAGAGACCGTCGGAGAGACTGACAGAGAGAAAAAGAAGAGCAGTAGAATATAGGGCAATTCTTTAAGTTTTTAACTATTTGATAAAATGTAATAAGACTTTTGATTTAAGCAATAATTAAACAAAAATGAACTTCAGCCTGTTTACAAATTTATAATTGCTATTGAATTATGAAATTGAGAAAATTAAATATATAAGAAATAGAAAAAATATTGATGTTCATTCATATTTTAAAAGGACATATAATGGACGCGGGCGCGAAAGGACGCGCTTTGTAGCTCCTCCAGGAATTTCCTGTTGTGCTCAATATTTTGGAAAAATGTAACCTTTTGCACTTTGGACCATACTATATGGAATAATCCACATCAGTCTACGAATACTGCTGACTACGCTGGACCCTTTGGAGCAAGGTATGTCTATCTCATTATACTGATTTTATTGTTTCAAATTAACGTCTTCTGATCGAGAAACTCACAATGAAAAGCAAATCAGCTGCGAAGGGATACAACGAGGTTGCTGCTACAAAAGGCCCGAGCGGCCCGGGGCGAAACCATGACGCCAAGCCTGCCGGAGCTATGCAAGCCTCGCCAACGCGCAAGCATCATGAGCAAAGATCTAGTGCGCGTTCCCGATCCCCGACGAGGTCAACAAACTCTCGATTCAGTGATGACGTCGGAGGCGAAGAAGGGTCTGCTGCGTATGAGGTACCAGGCGTAGAAGGGTTGGAGGTGGCTATCAAAAAAGCTCTGCAAGTTATTCTTCTAGAAGAATCGTTCGTAAAGAACCTAGTCAGCTCCATAAAATCTGTTCTTGTGAAAGAAATTGAATCGCAGCAGTTTCTGATCATGTTGAGTCCATCTTATTCGAGAATGCAAATCTTCAGGAGGAAGTTGGTCGTCTAAAAAACAGAGTCGAGTCGCTAGAAGCTGCAGCTGATGAGGCGGAGCAGTATTCACGCCGCAATTGCCTGATTTTCAGTGGTATTGCTGAATCTGCAAACGAAGATACTGATGCCAAGATCATAGAGGTGTGCCAGAGGAATCTGGGTGTTACAGTGAAACAAGAGGACATCGATCGTTCTCACCGCCTTTCCAGCCATGCTGCGCTTGAGAACAAGCAGAAGGAGCCACGTAAGCCCCGGAATATCATCATCAAATTTTCCAACTACAGGGCAAGAGAGGCTGTATATGCATCTAGGGCTAAGCTGAAAGGCCTTTCAATTTACATCAATGAAAATCTAACACGAAAGCGATCTCAGCTGTTCTGGCAAGTGAAGAAGGGAAACCTCCCGCAAGTCCACAAAGTCTGGACTCAAGACGGAAGGATAACAGCGATAAATAAGAGTGGGAAAAGAGTTGCTCTTTCAAGTGTAAAGGACCTCGGAAAACTTGATCAATTGAAAGAATGAGACAACAATCTCAATCAAATTCACTTAACTGTAAAACTTGGTCTGCTTGAGCACACAGGCGTTCCTGTTTACCATTTGCTTTTAAATTGCACTATTAAATGTACGATTTGTTTTTAATAAGGTTATTTACTAGTACCTGATTATTATTCTATTGTATATTTGTATAAAATTACATTCATAACTTACGCGTAATACTTTTCACTTGTTTTGAAATGTGTCAATTTACATTTTATTGTTATTGTTGCTGTTGCTATTTTGCACATATTCGTTTTGCTATATATTTGATTATTAAAATGTTAAATGTATATAAATTGCTTAGAGTGGTGGAAGTAAAATATGTACCTAATTTCAACATAAGTTTTAATGATTAAATATCCATGTTCAATTTGTAATAAATCTGTAAAAATAAATCAAAAGGCTTTGTTATGCACTGTATGTTCACAGTGGGTGCATATAGTTTGTGGCGGGGTCTCAAGAGAGACCTATGATTCAGACGAACTGTTTGAAAATTGGCAGTGCCCGAAATGCATTCTGCAAAGTGTATTACCTTTTTGGAATGATCCTGATGTATCTACTGAAGTCATGTATAACTGTAATAATATTTCTGTCGACGCAAATGATGATATGTCAACCGAAACTAATGATTTTGCTCTAAAAGGTATTAAAGGTATTAAATTAGCTCATCTTAATGTCAGAAGCATTGTTAATAAAGTTGCTGATTTACAATGTTTGCTGAATAATAACCCTTATGATCTACTAGGAGTGTCAGAAACATGGTTAACAAAAGAACATTCTGATAGCTTGATTTCTGTTAAAGGTTATAAGTTTGAGAGGAGGGATAGATGTACTCATGGAGGTGGAGTGGGATGTTTTATATCAGAAAATTTATCATATATAAGAAGATTGGATCTTGAATCTGTTGCCTTAGAAATAATTTGGTTGGAGTTGCAACGTAGAAATAGTAGCTCATTATTTATTGGTATATTGTATAGAAAACCCGATAATCATTTAGATTTTTTTGACAGTCTTGAAAGTAATCTCGAGAAATTGTATACAGTTACAAACAATGTCATCCTTCTTGGTGATTTTAATTGTAATATGCAAACCGTAAATAATCTTTCTAGAAAAGTTTCCAGTCTCCTTACTACAATGCAAATGACACAGGTTATATCTGAACCCACTAGAATTTCACCACATAGCCAGTCAGTAATCGATTTGGTATGTATTTCTGATTCACTTGTTGACAATATTATTAAATCAGGAGTGCAGTCAGCTGGACTTAGTGATCACTCTGTGATTTTTACTGCAATTAAAGGGAAACATCAACCCCTTTCTCCCAAAATAACTAAATGTCGTTCTTTCAAGTACTTTGACAGTGAGAAATTTAAAGATGATGTAAGGAAAGTTGATTGGCATGAGTTTTATTCCTGTGGGACTGATGTTGAAAAATTGTGGCACTCCTTTAAAAACGCACTCCTAGACATTTGTGACTGGCATGCCCCCGTGATATCAGTGCGGCAAAAACAAAGAGGGGTACCTTGGATAAATGATGATTATTTGGTGTTAGCACGCGAAAGGGATTATTATCGAAAGCAATTTAGAAAAACAAGATTAATTCATTGGTGGAATAAATTTCAGTCTTCCCGTAACAGAGCTAATAACTTGATTAAAAATTTGAAAAAGAAGTATTATCAGGACAAATTTAAGGACTGCGGAAATGACATAAAAAAGAACTGGAACATTTTATCGAAGCTTCTACCTAAGAAAAATAAAACCACGAGTCATGATGTTAAGTTAACAATTGATGATGGTCAAATACCTAACAATGAAATAGCTCACGTTCTGAACAAAGCCTTTAATGAAGTCGGCTCAAGGTTGCAAGCCCCTTCGAATAATTTCTCGAAAGATTTATTAAACAATTTACAAACTCTTTTTATTCCAGATTGTGAATTTAAATTTTGTGCAATCAAAAAGGAGTATGTTTTGAAAGAGCTATTACATATTGATTGTTCGAAAGCGGTCGGAGTAGATGGTATTTACCCTAAGTTTCTTAAGCTGGCAGCAGAGAGTATAGCTGGACCTTTAACCCATTTATTTAATGCAACTTTGCAAACTAGTGTTATTCCAGAAGATTTTAAGACAGCAAGAATTACTCCTGTACATAAGGGAGGATCTTTTGATATTGACAATTATAGACCAATATCTGTGCTTCCAGTCCTGTCCAAAATACTAGAGAGAGCAGTACATGATCAATTGTATAAGTACTTAAATGTAAATGATCTACTTGCAAATTGTCAGTCTGGCTTCAGACCGTCTTATTCCACTGCCACTTGTCTAACTGAGATTACAGACTTTTTGTATGATAAAATGGACCGAAAGCATGTTACTGGTGGTATTTTCTTGGACCTACGCAAAGCTTTTGATGTTATTCCTCACAATTTTATACTTGCAAAACTTAAGTACTATGGTATTACTGGCAATGAATACAACTGGATGGAATCGTATTTAACAGACAGAAGGCAATTTGTAATGATTAACAATTGTCGCAGTGAATTTTTAAAGATAAAATCAGGTGTTCCACAAGGATCTATATTGGGTCCATTGATATTTTGTATTTTTATTAATGACATGTGTAATTTGAAATTGCATGTACATTCTAAAATGTCTCTTTATGCTGATGATACCGCCATTTTTAATCACGGTGAATCAATTAAGGAGGTACAAAAGTATTTGCAAGATGATTTTGATTCAATATGTAAATGGTTAGACTTAAATAATATGCATTTACACCCGCAAAAAACAAAAGCCATGGTATTTGGTCAAAAGAAAAAGTTGAGGGGTGCTCATTTGCCAGTGAAATTCAGGAACATACAATTAGAAAATGTAAAAAAGATTAAATACTTAGGTGTCATGCTCGATCCGGGCTTGACTTGGTGTGAACATATTACTAATATCGTTTGTAAAATATCTCGAGCAATAGGTTGTATAAGGCGGATTAAGCATTTACTGTCCTTTGATATCATGAAGAAGCTGTACTTTTCTATGATTTTACCTTACATTGATTACTGTAGTACATCTTGGGGAAGCAGTGCAAAAATACATTTAGATAAGATACAAAAACTTCAAAATAAATATGCCAGGATGCTTTTGAAAAAAGATTATAATACATCACAAATATCTCTGTTGCAGTCACTGAAGTGGCAATCAGTAGATCAGCGTATAAAATATCAGTATTGTGTTTTTGTATATAAAATAATGAACAATTTAGTTCCAAATTATTTAAAACCTTTAGTATGTAAACGGCCCGTGAAATACAGGACACGGTTTTCTTTGCGATGCCCCCTTCAGCTTCCCAAAGCTAGAACTGAATATAAAAGAAAATCTTTCGCATATTTCGGACCCAAATTATTTAATGCACTTCCTTCAAATTTACAAGCCTGTACGTGTACCTCCTTGTTAGTTTTTAAAAAATTATGCAAAGCCTTTCATACGAATTGATGAAGAGCGAAATAATATTCCATTGATTTACAATGCTATGTACTTGTATGTTTAGATTGTCACTTCCCACTCTTAATTGTTTTATGTTAATTGTTTCTGATGTTAAATAGTTTGTATTTTGTATTTTTGACGTTGAATGTTTTTTGATGATATATTTTATATTTATCTTGACATGTATTTTAAACTGCAGGGCGCCTTTGTAAAGCAGTTTTAAGAACTGAACAGGCCTACCCTGCAGTATAAAATAAATAAAACAAAATAAATAAATAAATAAATAAATATATATATGTAAGAAAGAAATGTTAAGAGACCGTCATTCTACTGCTCTTCTTTTTCTCTCTGTCAGTCTCTCAGGCTGAGAGACTGACAGAGAGAAAAAGAAGAGCAGTAGAATAAAGGGCAATTCTATAAATTTTTAACTATTTGATAAAATGCAATAAGACTTGTGTGATTTAAGCAATAATTAAAAAAATGAACTTCAGCCTGTGTACAAATTTATTATTGCTATTGAATTATGAAATTGAGAAAATCAAATATATAAGAAATAGAAAAAAAATTATTGGATGTTCATTCATATTTTAATTGATGTAAGACAGAAATGTTAAGAGACAGGGAGACTGACAGAGTTAGAGAAAGAGAAGAGCAGAGAGAGATGGGGGGGGGGGTGGTAAAATATAAATAAAGGGCAATTCTATAAGTTTTTAACTATTATTTTGATAAAATGTAATAAGACTTTTGATTTAAGCAATAATAAAAAATGAACTTAAACCTGTTTACAAATTATTTTCTGATGTGTCATACAAGATCTAATCAAATACAAGAAATAGGCCTATGTATAAAAGAATCAAATAAAGAAAAAATAATATAAAAAAAAGTCCACTAACAAATCCTCAACCTCCGAGCTACACAAACGGGAGAAAAGGGTGGAAGAAAAAAGGGATAAGAAGGGGAAATATTTTAATAATTGATATAGTACAACGATAATTCTGCTATCATGGCCGTGCACCAGTAGTCGAAGGCATCAATTAAAAAAATAAATTAACAATTTTTCCCCAGATTATGACCCAAATAACTCAATTTTCATTTTGAACATACAAAAATATTCACTTGCCCAGCCGGCCCCCCCCCCCCCAGAAAAAAAACTAAAATTTCTGTCCATGACATGTTCTCGACTCAGGCACGCAGAGTGGTGCAGGGGGTGTCTACGATCCCTTATTGCCAGCAGGGTCCACTAAAAAAATAATGGTTTTTTTCTAGCCTATATGCATGCAGGCCTAATAAAAAAAAAAACGGGGGGGTACCCCTAGCTGGTCCTGGTTACAGGCCTGAACTATCTAAAGGGTCCACTTTGTCCAAATTTGCACCAACCCAACTAGATATTCGGATAATTTAATTTCCGAGATTTTTTAATATAATTATTTTCTGTATTGATCATCATCCAACTAGTAGACCTACGCAAAATCCATGGGTTAGTAGGCCCTACTCACATACTCGGCCATTCATGTCCTCGAGGATATTCAGGAATCCTGTTTATTTATTTCAAAAACTAGATCTACCCCATACCCTCATCATGAATGACACACAGCTACAGGCACTGATGAGATTTTACTACTCTACCACATAGAGATATTATACATCTCTATGCTCTACCACCAGTGCACACAGACCATTCACGTTATTCAGTGAATTGCATTTATATATTGCGGTTGATATTTCGATAGAATCCTGTCGCGCTCATTGGTTAATTTGCGATATTTCGATAGAATTTGATGGCACTGATTGGCCGAGTTCTATCGAAATACATGTAAAGAAGTCCGCAGTAGCAAAACGCATGCACAAATCTCGATATAATTAATAATTATTTCGGTCAAAGCGTAACTTTACACCTTTACACCACTGATCTCTCTCTATAAGGGAGAGATTTTTTACACCAACAGCGTGCCATAGATCTCCCAAACGTGTTATCGAAAATTGACCAATCAAACGACAGAATTCTATCGAATTATAGCACAAGCCAACCAGCTGACACAGATATCGATATAAAGCATGTTGAACCCCGCAATGGCAAGCCAGCCCGGTTAGCTCAGTCGGTAGAGCATGAGACTCTTAATCTCAGGGTCGTGGGTTCGAGCCCCACATTGGGCGCACATTTTTTTTTCTCATGTTGATTTTAAATAATCTTCTGATTGGTTATGCAATTGTCACATAAAAATTCTAGATCCGTGTGTTTGATCAGTTATTGATGTCAAAATATATTTAGGCCTGCACTTGGTTTACACTGATCTTGTTCGTCGCCATTCAACCAGCATATCACAAAAAGTACTTGGCTGTATGGTCTTATTACCTTTTTGACATGTGCAGCAGGAGGGGGGGGGTGCTCGCCCCCCCCAAAAAAAACCCATTGGAAAAAAAGCCCTTTAAAAAATAAACAAGCTTTTCATCAAAATCAGATGTACATTTCAAAGGTTCAAAGGTCAAGTCCACCTCAGAGAAATGTTGATTTGAATCTATAGAGAAAAGTCAGACAAGCACAATGCTGAAAACTTCATCAAAATCGGATGTAAAATAAGAAAGTTATGACATTTCAAAGTTTCCCTTATTTTTATAACAAAACATTAATATGAACGAGCCAGTTACATCCAAATGAGAGAGTCGATGTCATCACTCACTATTTCTTTTGTTTTTTATTGTTTGAATTATACAATATTTCAATTTATACGAGTTTGACCATTAGGGCCTCCTTGCCTGAAGCACAAAATGTTAAAGTAATGGAATTCCACCGTGTTCAGGGAGGAATGAAACTTCATTTCACATGACAATGACGAGAAAATGAAAATATTTCATATTTCATATAATAGAATATAAAAGAAATAGTGATGTCATCAGTTCCTCATTTGCATACCGACTGAGATGTGCATATAACCGTTTTGTGAAATGAAGCGAAACTTAAAAATGTCATACCTTTCTTTTTTTACATCCGATTTTGATGAAATTTTCAGTGTTATGCTTATTGAATTTTTCTCTTTTTATTCAAGTCAAGTTTTTGTTGGGGTGGATTTGTCCTTTAATTTTTCTAAACAGTTGTATGCATAGCCTTATATTATGTAAAAAAAAAAAGAGATAGAGATCCATTGACGTCACCCTCTAACTGCTCTTAAAAAATGTACATTGAATGAGATATTTCAAAATTTTCCCTACTTATATTGTGAAACAATATTTGTTTCCTCCCTTAACATGTGGAATTACCATGTGTTGTAACTTCATGCAAATTAATGGTCTCCTTATCTGCAAAAATCGTAATACAGTATAATATCCCCAACATAAAAAAGTGATATCGATTCTCTCATTTGCATATTGAATATGTAATTCTTTTGAAAAACATGCAAAATCTTTTAAAAATGTCAGTTTACCGATTTTACCTGTTCTGATTCTATATTCATTCAAACCAACTTGACTTGCCCTTTAACTGCCAAAATAGGACCTGGTTCCCTACCAAGATTGTATTATCTATAAAATAGAAATATGTCCCCAATAGATTGAGGATATATTTGGGCCTAAACCCTATATTTGTTATTTTGTTTGAAATACCATGATGTATTAATCTGCTACCTATAATAATGAAATATTACAGTTTCCATGTTTAGACTTTCCTTTATTTTACTCAGATTATCAAAACCAAATTTATTCAGAAAAGAGCACTCATTAATATTTACTTGGAGTATACCTCCCCCCCCCCAATAAAAACAAACTGCGCTCAAATTAAAAATACTGCACTGAATCATAGAATAGACAGTACAATGAAAGATAACAAACCACAAAATAATTTATTTATCATTGTTTAATTTGTAACAGCCATGAAGCAATTTATTTTCAAATACTTAAAGAGCAAGGATACATTGACAAGACTTGTTTACATAAACAGGAATACAAATTTTCTCGACTATCCATCAGTTCCCTCTCCAAGGAATAACATGTGTTTAGGTGGTAACCAAAAAAGTTCAATATATATATAGCAACAATTCATTCCAATAATCATACTTGTACCAAATGCAATATATTTTCCTTTTTAAACACATGTTAACAAGAAAAGCAGATACAGACTCTATGATTAGACACACAAACCTGTTATGAAATAAAAATGATAATCTTTATGGATTGTTATGTGAAGCAATGAAAGAAACATGAACATAGAATCTTGGCACCTAAAACACATACACCTCAACATCTTCCTCTCACATCATTTATGCCAAAAAAAAACAATTGCATCTTTAAACATTTGAATCAGAATTGCTTCAATCAAAAATTTACAGTATAAATATAATATTGTAATTTCTCATACAAAAAGAAAAAATGTGGAGAGTGTAAATTACTAAAGTACAGAGGAACACCATTTTCTATTGCGGACCTTAGGGAGGAATTCTTCTCAATCTTAAAAATAGAAAATATGGGTGTTTGTTAAACTGCACAAGTCTTAACATTTTAGAGGATACTACCTTATAGGGGGGGGGGTGTCATGATTTAACATACACGCTGAAAATGAGGGTATACACAAAGTAGTTTTAACCACCCCTTCTGTGGAAACTTGCGTACACTGCACAGAGTATTTCATACATGTATTTCAAATGTACATATGATTTGCGTTGCATGCAGATCTGCATATGTAAATGAGTGCTTCTCAATTTTTACAAAAACATGTAGCTAGCATAACAATAAGTTGAAGTTTCCAGAGGAGGGGTGGGGGGGAGGGGGAGCTCAACATTCTTTGGTGGCTGATGTATTTTACAATTGTAAATAAATGTATTAAGTATTGTTAAATAAAATATGCTCATAAGTTTATCAAACAAAATAATATTTTTACAAGTTAACTCAGATGGGTTGCACACAATCTGAAATGGTCAATTAATTACCAAGAAGTCTCAAAATCTGTTGACCCAATTAGGTAGACTAGAACATGTATCAGTCTCATCCTCCCCCTGCCCTCACAAACAATTTTTGGCTCATGAAGTTAAATTAGCGAGCATCATGCATATGTTTATCCTGGACCTGGAGGCTGGAGCCACATAATAGACACAGGTGTGATGCAACCAGATATTATTGTACATTAATATGTACCATTCACATTTCACAATGTAGATGACTAGAATGGCATCTATGATCACATTTGCATTTAAAACGACACAAAATACCAAATGCAACCAAAAGGAAAAAAAGACACCAGAAATCAATCATGAGTTATCTCAATACATAGCATTCCTTTCTATGACTTTGCTACAATTGTTTTTCCAATTATTATTTCTTTTTGATTTCTTCTTTTTCTTTACAAGAAAGCTCATCATAATGCACTTTCTGAGGTATGACAAGATTGGGAAAGTATCCACACTAAATGGTTGCTCACATTTACATGTATCTTTGTTACATGAACGGCGCACAGATTCAAGCATTGCAACAATGAAAAAAATATATATAAACCACTCCTATGAAATAAGACATTACATCAATAAGTATCCCTGTAGACTTACTGCCTTTGACTTTTGAAAATAGAGGACACTTTCCTGTAATAAATGATGTGTGACCAGTATTAATTTTCTTACTAAACATTATTTTTGAAAGATATAGGATTGTATTATCAAATTCAAGGACTGCTGGAAAGTAGTTTTACACCCCCTGGGTAAAATTAGTTGTGGATCCTTTATTATCCCATATAAGAGGAACTTCATACCACAGATAGGGTTATTATGAGCTGAGTAAATTGATATCACTGAAGGTTCAGCACCAACAAACATTTCCTTGGATCATTACCTAAAAAAAATCAAAGTTTATTTCCATGAACGAGGAAACTGCTAATCTAAGACATACGTGTACCTTATCAACATAATCATGAGGTCATCACCTACAAGATGACATACATATCTAACGTACTCTGTGCATGCTAGCTCTTTTATGAAATCATTGTAATAGTTTATACATACTGTGAATAAGGCCTAATTGTAATAAAAGCATTTTGAACACTATTTTAATCATCTCATTTCCAAGAAATGATGATAATCAGATTACTCTGTACATGGCATGTACACATAGAGCAGATTTTCATCCAATCAACATAACAATTTGTAAGATTTGTACATGGCCCGGCCAAGGTACTGCATTTAAAGAAAAACAATCATGGCAGTATATACAAAGGCTCACAAACATATCAAATCATTTTTCAAATAATGAGAGCAGGAATAACATAAATAATTCTATAATCACTCTAGTATTATAAAATATCATACTCTGAAGAAAAAAAAAACATATGAGAAATAAAAGAACTTACAGCAGAAAAATATCCCATATTTTCACAAAGTATTCTTACACTAGAGCATGACCATATATGCTGTTTCAATTCAAATGGTCTGTCTAATTGAGTTTACTATGGTTGTGAATCTACATTGGTTTGATCCTGGAAGTATTTTTTTTTAAATGCATTTTATGAATTAATTTCAAGAGATTATCTAATTTATCCAAGATAATTAATTATAAAATGGCCACAAACCAGTTTCCACATATAGTCCACTGACCATGTATTAAACAATAACCTCCTCCTTCCCACCCACATAAAGCATAAAACATGCCAAATGTACAGTGCTTTTGGTATAAAGTGCTGGCTGACACATATACAGTTATGCCCTTTATCTACATTCTGAAAAATATCACTTACAACATAAACAACCCTTTCATTTCCCTTTTTTTATAGGAAATTTAACTTGTAAAATATGGGAACGTTCAATTCAACCCATCTCCCTCTTTGAAGGGAGTCTGAATTTGTAGGCTCTGGGATTTAATCTATCATACATGTAACTACTGCAGCACTAACAAATGAGCCAGGAGTTTAATAGTATTTCCTTGTACAGAGAGCAAGAGAGTGGGTATTCAATAGTGTTCATACAGACCCAGTTAAGATTTAATTAAAGACTATGGAGCCTACAGAATCCTATGGAATGCATTCACCTCTAATTAACCACACAAATCATTCATCTTTCTTTCAATTTAAAATTGCTACATTTTCTTTAATATCAAACAGGTTTTACAGCTACATTGCTCTGCAAATGACAAAGCTCTCTGGTGAGCATTTGCTCATTACCATCACAGTAATAGGAAGTTCCTAAAATGGTATATATGCATAGCACAGGAGTGTTATCATCAACATTGACTGTCTTTTCCTTTGTCATGGGGCATATTTGTATAGGAACCAGAGCAATGTAGCCACAAGTTTATCCACAGAGGCAAGACTTTCCATCATTTCTCATCTTCTGTACAATAGATTTTAATTCATTTTTTTTCTCAACCAGCAGTACTGACAGACAAGTTTTAGTTTCCCCGCCATCCTTACTGCAAAGTTTCACAGAATATCTCCGTAAATTACACACACACCAAATAGATTTGTACAAAAGATAGAGGGTCGAATCTGCCACAATATTCCTACGACTCGTACGGTATCAATCCCCAACCCATTCGGCCATAAACAGGATAACCAAGAGAGTTGGAGATAATATTACATAATATTTTCAATATCTATTTCCTTTCATTATCTTATTTTTTCTTAACATCTCCCTGTGTGCGAGCGATGAGCCAGTAAGAAGATTGGACCTTATGATTGACAGCATTTCCTCTTATTGGGTTCAGTGTAGCCATGTGTGGGTGGAATGGTTATGGGTTTCACATCTGAACTGGGCGAGTCCTCACCGTTACCACCATCTCGAATGTTCTTCTGTGACACTATCTTGTAAATTTCTGCACAAAAAAAAAAAATCTGGATTAGAACATTGGTCAATTTGATGACTAGACTCAAGAAGCTAAGGCTCAAATACGGGTAATCAACATTTGTCGTATGGTTCGCACCAATCCGAAACAATTTTAACAATAAACAAGATGGGTGTATGCAACTCTCCAGGAACTGAATCCTAAAACAAATTCTATGTGTTTATAAAGGACATGCATGTAGAATCATGGATCAGAGGACCTCACTCTTTATTGAAAACTATTACACTTTGTGAATGAGCTTGGTTTAGCAATTATCTGACACCAGAACTACATGTTAAGAATTTACCTTCAGATGTTGTAAAACAGGTCTCAAAAACCAAAGTTTATACATCCATATATACAAAATTATGTTATTTGTAGCAATATCCAACACGGTATCATTTGTGTGGGACTGCCATTTCATGTATGCCAGCTATCAGAAAAGCTACAAACTGAACAAGAATTAATATGTCTCCAGTTTTCTAATACATGTAGTTTGCTACAGAGGTATATTGAACTAAATTTGGCACAAAACAATTTGACCCATGTGGTTGAATTCAGGGTCACAATAAGGTCATAAGATCAATGTATTTGAACTATCTTTTGCCCTTTTTACACAGGATTTTCTTAACCCGGACTATCGCTAACTCCGTACTATCCTTAACCCCGTACTATTTTTTTTCCTTTTTACACATGCCAAATTGTTATTGCTAACCCCGGATAAGGAATGCTTGCTTTTCACACACGAAACTCGCTTACCCCGGACTAGTGGTTTATGTCGATCATTCGTAGTACAAGTACTTCACTCGTACACTTTTTACACACGCTACAATTTCCTTAACCCCGTACTATAGGTGGGGCCAAATAGTACGGGGTTAAGCTTAGCCCACTTTCGTTTTACACATGCGATCTTAACCCCGTACTATTGCTCTTAGCACCGCAATTGGTGGGATAACCCTGCTTTTTTGCAGGACCTAATAATCCCGTACTATAGGTGGGGTTAGCCCACTTTGCAAAAATGCTGTGTAAAAAGAAAGTGGGCTAAGCTTAACCCCGTACTATAGGTGGGGCTAAATTGCCATTTAGCCCCACCTATAGTACGGGGTTAAGGAAATTTTAGCCTGTGTAAAAAGGGTATAAAATACTCACTTTCTAATGATATCACATCAAACTTGGAACTCCCATTACCTTACAAGGGTTGACCAAAAATGCCAACAAAGGGTGTGCCATCATGCAAATTTTTTATTTTTCCGGCTTTTACAATGTCAATAATTACTAAATATATGCATTCGGCAAATTTGGAGTTGGTATGATTTAGCCCGTGGGTGAATTACATGAAGCATGGAATGACCTCCTTATTTATGAAATTCAGGATAAAAAGAAAAATAATGCTGAAAGGGGTGAAGGAAATGCAATGTATGGAAGACTCACCTGTCAAAATTTGAACAAAGGCTTGTTCTACATTTGTTGAATCCAAGGCTGAAGTTTCTATGAAGGATAGTGTATTTCTTTCTGTAAAAGAGATAAAGGGAAGAAGGAAAAGTTTTTTATATTCTATATTCCAGTATATTACAAGCGAATAAAAATGCTCAAGTTTGATTGTGTGTATACATGTACTTAAATCATAAGTTGGTACATGGCAGTGTACATGATGTATTTAAGTCAAATGTACTACATGTACATGTACATTAAAATGATTGCTACAATAAAGAGCAAAAATCTAAATACTTCTAAGTGCTTGACCAGACTGAGTACTGATTCTACTGAAACCAAAAAGTATTGTATAAACTCTTCCTGATAATACCCCAACAGTAAATTAGGAGAATTTCAATAAAAAAATATAAAAAAAGGTTGATTTGATAGAAACCTCTTTCTTTCTCAGTTTTATAGAAATGGTTGATTTTTCTTTGGAATCAGCTTACAGTGCATAAACATGAATTAAAGCACTTTTCATTGCACAATGAAAAGCATTATTTTCTGAGACACAACAGATACATGTATGGGCTCCACAATGCTTTGCATCTCAAGGGGTATACAAAAATATATACTTCTTGTATGAATTTGCATTCTTTCAATTTACTCCTCCCTCTCATGACAAAAAGACAGCAATGATGGGAATGGTGATCTATATCATTTTTTTCATTAAATATTTAGTTACCCTCAATAATTTTGCCAATACACAGTAGGTGATACATGTAAAAGGTGAGTAAAACTCCATTTATTTTAATACATCATGTCTTTTCATCACCACTTCTAGTGTATTTTGATGGTATTACAGGGTTGTCACCAGGGACTTTTTAGGACCCATACTTAATCCCTTTTAATTGCATCCGACTTAATAGTTTACATGTTTTATTTACCTGTATAATATAGTCTTCAGTCTTATACATTATCATTCATCTTTTCGATTATCACATGTATTTATATCATTGTTATTGTCTGAAGTTGTTACACGTAATTTTTTATTGATTTAAGAATAAAATGCAGAATCTCCCTGTCCTGAAGAAAAAAAAGTGATTCAGAGGGATAAACTACATGTGGTCGATTTCTTGTTTTCATAAATTTTCTATAACAGTTGAGAATTGATCCTGTGGCTCGTTGCAGAAAGAATTGTGCTTGAAATTAATATTCAACTAAATGTAAAGCAAAAAACATGGAAGTCTGAACAACAGAGACAAGTTTAAAAATGGCAACATTTATCATTATTTTATCATTCCTATGTCTACCTGCAGGGGATATTAAGGAGAACCAATATTATCGCCTTTACATAGAGCATTTTAGTCATACAGTACATTAAAAACACATTTTGGTCTGCATCAATTGCCTGTGCATTATCAGAGCAAATCCCTAAAATGACAGAAATCCAACAAATATCCCATAGGCTCCTGTAAAAAATTTACCGTTGAGTATGCGACCATATTCACCAGTCTAGTGCGCATGCGTGAAATATACAACGCGTACAACAATGAAAGCAATGCCCAGCATAGATCACAGTTACGCTCAATGACGTCATAATGAAGTACATGTACATGTAAGTCGCATGTCAATGACCAAAATTGATCCTAATGTGATAGTGATATGTCATGTTAAATCAAAAGTCTCATAGTATTCAGGATCTTGACTGTGCACAATAAAATAAAAGTATTTATCAGCCATTAAAGTTTGGAAATATTGTCACAATGAATAAAAAATAACCTGTGACGATTAACCTGGACCCAAAACTAATCTGATCATTGTCACATGCCCTACATGTACAGTGTAGATATTGTATGCATACAGCATACATGTATGTACTTGTACCAAATTTGATGTTGATTTGTCAAAAGGTTCTTCGGTAATCCAACAAAGAAATGGGATGCCGGATGGATAAACTGAATTATATTGCATGTACTATAATTGACATGATGGTCAAGTCCAACCCACGAAAATGCTTACTTGAATAAATAAGAGAAAAATCAAACTAGCATAGTGCTGAAAATTTCATCAAAATCGGGTGTAAAATAAGAAAGTTATGAAATTTTAAAGTTTCGGTTTTTTTTCAGAAAACTGTGAACTGCACAACTAGGTGAGTCAGTCGATGAAATCCATCACTCACTATTTCTTTGTTTTTTATCGTTTGAATTATACAATTCATTTTTTATAGATTTGACAAAGAGGACCAACTTGACTGAACCATGTAGTATCAAACAATGCCAATTCCACATGTTCAGGGAGGAATTAACCATTGTATCAATTGACAATGAGGAGAAAATAAGAATATTTCATGTAATAAAATAAAAAAGAAATAGTGAGTGGATGCCGTCATAGTCTCCTCATTTGCATACCAGCCAGGATATGCATATAACTGTTTTGTGAAGCGAAACTTTAAATGTCATAACTTTATTTTACATCCGATTTTGATGAAAGTTTCAGTGTTATGCTTGTTGGATTTTTCTCTTTTGATTCAAATCAACTTTTATGGGGGGGGGGTGGACTTGTCCTTTTTACATGTAATATTATGAACATGTCCAGACTCTTCAGATTATCCCAAGTCACTCATCTCGAAAGCTTGTATCTCCCTGTACTCCACTGCTTCATTCAATGTACTTGTTACAGTAAGCCTCCATTTATTGTATACATATGTACACATGTCATACTGTACATGTATAGTACAGTCTAGGGATTTCCCTGCATTGAGTAATAATGCATAGGTATTTTGAAATACAGCATGTCGCTAGACAGACGTGTTGTGTTCACTGTATTACTAATAAACCAAGTATTTTTATGAATCTTTCTCCCAAAGTGGCCAACCACATCAGGGTCACTGCCAATGAGTGAGTATGTGGTAGGGTTCATGGAGTGAGTAATCATAGTATACATATCATCGCATGCACCACAAACCATCCTCTCTGCGCACTTCAATGCGAAAGTTAGTTTTGCAGAAAATGCATTTAAAGAAAGCTTTTTGAAAACCAGCAATAAGTGCACCTACAAGGAGAGCCAATTATTTACCGGTGTCTTCGTTCAAAAGTTCAGGTTCTAAGGTTTTATCCCGTATCTTTATATTTTCTTGAAATTAATTATTTATGCCACAGTGGGCATCGGAACAGAGAGGACGGTTCGTGGAATAGATACAGTGCGCATCGCTCATCGAAGTGCGCAGAGAGGACGGTTCGTGGTGCGTGCGACAAATTATGTAGACTATAGTGAGATTATTCTCCTGGATGTGGCCAAGTGTATGTGTTGTACATTGTACATATAGTGTAATGATAGTCATGATAAAAGTTAAAACCCAAAGTTTTGCAATAGTGAAAAAAGAAACACTAATAACTTAGTCTTGGTGTTTTGTCATTTTTTTTAGGGGGGGGGGTGGGAAATACATGTAGGTTGGAGGTACATGTATCAATCATATGCTGTTTTTTTTGGTTTTTTCACATTTTTTTCAAAAATCCATGTAAACTCTGAACTTCATGATGTCCCTGTACAGGACCTACATTTGTAATGTAGAAAGACTTAAAACTGCACATTCAAAACTTGTACTCGAAGGACATCTTTGGACATAACATTTCACATTGAGGCACTGACATGTTCTCATATTACTTAAAGGTAAATGCTAGTTTTGGTAACGATATCAAAATGAGTTCGTACAGAATCCAATGAAATGACAACCAAAGTGTCTGTTTGTAATAAAACGCATGTGCCAAAGAATTCTGGAAGAAATTGTGTAATTGCTGAGAAATCAGCAAATAAGCACAGGAATCAGGTAGGGCGTCGGGCCCGACGCCCTAAGCAATAATTATACATTGTCCCACGTGCGCTTATCTGTGTTGGGGATTTTCGGTGTGAACATTTTTCAGCGTAGATTTTAAGATTTCACAAAGTTCAGTTAATGTAACTGTACCAGATCTACATCCTCGATGATATACTGACAATAAAGCCTTGTTTTACAGACTTTCTCATGAAATCAGTGTTTACTGCAACTACTGGAATTTCTCTTTAAGTTGGCAGTATACAACAAAGACTCGATATGTAACTGTACAAAAAGGAAGTTTTGATCTTACCTGCAAAGACTTTGGATTCGTCTGTTGGGACCGCCCTCAAATGCCTCAGATCACTCTTGTTGCCAACTAACATTATAACAATATTATTATCTGCATGGTCTCTAAGTTCTTTGAGCCACCGTTCTACATTTTCATACGTTAGATGCTTTGCAATGTCGTATACAAGCAACGCTCCTACTGCCCCTCTGTAATATCTGGAATGGAAATGGTGAAAATAAGAAGGATAATTCCACATATTATAATAGTTAATTTTCAGTAATAGAAGAATGTCAAAGAAAGCATGTTGGGTTATAAAGGTACATGTACGTAGGTATCGCTTCAAAAACAAT
The DNA here is from genome assembly GCF_018143015.1 of Lytechinus variegatus. Classification (NCBI taxonomy): domain Eukaryota; kingdom Metazoa; phylum Echinodermata; class Echinoidea; order Temnopleuroida; family Toxopneustidae; genus Lytechinus; species Lytechinus variegatus. Next base: position 45,010,953 of record NC_054742.1, read on the forward strand.
CAAACAAGTATAATCTGCTTCTGTATACTTCATATAAGTTCATATATCAATTAATAATAATGTACATATCACATGGACTTTTACTGATTCATTATGATGATAATTCCTTTAAAAAATGGAGTACATGTACGCCTGTTAAAAGTGTATTTCAAGAAAGAACTCATTTTGATGACAAAATTTGAGGTTACACTGTATATTGTAGTCAAGTAGGTTTAGGTTGAGTACAGTGTACATGTAGGTGTACACATCAATAATCCCAGCTTTGACCTAAAAATTGAATGCAAAGTATTTAAAGGTCAAGTCCACCCCAGAAAAACGGTTGATTTAAATTAATAGATAAAAAAATCAAACATGAATAATGCTGAAAACTTCATCAAAATCGGATAAAAAAAAATTTTTTTAAAGTTTCGCTTATTTTTTTTTCAAAACATGCTCAAATCAGTTATTCAAGTGGGAGAGTCAATCATGTCACTCACTATTTCTTTTGTTTTTTATTGTTTAAATCATACAATATTTCAATTTTTACGAATTTGACAATAAGGACCTCCTTGCCTGAACCACAAAATGTTAAAATAATGTAATTCTACGTGTTCAGGGAGGAATGAAACTTTGTTTCACATGACAATGACAAAAAAATCAAAATATTTCATATTTCATAATAAAATACAAAAGAAATAGAGAGTGGGTGATGTCATCAATCCCTCATTTGCATACCGAACAGGATGTGCATATAAACTGTTTTGTGAATTTAAGCAAAACTTTAAAGTATTATAACTTTCTTGTTTTATATCCGATTTTGATGAAATTTTCAGTGTTATGCTAGAATTTTCTCTTTCTATTCAAATCAGCTTTTTGTTGGGGTGGCCTTGTCCTTTAAGAAATCATCATTAGAAAATGGACAAGTTTTTATTCCCTTCTTGATACAAAGAATATGTTAACGTGAATGATGTTGTATCCGGGAAGTCAGATGGATATTAGAACTGTGGACATTGGGGATAAAGGATGAGAATTATGTACATGTAGTTCATACCCTGTATGTACATGTAGTTCATACCCTGTATGTACATGTACTGTATAAAGCAAACAAAAAAGGACCATCATAAAGTGAAGAATTTACAATGCATAAATATTACACTCTATGAATCACTTTGTAAACAATAATACGGTAAGTGTTCCCTCAGACCCCACCTGTATGATGTCATCATGATCATGTAAAATATCAACCAAATACATGTACTGCCCTCTTCATACATTTGAAAAATGCTTACAGTACATGTACATACATATTGACTACAGTGTAAAGAGAAATTCAACATTTGGTCTGAAAATCACTTTGGCTTTTGACCCAACAAGTACATGTATGTGGGTTGTGGTAATATATGAAGACCACTAAAACTCCTCACTGAGAATAAAGGAAAAAGTAATAATTTCTATAAAATTTGGCTAAATTCACTCATACTGTCCCATAGAACAATTGTATGACAAAATAACCCCACAACTGTAGAAATTATTTATTCCATCAAAATACATGAACAGGTACAGGGTGTACATGTATTTCAATTACCCTCAGTGAACATGACAAAATTCTAATGAAATTCAAGCTTGCATTCATTGAATACAAATGCTTGTGTACATAAGGTAGGATGGGCATTATGCTGAGATTCAATTGTGTGCATTAGAAGAGGTATGCAATATACAATTTTCCTTAGCTCTCAGTCAGCATTGATAAATGTAAATTCACATGTTCAGTTGTGAGCACTCAAAAGTTTGTGAACCCCACAACAAAATGCACTCCTTCATCATGACTTCACAATTAAATATCTAAATGGCAAAACTTGAATACTTTAAATGTGTTAATTTTCTGGCAGGATTCACTAATTTTTTTAGCACCACTGAATACTACTTCCTTATGTTTGTAGCTCATAGTACTGGTGGATGTATGTATTGCATTATTTGCATAATGTGCAAAAATGTCTCAACATACATGTTCATGTATTTTACATACAGTACATTGTATACATGGTACAATGTAAGAATACATGTAGGACTAAGAATGAACAAAGGTTTGTTAGTGAAAAGTACATTTACAATGAAACCATACAGGTTTATAAACAACACATCACACCTTGCCAAGAAGCCAATCATATCGACAGACATTGAGACAAGGCCTACTTCTTCTGAAGACGACTATTGGTTACATCCCTGCCAGCGCACATACAGTGTACATGTACATGTATACGTATAGAGTTTCATAGTCATTTCAAGAACTGGTGTTACATGATGCACAAATATACCCTTCAGACCACTTTACAAGCACACAGAGTATTAATCAGTGACAGCATGAGAAATGGCCAGTATTCAATCATCATACCTGATGAATTGGATATGCAATTGTACATCTTTGATTGAGATTGACAGAAAATGACTGTACATAAAAATGTTTGTGGTCCTGACTGAAATCCAAGGAATTGTTAATGTTTCTTTTAACAGTGCATACTAAAAAAAAAAATTATAATAATATTTACAGGATGTAATGTAAAATGATGTGTGATTTCCTTTTCACTAGAAGAAATCAAACTGCATTTTTAAGATAACATGTACCATCGATGGTTAATCACATTATTGGGTACAGTTTAAAAAGGGTGTGTGCATAATTCCAGTTATGGGCAAGTCCAAGAAAAGGTCACCCTGGAAGGCAAAATTTCATCTTTAATTTAAGAAGTTATCTTTGGTGGGGTAAGAAAGCCCAAATGTTGAATTTTAAAATTTCATTAAGAAAAATTTGATAATATGCATATTTATGCTAATTTGGGGCACCTAATTTGCATAATCTGTAAAATGGGCGTTACGTATGGGACAATTATAAAAACTCATAGAATTTGAAAACAAAACTTCTGAGATTTAGTCATAGGTGGGACATGGACCCCCTAACATCTTATTACTTTTGGCAGAAAAAAGTGGTGTCATCTAATTAATTATGCAAATTAGGTCTTGTCCAAGGTTGGAATGTCCCATACGTAACATTTTGAGGATGTTTTTTTAAGTTATTTCTCATAATACAATACTTGTATTGTTGCATCTCTGGGAAGTTCTAATTTATTAAGTATGAAAATGTTATACCACAAAAAGTTTCAAAAATGGAGTTTACTTTTTAATTAAAAGTTAATTAAAAAATTGTTACGTATGGGACAACATGTTACGTATGGGACATTTACACACAATGTCAATGGGGAGATTTGTGTACAAAGTGAATGGAGAAAAACAAATTTCAAGAGTGCTCTAAAAAGTGATTATTTACCTTTTCTAATAGTTTTTAAAGACTGATTTGTTATGAATACTGATTAATGAATACAATCCAAGCAAAAAAAAAGGTGAAAATGGAAAAATATAAAAAAATAAAAACAATAGAAATACATAAGAAATTCATAAAACCATGAAAAACAAGGAATAAAAAGGTTGAAATGGCTAATTTCCCCTTCAGTCATATCAAATATGTCTCAGTAGAACATTTAAAAAGAAAGAAACTCTTTTGTTATTTCCATATTTTAATTTATTTCAATTTTTTGAATTATGGGGAAAATTGTGTACGTTCTCTATGGGGACAAAATGTCCCATACGTAACTGTCCCATACGTAACATGTCATTAATTTGTTTAATTAGAGTCTGTTATTAGAGGGATTTGGCTTATGACATGAAATTTGCCATGAATATACTATAGTATTGAGACTTTTATCACACTAAGTTTCAAGTTGTCAATTAAAATACTTTCAGAGAATTCTCAACTTGAAAAAAATGTATTAAAAATTGTCTTTTCTCTGCGTCCCATACGTAACGGCGCATCTTTACGCTCTAAAAGGTCAAGATCAAGGTCATAAGTCACAATTTTTTGCATGATTATTCTTCTCCTAGATGTCTACCATCATGAGGGTATTCAATCTAATCAAAGTCATTTAACACTATTTTTCAGGTCATTAAAGCCTCTGAAATGTCCCATACGTAACGCGCGCGAATTCTTGGACTTGCCCTTATGCATAATCATGCATGAAACAAGGAATAGTTTTTTTAATCCTAATAATATGCATGTAAAATGTAGAAGTAGTAGATGCTTCATACTGCAGCATACAAATGTATGCTGCAGTCAATTCTTTGACTACCTGTTTACCTATGGAACAAAAGCTGAAAATATCAAATCTTGTATCAAGTCTGAGTACCGGTACATGTAATTGAATTTTAAAGTTAAGCAATATGTTGTGATGAAATAGTTACATGTACATGTACATGTATATAGACATGTACATAGAAGGGCAGATGATGTCATGTCTCCTCTTTCCTTTTCTTAAACATCTAATTCTTAGGCCTACCCTGTATAATTTTTTTAGTTCATATACTGTATTATAATCGATATGTTTCCAACAAACTAAGTTGCAGCAATACAAGTATCAAATACAGTAATTAAATCGGCAGTCAATCATTTTTTATTCATTCTTGGAGGACAAAATTGAATTTTAGGGACAGTGATTTTCCGCGATCGCGGAAAACGGACGGAATTCACGGAATCGGCTGTTTGAAACGGAAAGTGACTTTTCAAACGGAAAATCACGGAAAACACGTTTTTTCTCAAAATGCACAAAAAAGCAACAGAAATTAATCCCAAATCCTCAACAAAATACTAATATCAACTGAAAAAACACGATCTCACTTTGCAACAACAATCATGACAATCAACACATCGTAACTACACTCGAGCCTCTCCATCACTCGATCGTATCCAAATTAGTTTACACTGACGTCCGCATACACGTAGAAGGCAGAATCCCGCCGTGTGTTGCTGCCCTCTGCGTTCGGTCATAATATAATGATCACGGTGATTCATCAAATCCAAAATGGCGGATATTCGGAAGTCGTCGACTGCTCAAAACGATGTCCGAAAAGTCCCCAAATCAGCGATAAAATCCCATTTAACAATAAAATAATGCTAATAATATGAAAGGTGAGAATATATTAATGTTGATTATGTTTCCCTAATTTCTTTTTTAGCTCGAATCTCTTCGATTAAAATGGATTTTAAAGCGATGTTAGTACATTGGAAGATGCAAATTTTGAGCAGCGCTAGCATTTTGACATCGCTACTCGTTGCGCATTGGTTTTCTACGTAAACGGAATTGTCAATTTTTCTTGTACACAAAGTCTATGGGGAAACGGAATTTCCGTTTCCAGACATGCTGAAACGGAATTTGAGATTTTCTGAAACGGAAAAGGCAATTTTTAGAAACGGAAAATCACTGTCCCTAGAATTTATAAGTAAATGTATAATTTACTTTACATAAAATACAAAAGACTATAAAGTGGGGATATAAACAGCATCAGCTTGCTCATTGCACATTCATACTATTTCACCAAAATAATACATAACTTTAAAATGTCATAATTAAATATTGCTTGTAAGATTTTGATTAAATTTAATTTTTACGTGTTTTATTTGTCTGATTTTACCGCATCTAGATAACTTTCAGCTTAGACTAGAGTACCCTTAAAAGTGCCATCTACATGTACATGATCTACTTGTCTCGATGGGGAGATACATGTATTCCATGTCGAATTACTAACTTAACATACATGTAATATGGCGAGATAAGTTAACTTGCCCAGTCAAAAGTACAGTGCTAACATGGCAAGATACCATATTTCGTCAAGTCGACTACAAGAAAGTAATATGTCAATAACGTCTGCATGTCCAGATACGTATATATAACTTGACTAACCAAGTATCACTTTCATGCTACAAAATAGTAGAAATCACATTTTCTGTTTTTATACACAAGCCTGAGTCATAATGATTATTTTGAAAACCGGTGTTCGACAGCTGTAATTCTATCGAACATCGACGCATCAAATTTTAAAGGCGGGGAAAATGAAGTCAATTTTTTTGGCTCCAGCCGTGGTACATGCACGCACTGCGGCGATGGTATGCGCTGGGAGGGTAAGCATTGTACAAGCAGGTGACAGAGCAAAAGTTATTTTCTATGATTACAAACACAAACAAGTGGAATGCCTCTGGCCGTCTCACCTGCATCACGCGGATCAATATACATGTAGCAGCAGTGCTGACTTTGAAAACTACTCTAACTCGCACAAGATGTTCAGTGATACATGGTAACTTTTATGTCCACTTTTTATGAACCAGACCAATAAACTTACAGAGATATGATGGTAATTCAACAAAAAAACCCAACATGGCCAAAGTTCATTGGCCTTTGACCTTGATCATGTGACTTGAAACTCACACAGGATGTTCAGTGATACTTGATTACTCTTACGGTGTATGTCCAAGATTCATGAATCAGATCCATAAACTTTCAAAGTTATGATGGTAATTCAACAGTTACACCCAATTCGGCCAAAGTTCATTGACCTTTGACCTTGGTCATGTGACCTAAAATGCGCACAGGATGTTCAGTGATACATTGTACTTGATTACTCTAATGTCCAAGTTTAACGAACTAGACCAATAAATTTTCAAAGTTATGATGGTAATTCAACAGATACCCCAAAATCGGGCAAAGTTCATTGACCCTTAATGACCTTTGACCTTAATCATGAGACCTGAAACTTGCACAAAATGTTCAGTGATGCTTGATTACTATTATGTCCATGTTTCATGAATCAGATCCATAAACTTTCAAAGTTATGATGGGAATTCAACAGATACCCCCAATTCGGCCAAAGTTCATTGACCCTAAATGACCTTTGACCTTGGTCATGTGACATAAAACTCACGTAGGATGTTCAGTGATAATTGATTAACCTTATGTCCAAGTTTCATGAACTAGGTCCATATATTTTCTAAGTTATGATGACATTTCAAAAACTTAACCTCAGGTTAAGATTTGATGTTGACGCCGCCGCCGTCGCAAAAGCGGCGCCTATAGTCTCACTCTGCTACGCAGGTGAGACAAAAAGGGACTAGATCAATAATATTTGCAGATGACAACAAATAAGTTTTAAATGAAACAATATTAAAGACATGAATTACGCAGAGTCGATCTGAGTTATTTTCTGTCAACTAGCATTCGCAGTCTGGACTCGCACACTGTACAGCCCCGTACACTCACTCTCCCGAATCGACAGGCATGCTTGCCGGCAAAAAAGTGCTCTACCAGTGGATAGCACGGTAACTCGCCCAAGATGTAGTTGGATCCAAAATGAGCTCCTCATTGATGGGAATAAATATCATACGTAATTTTCTCTGTATGGTCGTTTGAATTGGTATTCAATGGTGATATAACGTTCGTGAGGAAAGATTGTGGAATATGAGTTATGACGATGTCCGAGAATTACGGTAATCCTGATCCATTTTTTATTTTTGTCACAAGTGAAGAGCATGAGGGAATCAAAACTAATACAAATGTCTCGGATCGAGCTCTAAATTTATATAAATTATTATTGGATGCTAAATACATGTAATTACGATTTTATAAGATTCTACATGTACATGTATGGCCATACTAAAAATATTGACAATGTCCGCAAAGTATCTTATGTTGATATGGAAGTATAAAATTGTCATTATTTTTTACTTTTATTTCATCTCTGGAGCTCCGAGAAAAGAAGCACAATGTGCATGCACGTTCAATGATGTATGACATACTTTCCATTCATGGATTAAGAGCTCAAAGTTGGGCACAGAAGAGCTTCAAATTGATGGGAAAAAATATCAAACGTAATTTACTCTGTTTTGTCATGTAAAAAGTCATTACATATGGTGATATTACGATCGTGAAAAGACTTCATGCATATTGACAATGTTTGAGAATCAATCCTGACGTGATAATTTTTTTTCTTTAAAGACAAGTGCACTCACTCATGTCGATCATGTGATCATTAGAAATTTAAATGAAATACAAATCTTTCACATCAAGATCTAAATTCATATTAATTATCACATGCAAGTTTTTATTAAAATATTACGATTAAATGATGTTCTATGGTCATGATATCAATATTGTTCAAAGAAGTAAGGTTTATTTTTCGTTGATCGCGCCATTTTTCTGGTTTGATTAAAGCACAATCGATGGCAATGACTCAGATCAGCTCCATTCGTGAATTCATCGTGCATAAGTTATCTCAGCATGAGCAGACAAGTAAGACTCGAACTCTGATTGAAATAAACTTCAAATTAACGGTGAATAGGCATCATTTTCATTTAAGGGGAAAGTAAATCAAGTAAGTAAAAGTTCAGTGAGACATTACTGAACTATTTCGATTATTGAGTGAACCAAACGTAACAGCCGGCCGACGTTTGTTCTATTTTTTTTGGAAAAATCTGCACCGGTGCTCGATGACATCGATCGAACACCGATTTTAAAATCGATTTGACTCAAAAGCTATATTGACATTAAGAATTACTGTTCTATACAAGTATTTGTCAATATGGAAGGATTAGTGTGAACAGTGAACAATTTCAACAATTTTTCTACATGTATTTCTTTTTCAAAAATACCTTTTTTATAATACATGACAATGACATTGCCAAACTTATTTTTAGATCAATTAATAGCAAAGAAGAATGTTCTAGCTTTAATTTGATACCAAATTTGTAATTGCAAGTCGAGTTTCCACAAAATTATTAATTTTTAACCCCAAAAAGCACAAAATATTGAAAATCCCCATTGAATTTGTACAGGTACATGTAGCACCGCTTCAAGCAGCACCCCTGGTGCTCTGTCTTTAAAGATACATGTATGTCACTCAAGCTATATTTATCCTAGAGCTATGAAACTTTCTTCATAATTAGTCAATGAATTTAGACGGATACCAAGCATGATACCATAATGTACATCCCGTAAATAGGGCGTTTAAAAATTAATGTTGACTAAATTATCACCTTAAACATGTATCATACACATTGTATCTTCAAAAAATAAATGACTAACACCAGTTTGTTTTCTAAAAACCAGCACACACAATGGGATGTGATTGCACTAGGATCTGATTCGAAAAAGAATTACAATTGGGTTGAATCATTGCTCTTTACTGAACAGAAAGATAGGGTCGTGTTGTAACAGGAACCTTTTGCAGTACGAGATAACCTGCCAGGATGCCCCCAATTGCGGGTTGCGAGGAGAGCCGAATTAATTCTCTAACTCACAGACCAAAGAGCGTACATGCAGGGAGAACTTATGACACTTATAAAAACATTCAAAACACACAAATAAAAGAAGGTAAATAAATTGAGTTCAGATTACTCAGGATCATGTTTCTAACGTGGCAGATTCTTTTAGAGATGCTAATACATGTATTTCCTTTACAAGAAAGGTGCCTACCAGCACCACCACTGAAGTTATCGATTCATTTCCATCATAATATTTATTGTCAATTTGAGGAGCTTGTTCTTTCAGCACATTGTGTACAAACGTATAACACATCAATGATCACTGCTGCAATTAGTGATTTTTAAAATAACCCAGAGTTACTGCGCAATGCTTTGGAGTTTCGAGATCAGCACAAACCCTTTACAATGCCACCCCAGAACTCCAGAATACCTTGGTCACATTCGCTCTACGGCGGCCGTACGGCGAGTTGAAAACAGCCGTTTTAACATTTTTTGTACCAGCTGCATATCGGTGGTTTGAATTAAAATTAATAAAACGGCTGTTTTTTACTCGCCGTACGGCCGCCGTAGAGCAAATGTGACCAAGGTATAGTGGATTAAATTGGTGATATTAGAAGTGAACTTACTCTACATGTAAATGCACCTAGTGTCCTGATGTGAGCCTGTATAGTGTGGGGATATCAAATTATCAATCACGTCGTAATGAACACATTTGATTGAGTGAGTGCCCATGGTAGATCTAAATTATGTGATTCAAACTTGACAAGTCAGCAGGTCCCGCCTACAAATCATTGGATTATACGGGTCGGTACATAGACTGTGGGATGGTCGCTAAAATTGTGACTTTCCGTGGGGCGGCAAATACAACCACGGTTCTTGGACATGATAATTTGTAAAATATTATGAGCGAATACCTGCACAATGTTGCCATCGGTAAATTTTGCTCCTGACCTCAAAATTAAAATAATAATATGCAAAATCGTACCATTGATTCGACTGGAAATTCCGCCATTCACCCCGTGTGTTAAGGACTTCCGTGAACGGGCGCAAGCGTGCACAATGCATGTAACCTCGTTCGCGTTTTATTTTTTTTTATTCGCGCGCTGTACATGATATACGTTATAATACAGAATGTACGATGGCGGATAAGATGTCGTCGTCTTCGTCGTGTTTTGACAGCGAAAATGACGATTTATCACTAGCAAATATATGCTACATGCACGTCTTTCCCAAGGAAAGAGGGCCAGTAAATTCCTTTCAAGTAAAGAGCTAGAACAAATTTAAGCCTTTGCTGCATTCGTTGATGTAGACTACCTGGGACTTCAGAATAAAAATAGCTATTCGTGCAGCAGAGAAGTTTGCGATTGACTTGCATGCAGCCCGGCCCCGGGAGACCAGCCCGACGTCCGACCAGCTTTCAGCAAGATCCGAATGGATCAAAATAAATATAGATGTTCGATGTAGGCCTACCGCGTTTACATCTTGCCCAGAGCCAGGTCAAACATCTTTCGTATCACCAGCATTGAGCAATCAATCGATCGAAGGTATAATTTGTTTTCACTTTGTGCTCTTGCATTTCACTCTCTGCAAAAGTGAAGCGGTGCAAACTTTGATGATTTTTTTGTATAGGTCTACATCTAGATTTCTTAATTGAGTCGATGAATAATGTGACTCATGACTTACTTCGTCTTCTATTCATAGGCTTGTAAATGTGGCGGTTATTAAGTAAGTCATGACATGAGTCACATTATGTATCGATTCAATTAAGAAATCTAGACCTATACAAAAATCATCAAAGCTTGTACTGCTTCACTTTTGCACAGAATGAAATGCAAAAGCACAAAGTGAAACAATTTTGGCATGGACAAAGATCGCTATAACAAGGATCACCATCTCAAAATCATCCTCTGTATCTTTTTCACCTTCGATAGTTTGATTGCTGGAATGCTGGTGATACGAACGATGTTTGACCTGGCTCTGAGCAAGATGTAACGCGTTACATCTATAACGTTAGTTTGATCCATTCGGATCTTGCTGCAATGCTGGTCGGGCTGGGCAGGAGCGTAACGGGTCGGTGGCCATGCAGGAGGGGCAAGAGCAAAAAAATCTCCGGTCTTATCAGGGGCAGATCCATGATTTTCCAAAAGGGGGCTAATTTTTCAGAGGAAAGTTTCGACCAGCCCCCCCCAAAAAAAAAGTTTTTCAACCAATTGACAAGCAAAAAAAATGAAAAAGAAGGTTTTCACCCACAATGAAGTATATTTCGTACACGGAAAAAAGGGTCTTCAATTTCAAAAGAGGGGGCACAACTTTGTTTTAATGGCATATTTACATTACAAATTTTAGTATTTTGCTTCTCAAAGGGGGGAGGGGCAGGCAATGGCGTCATGAGGCAACATTTTGAGGGGCGATATGGTGTATCGGGAAAAAAAAAACAATGCGAGTGAGCAAAAAATTATACATTTTTATTATATACAAAAATCCAATTTCAGATTTTGACATAATGTTAAAGAAGATAACATATTTTTCACCCTTCTCTCTTTCCTTTTCCTTTTTTTTCTTGGTCTGTACGCCACGGTAAACAAGATTTTGTTTATGATTTTGCATGCATGCTTATTTAAAAAAAAATAAAATCACCTTTTCATGACAATCTATCTGTTCTTCTTTCTTTCCTTTTCCAGTTCCTCTTTTTCCCCTTTCCCTTTCATTCTCCCCCTTTTCTTTTTCCCCTTTAAGTTCCCGGTGAACTCCCCCAGGGGGATAGCTTGCCCCCCCTGCACTGTTAAGCCACTGCTCCCTGGGATGGACCGGGTTGCATGCAAGTCAATCGCAAACTTCTCTGCTGCACGAATAGCTATTTTTATTCTGAAGTCCCAGGTAGTCTACATCAATTAACAAATGCAGCAAAGGCTTAAATTTGTTCTAGCTCTTTACTTGAAAGGAATTTACTGGCCCTCTTTCCTTGGGTAAGACGTGCATGTAGCATATATTTGCTAGTGATAAATCGTCATTTTCGCTGTCAAAACACGACGAAGACGACGAAATCCATAGAGATGTATATGACGAAATCTTATCCGCCATCGTATTCTGTATCTAACGTATATCATGTACAGCGAATAAAAAAAAAAAAACGCGAACGAGGTTACATGCATTGTGCACGCTTGCGCGCGTTCACGGAAGTCCTTAACACACGGGGTGAATGGCGGAATTTCCAGTCGAGTCAATGGTACGTACGATTTTGCATATTATTATTTTAATTTTGAGGTCAGGAGCAGAATTTACCGATGGCAACATTATGCATGTATTCACTCATAATATTTTACATATTATCATGTCCAAGAACCGTGGTTGTATTTGCCGCCCCACGGAAATGAAAAACTAGAGACATTTTCCTTGTCCATCCCACAGTCTAACAGGTAAGATTTTCACTTGCGGGTTACAAGACAAAGATATATTCAAAGCCATTTTCTTCCTCTTATAATCCCTGATACTTACGCACTGGTAATTGCCCTATATCTTTCTTGACCTGCTGTGTCCCATATCTGTGCTTTTATCGTCTTGTTGTCAACTTGTATGCTTCTCGTTGCAAACTCCACACCAATTGTGCTTTTGCTTTCTAAGTTGAATTCATTCCTTGTAAATCTTGATAGCAGGTTACTCTTGCCCACACCAGAGTCTCCAATGAGAACAACTGTATAAAATGAAAAAAATATATCATTAATCTCACATTTAATGCAAAGACAATATACAAAATAAAAACATTATAGTGAACATTTCTTCAAAAGGAGAAAAACAATTATTATTGTGTAATCTACTGTACACGAATTTGCACTTTGTATCGAGCAAAGGATTCAGGAGATGAGCACATGTAAGAAAAATTCACAGCAACTGTCCCTACTAATAATTTCTCATCAATTGCCAATGTGAACGAATTGGGCAAGTGAACACATAATTTGCAATTTCATATCTACATGTATATGTATTTTAATGGCAAAAATGAAACAAGTGGAATGCCTCTGGCGGTCTCACCTGCATCATGCGATTCAATATAGCAGCAGTGCTGACTTTGAAATCTGCTATAAAATAATTATTCACAAATGTACAGGGGTATGATGGTAATTCAACAAATACCCCCAACATGGCCAAAGTTCATTGACCTTAAATGACCTTGATCATGTGACCTGAAACTTGGACGGGATGTTCAAGGATAGTTGTTTACTCGTATGCCCAAGTTACATGAATCAGATCCTTGACTTTCCAAGTTATGATGGTAATTCAGCAGATACAGTACCCCATTATGGACAAAGTTCATTGACCTTTGACGTACATGTAGGTCATGTGACCTGAAATGCGCACAGGATATTCAGTGATACTTGATTACTATTATATCCAATTTTCATGAATCAGATCCATTAACTTTCAAAGTTATGATGGTAATTCAACAGATACCCCCAATTTTGCCAAAGTTCATTGACCCTAAATGACCTTTGACCTTGGTCATGAAGTATGTCCAAGTTTCATGAACTAGGTCCACATACTTTCTAAGTTATGCTGTCAATTCAAAAATTTAATCTTCGGTTTAGATTTGGTGTTGACTGTTGACGCCGTCGCCGTCGGAAAAGCGGCGCCTATATGTATAGTCTCACTCTGCTATGCTGGTGAGACAAAAAGCACACAGAAAGGTGCATTATAAGAAAAATACTTCAAAATCGAAAATGGTTATGGTTGGATATCAAAATCAATGAGAATCCAATAGATGAACAGAAAATAGGCAACAATTATCAAAAACAATTTTACAATGAGCATGGAAGATCAGGAGGAAAAAAAAGTAAACTTGTTTAATAATTTGGATTAGTAAATTGAACAAGTAGAAATCAAGGAAATTTTCACTGATCTATATTATTGTAGGGCCAAGTCATGTCAGGAATTTTCTTTCCAGATTCCACTGGTGTCCGAAAAATGGGTGTATCAGAAACTTTGGTGAGACCAATCCTGGAATATGCCTCCCCTGAATGGGATCCCAAGGATACCAAGAAGATAAAAGCTTCAGAGAAGATTAAGAGAAAGGCAGCCGTTTCTGGAAGGGTAATGACTAATGATCCAGACCAGTAGCATCACGATCATGTTAATACAGCCTTACACTGGGACTCACTGGAAGATAGACAGAAACATATAGTTTAGTAGACTTTGCCTTTGTTCTGAATAATCAAAGATCTTATTGCCATTAAGCCTGACAACTTCATGTTCAAGAAACCAGCCAGCAAACTAGGGGAAAGTGAATCAAATTCTGATGTCAACTAGTCAAAAGGGAAGCTCATAAATACAGCTCCTTCTCTTGAACCACTAAGGATTGGAACAAACTGAACATGGATACAACTCTAATAAAGTCACTGAACTCCTTCAAAACAAAATTCACCAAAAGCCTATAACCTGCTTGCTCAGTGACATCATGTTTTCCAAGACAAGACAAGACTTTGTCATGAGGGAGTTTTTTTTTCAACTCTCTTCACACTGATAGATTTTCTAGTCTTCTCTCAGACTCTCAGCCTAATAGGATTCTGTAGTTTTTTTGAAATCTTACGAGCAATATGAACACAGCAACGCCAACGTTACCCGACGCACGCGTCTGTAACGTTGGCGAAGAACAATATGAAATAAGATGGCGGCGTAAACATCGGGCAAGTCTCTTCCGTCTTGTCATGATATTTTTCTCATTTTTTGTATGAATTCGTGTTTGAAAATAAAATCGATGGCGCAGAAATGTCAAAAATGAAGTTGCATCCCATGTACATGATTTAGGGCTAGATCTTTTAGAAGGAAAGTAGAAATCTTGAGGGCGAAAGTTTCAGGTTTTGGCGGCCTACACGCACGTCAATGGATAGGAATACCTGGCTTCATTGAGAGTAACCTTACGTCAGTAAATGATTTTTACTCTCTAGAAGCCGCCTGGCTACATGTAGGTCAAACCGATCACATGCAAAGTTTTGAAATAGGCCGTGAATAATATGTGTGAGGAAAAAGATACTGGCCCAAAATCACCAATTTTGAGGATAACCGGAGGATGGACACAGAGTGAAAAACGGGTGAAAGAAGAGTAAGAAATTATGCTATTTTACTTTCTTGTTAGGCCTGTATTTTTTTCTATAATTTTTACAATAAATAACATTTCCATCCCACCATTGTCACTCGGAATATCCGATCGAGTTCACCGTCCCGAAGTTCGGGTAGGTGGAGCGTAGTGTAGTGGTAGTGAAGTGGAGCGTGCACGAACTTCGCCCGAGCCGGCCCGAGGTAACTGAGTGATACTGTCTTTACTGAAATGATTTTTACTCTCGACTATTGTCTAAGTTACAACAAACTTCTGTTCCTCCGATAGCTAGACCTGGCTACTCATGATTGACATAATCATAAATCAGATATTTCAATCACATTCATGTTGCAGTCGTCACTTCAATGACGTGACTGCTCTCTTCTAGTCTACCGGCTTGCGGCTGATCATCGTTCACGAACGGTTCACGACTAAATTCAGCTCAGCTCAGCACAGCTGCAGCATTGCCCATTGACATCTGTACAGTGTACGTACGGACAGTACCGGTACGTTACGTTTAGTATCGTATACGGTTTATGTCGGCTAATCACTGGTGCAACAGCGTACAAAACCGGTCTTCATTACACACAATCATTTACCGTAATAATATGTACGCTAGACTTTTTGAAAGCTACAAAGTTACACTTTTAACACATACATACCATTTTACTAAAAACTCACCTTTAAATAAATAATCGTACTCATCATCTTTCGTACCCATCTTGTATCTCTTCGACTTCGTAAATTCTTTCAACCTGTTCGGTTACGCCCCTGAGAAGTGACTTCCGGATATGTCACCGGTAGGGATTCCCAAATAAACATAAAATGATGAGCAATAATCTGATCAATAAAAATCGAATCGTTTTGATTTGGTTATCAATTAGAATATCAAAATAATATTGGAGGGTAAACTTCACCGATGTCGTTAGATTTGGACGATTTCTCGAAGGTATTTGAGATAGACATTAGTCTTCGAATTCGGTGCAATGGCGGCTTCTAACGCCTACAGTAGTGTGACGTCACTTCACGATCCGAAATAATTGTAATATATAGTATGCACACATATATACGAATAGGTCTAAGAAACATTTAGGCATATTGGGGCAACTTATTTCTTCGCAATCATTGCAAAACTACGTATTGATAGAGTATAAGATATTGTGATACAATATGTATATTCCATACCATTATAAGGTCTATATAGGACACTGGCGTAAAATCCGAGCAGGGGGGGGGTGCATGATCGACGTACAGCAGCTAAAATTTTGGTGTACGGTCACCCCGACACCAAGGGCAGAGCCCTGTGAACGATTTTTTTTGACTGGAGGTTTTGATGGAAGTTATACAAGCATCACTACAAAATGAAGGTAATTTTTGTCCCAAACTATGTTTGACAAGCAAAAAAAGGGGGGGGGGCGAGGAAGACGGGTAAGATCATTTGGTTACATTTCTCCATCATTGACATAACGTGGCAGAATTCCTGACGGTACTGCCTATGGAAAATAATCCGGGAAAATAATGCACGCAGCACCCCCAAAGAAATTCTTGATCGTGAACCAGTACCCCCGCCCATGCAGGGCCGTGACCTTGCAATAAGGGCCTGTACATGTATAACTATATAGGGGTAACCGTGTACTTTATCTTCAGTGTCGATGGATATATTGGATTTGTTGTGATATCACATATGCGAGCGAGCAAATTTCAGTAGTTGGACTACAGATGGAATGGTGTCCAGAAACCTCTTTCACACGTCACGGGAAAATGTGTAAATCTTCCTGTTAAAGGCCTATCACGATAGTTTTCGATTGCTATTTTAATTGATTTGTTGGCCAAAGTAATTAGGCCTAGTTACAGTCAAACTGTACAGTTGATATCAATATGCAAGCGAGTGAGAAAATTTTCAATAATTGGAAGACAGAATTATTACAATAATCGTCTTTCAATGAGCTCGCAAGCCTTTGAAAAGTTGCTTCACTTCAGTAGTTTAAAATGATATGCATAAACAGTGGCGTACCGTGTGTCATTGCATTGGGGGGAGGGCACCAGCAAAAAACTTCGAGTCACTTAGGGAGCGCGCGAAGCGCGCTCAGTTGCTAGGTATACTGACCTAATAGAGACATTTTAAGGACATGCAGTGCCATTAAACGGATATGTAGATCACTCATTAAATAATGCGAGTGCGAAGCGCGAGCTGAAAATTTTTGATATTCAGACCTAAAAAGGGACATTATAAGCAATTTTTTTAATCATGATACGTACCTTTCTCGCTAGAGCGCGAAGCGCGAGCTGAAATTCTTGTTTATATCGACCCCAAACAGGTATATATTTTAGGAATCCATTAAGAGTATACATTTTCAGCATATTCATCTAATGCTAGTACCATCCTTTGAAGATTTTGTTAGAATTACATCTAAACACATTTAGCACTGTTTGTAGAAATGGTAATCATGATTATCATACGCATTTTACTAATCAAATATCGCGAGCGCGAAGCGCGAGCTGAAAATTTAGGAAATTTAGATCTGAAGAGGGGCATTTTATGGCTTTTTTGCAGGAATTCACTAGGATCGTATGTATTTCACTAACCAAATGATGAGAGCGCGAAGCGCGAGCTGAAAATTTTTTATATTGTGATCAGAAAAATTGACATTTTAAGGACTGATTTTAGGAATTCATTAAGAGCAGACATCTCACCAATCAACTAATGCGAACGTTAGCACGGACCGGAAATGTTTTATATAAAGACCTTAAATAGGGCAATCACTTTAAGTAGTCATGAAAAAGAAGCAAATGTCACTACATGAAATAATGATAACTCGAATTGCGAGAAAATATAATTATTTGGTGTACAGTATATTGATTTGAAAACGGGAGGTTTTAGTACAACAGGATTATCTCGTTAAACAGTCTATGCGAGCACCAGGAACAATAAAGACTTAGGCCCTCAGCAAATAATGTTTCATAAAGTTATGAAATATACTTCTTATGTAATATAAGATAATTATGATATAATATTTGAACATAATTTCGTCTTTCCCCACTACGTTTCTCTTCTTTTATCCCTCTTTTTCTCCTTTTCAGAGTTTTTTTTTGCCAGCCGATGGGGGGGGGGGGGCACGCGCCCCCATGGCCCCCCATAGTTACGCCACTGTGCATAAAAATACACGAGGATGATAAGGGTAGATTATCAATAAAGTATAGAAGAAAGGAGAAAAGAAATGTAGAGAGCAAATAATGTTGGTTGGTTTGTGTTGGGGTTAGGTTGGCGCTCTTCAATCTGGTCGATCATGATCTGCGCCAGGTCGTTTCCGACTATAATTCCCGCTTCAATGTCCTCGGCGTTAGACTATAGGGTGACCAGACGTCCCGTATTTCCCGGGATCGTCCCGTATTTTGCTCCTGTGTCCCGGGAAGGGTTTGTCGGGACAACGCGGCGTCCCAACAAACCCTTCCCGGGACACATGGACCTGGGAAGCGGGGTTGTTGGGGGTGCTGCGTGTATTATTTTCCATAAACAGCACCCCCCCTACTTTAGAATTTTCCGTCACAGTACTTGAAATAGTGTTTAAATTCTCCCTTTTTTAGATTGGAATATCAAGTATTTTCTGCTCGCGCTTCGCGCTCGCATTATTTATTTTTATTTATACAAAAATGTATTTAGAATGCCCAGATACTAGGTCTAAATCTATACACGCACATGCATGTTTATTGCATGAGATATAGATACGCAATATTCATATGAAATACATTTCATCAAAATACACAAATTTTATCAAAATCTGATATCAAATAGTTAAGTTATTTAATTTTAAAGTTTAGCAATTTTTTTGGAAAATGGTGATATGCATGTCTTCATGAATATTTAATAGGTGGGTTGATGATGTCACCTCCCCACTATCATTTTTCTTCTGTTATTACATGGAATAAAAATTGTTTCATTTTTTCATACTAGTGTGAATGATGTCTCCCTTATAATGAAATAAGTTGCAGCAATGAATATCTAATGGACTAAATCAGTGGTTAATTCCTATTTTGGTTCTTGAAGGGATATTGTTGAATAAACCTAATTTCATATAATAAAATACAAAAGATCAAGTGGGGATATGACATCATTGGTTTGCTAATTGAATATTAATGAAGGCATGCATAACACTGTTTCACCGGAATCATGCTAATCTTTAAAATGCAATAACTTTGATATTCCTTGTCTGATTTTGATCAAATCTTTATTCTTTTGTTCGTCTGACTTTTTTTATCTGGTCAAACCATATTACATTCAGTATGGAGTACCACTTCCTTTCACCCTTCTTTTATTCTAACTTTCTTTTATTCTTTTTTTTAATAATTTTTTCCCTTCATTTTCCCCTTCATTTTTTCTATCTTCTAAATTTATTTCTTTTCTTTCGTCATTTCTCTCTCTGTCATTATTTCGTTCACCCTCCCTTCCAATTCTTTATATTTTTTTCACAAGTCTATAACACTGTGTAGCTTTTTCTGAAGATAAATTGATTAATAAAAGCACACAAATATATTTGGTAAAGTCATATAGGCGTGCCGAGATCAAAGAGGTGGATAAATCAAGTCTTCTGTGGAAGAGCTTATTTCGACAGATATTTAAAAAACTTTACCATAGAGGGCGTGTAGCACCATTATTATAGGATGGGACCATGCGCTTGATTTCATAATTCATAAATTGTCGCAAAAGGAAAGCTTCTCCTACGATTAAATTTTGAGACCAAACCCATGAATGACGATCGGTTTTCTTGGTTAATGGGGGACGACTGACTGACACAAAATATTGTATTCTGTGAGGGATTTTTTAATTTTTTTTTTTTGGGGGGGGGGGCAGCCATGTCGTATAAACACTGTGCAAAAATTGTAAAAGCTGCGAGCGAGCAAGCAAAAATATTGACATTTCTAATACAAAAAATATATTTTATCCTGAATTCTTTTTTAATTCTCTTTTCTTTCTTTCCTCCTTCAGTCTGGTCATGAATTTTTTTTTCATCATCATAGTTGATTAACAGTTCTGAGCAACCATGCTTAAGTTATTGAAGATTAAATGTTAAAAATGTGGAAACTGATGAACAACTACTGTAAAGTTTGCATAGTAAACAACGTTGTATGGAATTTCATACAGCTTTTTTATGTTGTGCAAAGCTTGGGGGATATACTCCCATGTCCCAGGAAAACAGCTATAGACGTGCAGAGAATTTATAACTTAAACAAAAATGTCAGAGAGTCGCAATGCTGTATAGCGTTCTCTTTCTCCAATGGCCAAACAAAATGTCTATTCTCACCTACATCATGGACAATAAAGTTTTTATTCTAGTGTGGGAGAGGAGGGGCCCGAGATTATCAATATTTTTCTTACCATAACGACATCTTTCCTAAAAATCGATTGATTTTAGATTCGATATATTTTCAAATTTGCTTGAATATCTGATCTGTTGAATACACTTTTATGCGTGTGTGTGTGTATTTGAGTTTTGTCAGACGTGTATCAATCAGATATGATTATTTACGTCTGGGACCGACCTTTAACGTCACCATCCGAAAGACGTGACCAGGGCTCGAACCTCTGCATCAATTTGTAACTTCCCCACAGCTTGGATTACAGGCGCACGCCACAACGCCCAGTTAAAATGCATGCATGGCTATTTTCCTCTCGCCTTAAATAAGTCGTAGGTGTATATTATGGTCTGCTGGCACAAGCCCATTGGTGTGTGTCTTATACTCTACTAGAAATATAACATGTAATAATATGCCACACAAAACAGTTCAATCCAGTATAATTTGACTGCAATAATGCTTGTTCTTAATTGAAACGTACAACTTTTTTGTGCGTCTGCAGTGCACCTGAGAATTAGCGGGATAATTCGTAAGATAGCGCGCTATTTGGCAAATAAGGATTGCAATCTAGCGCGATATGTGTCTACATTACAAACAATCTCGAGAATTGTCAGAACAGGATAACTTGCCAGATAACTGAAAAAGTGCATTTTTTACACAAGAAAAATGCCCACTCACCATGCTCACGAACATGTATTGTGCCCATTTCATCGGAAGAGGACATGTTTTATGTGTTAGCAAGTGCCATATCTCGCATCAGTGCCAAATTTTACCAAAAAATTCCCCCTCACGAACGTTTTCTGTGCCTCTTTTATCTTTCATCTGAGAAGGGCCCTTTTTATGTCTGAGCAAGTGCTCCCTTGCCGTCTTGTAAGTGCCCATTCTCGAATCTGTAACCTTTTTTTACTTAAGAGAAGTGCCCCTCAAGAACATGTCCTATGCACCCTTTCACCTGAGAAGGATCCATTTTATACTGTTAGCAAGTGCCCATTTGCCATGTTATAGGTGCTCTTTCTCGGATCAGTGCCCCTGTTTTACCCAAGAAAAGTGCCCCTCAAGAACATGTCCTGTACCCCTTTCACCTGAGGAGGACCCGTTTTATGCCGTTAGCAAGTGCCAATTTTGCCTTCTTATAAGTTCCGTTTCTTGTATCAATGCCCCTTTTTACCTAGGAAAAGTGCCCTCTACGAACGTGTTCTGTCCCATTTCACATGAGCAGGACCTGTTATGTGTAAACGAGTGCCTCTTCGCTTTCTCATAGGGTGCCCGTTTCCCATATCAGATAAGTTGTCGTAAAAATAACGCTTTTCGTGCCCGATGAGCGGCCTTGTGCCCGTTGCAGAAAGAGTTGCGTTTAAACGCAAGCCCAAAAATCAATCGCAAGTCCCAAAATGCGCGCTGTTGATTGGTTGAAAATCAAGTTGCGCTTGATTTTTTTTTTAGTTGCGTTGATTGCAACTCTTTCTGCAACGGGTCCCTGGTGTCTTTATTTAGCGCCGTTCTGCTTCCTTCTGCAAGTGCGTAATGAATGAAAAAAAACTTGTAAAAATAGTCGTGCCTTAATTTTCATGAGTCATGTGAGTGGGGTAGATGAGTCATTTTTTCATATCATGACGTATGCAGCGGTGGGGGGGGGGATAGACCCCCCCCCGAAATTTTGAAACCTCACATTTTTGCTGCAGATTCTCACAAAATTTTTGCATAAAGCCATATTTAAGATAGTGTCCCTTTTCGACAGAAAATGTGCCCTTTTCCCCTGTGCCCCCGTCACTTTCAACTTCTCTCCGCCACTCCTGCTCCAATAGCTAGGCCCTCAATGATTTTTCGAATTCTGGTAATTAAAAAAAAAGACGATTTTGACAAGAGTCATGAAGATATTCGCCTTTGTTCTCTATGCTTAATATCCCGCCTTCAGAGAGAAAAAAAGAGCTTGTTATGAAATAAAGTAGAAATCACCGGATTGATTAATGCAATTTGGGATTTATGTGTAATACAGTTGTACCAAATTTAAACCCTTTTCAGCCCCCCCCCCCCCCCCGAGTAGGAAAAAACAGCTTCCACTCGACATTTTTTTACGATAAATCTGTAACGCAAAAAGATCGCACCGCGACGTTTTATCACTTTTTTCTTCAAGTCTCGTGCAACTTTTAAGACCAAATTCGCGAAGTAATGGCACGCGGTTTAGAAGTTACGTAACATTCTGTAAGTGCATGTTAGACCCAAAATTTCTTCAAAACGTGATTTTGTGTACAAATCCAATGTAAATTCTATATGTAGCCAAAATTCATAAATGTACCATTATTTTTATTTTTAAGTATTAAAGCATTTGATTTCATGTTATTTATAGCTAAAATAATGTTGCCAACGATTTCCATCAGTCGAAATAACAATGAAAAACATAATAAATTTTCAAAGCAATAAAATACATAAGAATAAATGATATTGCCATTTTGTAATGTATATTTGATAATAATCATAAGAAGAGTGTGAAAACCAAAATCTAGCATTTTTGGGCTACATTCAAAGAGCTACAGCCAAATTATTATTTTATGCATTAATTAGCATAACTAATTCATTACAAATAAATATGAATAATTTTGGTACAATAACAAGTGTGGCGATTACGTCATGAGTGACGCGCTTGCCAATTTTCGTCACGATCGCGCGATCAACGGCCGAGATCTGAGGGAAGCGGCTGTTTTTGCCCCCCCCCCCCCCTCTCCTCGGCTATGCAATTTCAAAATAGCCCGAGCCATTATGGTTAAACAAGTGCTCCAAGCTGAGAATTTTTATATCTAAATAAATATAATAAACTTCACAGAGCAAAATGCTGAAAATATCATGAAAATCTGATAACAAATAACGAAATATTATTATTGAATTTTAAAGTTTAGCAATATTTTGTGAAAACAGATATATGCACGAAGTGATGAATATTCATTAGGTGGGCTGATGATGTCACATCCCCACATTTCTTTTTCTTATGTTATTACATGAAATCAGAATTGTTTCATTTTTCATACATGTGTAAATTATGTGTCTCCATCATGATGGTATAAGCTGCAACAATGAATAACTAATGTACTTAATCATTTGTCAATCCAATTGTTTTAGTTCATGGTAGAAAAATTGTGAATAAACCTAATTTCATATAATAAAATACAAAAGAACAAGTGGGGATATGACATCATGAGCCTACATAACGAGTCCTGGGGGGGGGGGCGTTTCATGAAAGGACTTGTCGGACGTTTTATCTGACAAGTCCCATTTTATCCGACAGTTACCATAGGTACAGTGCCTCTCAGCCAATCAAAATCATGGAAAGATGTCAGATCTGACAACTTGTCGGATCAAAATATTGATGAAACGCTCCCCTGAATTCATGCCTAGAACTGTTTCACCGGAATATATTATGCAAATTTGTTAACCGATTTTGATCAAATTTTCGGCATTTTGCTTTGTAAATGTTATACTCTTTTTATTGAGTATAAATATCTTCAGCCTGGAGCATCCCTTTAAAGCGCAGGGGGGGGGGGCGTTTCATGAAAGGACTTGTCGGACGTTTTATCCGACAAGTCTCATTTTATCCGACAGTTACCATAGGAACAGTGCCTCACAGCCAATCAAATTCATGGAAAGATGTCAGATCTGACAACTTGTCGGATGAAAATATTGATGAAACGCTCCCCAGAAGTAAAAAAAAAAAAAAAAAAAACACGCGAGTTAAAATTCATTTAGTAGAATTGGTTTATCTGTCCTATGTACATATTCAAATTCTAATTTTGACCATGCAGTAAAGGTGAGTATACATGGTATAGTGAGGTCTATACCAACCTTCCAGGGCAACGCAGGTACGATGCCATACATGACGGGACAGGGTGGTTGCCTCCACGATTTCCAATTGATCAAAAAATGAAAACAAAAGGATAAAAAGGTTAGATGGGAGAAAGAATAAAAGGTATAATATAGAATATTGTGTGCTGGTTCTTGAAACTACATCTCTTTTTCTCACGGACGAAAAAAAAATTAGTCACGCAACCCCCCACCTCTATATACCTGCAATATTGCGTCTATTCTATCATCGCATTATCTACAGTAATTACAAGAGTCATCAATGTTTATTAGGTCATCGATAAAACATAGACTGACTACGACACGTTTTGTTGATCTTCTTGCGGATGAGGACTACGAAACGACGCGAGGTCGTTATTAAAATACTGACGATGATCTTGCGAGAACAAAGTCCACCATTACACTCATGAACTCTGGGATCATCGGTTTCTGTTCACTCTGATACTACTGCACTTGTTCTTAAAAAAAACGGTTCTTAACGGACTTAACTTGGAAAAATATCTCTTCTCTATCTCTTATTCAAATAATAAAACCTATATTTAGATAAAAAATTATGCTAACTAAAATAGTATGGAATTGTGATTGATGACTTGGACGAAGAAAGAAATCGGCCAATCTTTTATCTGACTATTCAGTTTAGTCCGGAGGGTAAGCAATACATTTTTTTGTTTTGATCAATTTTGATTGAGATTTGCTTAATAAACTCAGAAAATGATATTCCATTTCTCGACCTAAATCGCATGCAATTGATTATACAAGTTATGTAAGGAAAAGGGAAGTTATATCATACCTACATCAAAATTCACTGCCGGAGAGTTGTCTTTATTTCGGTGCATATACATGTATGGTAATAATATCGATAATATTCTTTTGAGTTTCCTCATAATTATAAATGTTATAAAATGTCATCACTTCCAAAAGATGACAGATTTCAGCATTCTTGGGGGGGGGGTTGGTGGGGGAAATTGTCAAATTGACTACAGTTTTTTTCTAAAGATATTTATTCTTAATATACATGCGGATGCAGGGTTTGTATAGAAAGCTTTTTATCGTTGTTTTTAGTCAAGATTTAAAATAATTATGATGAAGGTGCAAATTTTGCACCACATCTGTACGGCACCGAATATTTTATAGCTGTCTACCATAACATACTACTTTTGAAAGCTTTTAGGATATAGAGATAAACTGAAAATGTAAGACAATCTATTTATTTATACTTTCGTATATACACTCATAAAAACACTTAAATAAAAAAGAAGAAAAAATAAAGACAATAAAAGATGATGTTTTTAAGCAACATCATAGTAATGATGTTCTATTCAGAATATGCAAAGTGTTTTTTTGTGTTATACAATGTTTCTCAGCGCAGTATTACTCCTGCGCGCAAGCGGTCAACTAATCCTTCATCCTGGGTAACCCACCTGGGTGGACAGTGGCAAATGTAGATAAATGCCTAATAAGATATAACGAAACTAAGAAAAGAGAGGAATTAAAGAAAAAAGAGAAAAAACACGAGTTGCATCCATCTAATAGATAGTTTGTTTTAAGAGAGTAGGCCTATACACTATATGGTAAAATCACTAACCAGTAGATAAAACACGATTTTCTTGGAAGGTTACCCCTAAACTTGGTGTAACCAGCAAATATTGAATTAGGGGGTCCTCGACAGTGAAAAATCATTAAAATATACAGAACAAGACATAGGAGGAATAAAAATTCAAAAGAGTGGCGGTTGAGGTGGGTAACTGACGTTATAATATAAATTATTAATCATAATCGAAAGACCATAATACATGACTCGCATAAACAATTATCATTTATCTTTGAATGGTGTGAATAATCAATTAGCTTTTTTTATGAATTCTGCTTCATTATATTTAGTTTCGAATGATTCTATTTTCAGATACTCGGCTCGTTAAGTGGATAATCATGAGACTCCTCCACGAAAGCTAATACTTCTAAACACAAAACAATTTTTGCCAGGACAAACATCGGGGAATTACTTTGACAATCCAATATCATATTTCGAAATATCTGCACTTATAAAAAAGGTTCGTGTCGAAGTACAAGCAAAAATAGAACGTCAGAACCTTGTTGTGACAATAAATTCGGTATGAGGTCATTAGGCACAATCAGCTCATCAGTAGATATAGATATTCACTGTTCATGCTGTTGACTTTGGCGTCTTGTTTTGGTAATGATCAAGAACTACACGCCTTTATACCAGAAGGTTAATCCAAACATTTTGTGCTTCCAACAAAAGAGAGATCATGAAAGCTTTGGAAGCTAAAGTCGTCGTTTTGGGCAAAGAAGGTGAGTCGAAACTATCAACTGTTTGAATATGTTTGATTTCATTATCAGGATATATAAATGATGACAAAGTCCATTATAATATCAAATCAACCTGAATAGTGCTAAACCAATGCATAAGAGTGAAAAATCTCATTAAAACAGATTAGGCTGTATAAGGGCCTCTTTGGATAGTCGGGCATATTCACTAATTGCACATCTAGAAGGCGTTGTGCAATATGAGTGAGTGAACGATGTCACTCGCTCATGTTCCCATTACGTGTTTTTGTTCTCCCCCCCCCCCCACAAAAAAAATACGATTAGTGATTTCTTATTTTTCACTGTTAAACGTACTTTGATTTTAATTAAATCATCATGTTGTTTCAGTGGACTTGCACGGCCTTGATATTGTTCCATCATGATGGAAACATGACCTTTTAAAGATATTATCAAGTCTGCACTCAAATTATATTTCAACTACATGACTGTATGCAGTAAACTTTTAAGTGTAATGGTATCTGAAGATGATTTAGAAAACACATTATAATGGATCGGGAGAAAATATTGTTTCCTGCTGGCGTGGCATCACTGGACAAATTTGCACTGACACAAAGGCCTTTTTATTTTCCCCCACATACTAGTATTTCAATTATAAAAAATACCTGATAATCTTTCCCAACAATTTTGTTCCATCGTAGGTGTGGGTAAGACGAGCATTGTTGTGAGATATGTCGGGAAAATCTTCAGTTCTCAAGTTAGTCCGACCGTAGGGGCATCGTTCTTCACGTTCAAAATGTAAGCATCCACCATTGTTCAAAAATAACACAATTGTGCACCTGGCAATTTTGATGATGGGATTGGGATAGGGAAATAATAATAATGCCTCAACCTTGCACTTTATACTCTCTTTCTTTGCCATTCTTGCTCTACTCCCTTCACCTGAGTCCTTAAAAATATATTTGATTGTTTATATCCCCGTCTTAATTGCACAAATAAAAGCAGAAGTATAATCGTAAATGTCAAGTCTTTGATCATTTTGAACTGGTGAAGAGGTTTAAGGCCCTCCCATCTCCCTGCCTCCCGCGAAGGGGCCAAAGTAAAATTGTATTCTATCATTTCTGTATGTTGAATCGCTATCAAATCGAAAGATTCAAATTTGAACACCGCCAAATGGACCACGAATTTTTTTTTCTTGCTGATATAGGATGTTACGCCCATGGAGTTTTAGATGAATAAATAAATGAACGAATTAATAAGATAAATCAATTGTTTATTCATGTTAAAATCTGATTTTCAGTGCAACTGAAAACTTGAAAACGAGCTACTGCAACTTGCTCTATAATATCGGAAGTAAACAGTGAAATAATGTCAATAATTTTGACCCAGCTATCTGTTGCAATCAGATTTGCCTCTATGTTTACAGTGAAATGAAATTGCATGCATTACGTAACTGTAATATATTTTACAATATATAAAGAACAGCATCCTAAATGATAAAGAACGTGAACTAAAATCAGAGTGATAAAACTGTGAAAATCGATCTAAACCTAAATTCTAAATGATAAATCTAGACTACGTTGTATTCTACTGCCACCTATTTTGTTCTTGGACGATTAATTCTGGTTTTATGCTTTAGCAAAGGGTTCTCGATTTGAGATAATAAGTACATTTGAAAAAAGCGATAGATTAAAAGATGAATGAATTAAATGATCAATTAACATCTCAATTACTTTTCTTTATATTCCAGAAAATGAAAGTGAATGAATGATATAATGAATCGATAGAACGAAGAAAATGATGATTGATTATTGTTTGATTAATACATTAAGGATAAATGAATACATATATTTTTCTTATGAAGAAATGAATATAAATACTGGTCTGGTATATGTTTATTTATTTAGAAAATGAAAAAAAATATGAGTGTAAATGACTATGTCTATTGATGATTACATAAACACATGAATAAATATTTAGATATAGGTAAATAAACAAATAAATAAGTTTTTTCTTCTTCTTTGACTCTCAAGGAACGTCGATAACCATCGAGTCAAGCTCCAACTATGGGACACCGCTGGTCAAGAGAGATTTAAAGCAATGGCTCCAATGTACTATCGAAAAGCTAATGCGGCTTTCTTAGTCTATGATATCACAGACTCTAAAACATTTGAGAACATGAAGTTCTGGGCAGAAGGTAAATGATGCAGCGTACAGAGATATAATTCAGCATTCATATTCCATCCCTGTATTTATACTCATAATTCTATTTATTCATTCGCATGTTAATTATACAATAGTATATTCATTTACCCATCTACACGTATCTACCGATCGTAGTATCTATCTATCTATCTATCTACCTACCTAAAAGGGATTCGTTAATGCGAACATTTTTGGCGTTATTCCGAAGGTTCGTTAATCCGAAAACGAAATAAGGTTCGTTGTTCAGAAGGTTCGATAATCCGAAAAGGAAATAAGGTTCGCTGTTTCGAAGGTTCGTTAATCCGAAAACGAAAAACGAACCTTCGGAATTACGATCCTCATTTCGTTTTCGGATTAACGAACCTTCGGAATAACGAAGCTTCGGAATTACGAATGTATGCGCCATCCATCCATCCATCCATCCATCTATCTATCTATCTATTCTTATTAATTTACATGATCATTTGTTTGTTTTGGGCGTAATGAGATGCCCGTTTGCAACGTAAGAACTAATCGCAAGCACAGGCTGAATGGCCAAGTATGAATAAAATATATAAAATACAGTGCATTTTTTCAATAATTCGTCTATGTAGCATCAGTTCCTTTTATATCGGCACTGTCTTATCGTGGTATCTTACTGGTTCTTATTCTTTCTTTTTGCAGAACTCGAACAAAATATGGACGGTCCAATAGGTAATAATTATGTTTCATTTTAAGAAGTACTATGAATATTGTATTTTACATTTTTCTTAATGATTAGGGACGACCAAAACCCTGGGTCTAGGGACCGAAGGCTCCTTAAGTTCATCATTTAAAAAAAAATCTGGTATATATTGTTCAGCTAGAAATCTGAAAGTAAAACTAAAAGCACGACAAATATAAAACGATAGCAAAGTAAGTCGAATGAAAAGGAAATTATCATTTTCTGTTTGATTTCATATTTTTTTTGTAAGTGCGAACCTCATCCATCATGTCTATTCATCCTTAACAAAGAGGAATTAATTACTCTGCCTTAATTGAGATGGCCACCATGGTCACCAAAAGGCCTGCGCCCATTCACAAAATGCACAGAGATAAATCCGCAAAATTAATTACTTCTAATGTCTTTCGCAACTTTGAGGCCAAATTTGGGATGTATGGGTATATTTGTTGTGTCAACATGAGCTAATTTTCTTAATTTATGTACAATGGAAGATGAAATTCCCAAAAGGATGATTCGTTTAGATTCTCATCGGTCTGCTGAATTAATTTAGGGTTTATTCGGGGTGATATGCTCT
The DNA here is from genome assembly GCF_018143015.1 of Lytechinus variegatus. Lineage (NCBI taxonomy): Eukaryota > Metazoa > Echinodermata > Echinoidea > Temnopleuroida > Toxopneustidae > Lytechinus > Lytechinus variegatus. Next base: position 45,041,125 of record NC_054742.1, read on the forward strand.
GTGATGATTTTAGTGAAAAAAATCTGGGATTTGAAAATGAAGCATAGAACTTAAAAAAAGAGAAATACATAGGGGCAAATATGGCAATTTTGATGATGAAGGAATATTTGGAAAATTACAAAGATGACATCTGCATGAATAAGTATAAAGTGAAATCGGGTATTTTATGGGGGCCTATGCAAATAATGCTTTTTTGTGCGTCTAACAATTCGTGCCAAATTTCGGCATGGACGCACAGACGGTGGCCGTGATCAGCATGATCAGAAGGGAGGCATAATGAATGGCCACCAGTTCTCAACACCTCGGCCGAAGCATAACAACCCTCTGATTTAAAAAAGAAAGTCGATTTATTTTCTTACAGTATCATCATTACACCACAAAAAACCTCTTGCCTCACCTAGCAACAACACCAGTTTGTATATTTCCATTCTTCTCTTACCTGTGAAACAGGTTTTGGGAGGATAATGCACATACCTGACCTGGGGCCTGTTGCAGAAAGAGTTGCAATTAAACGCAAGTCAAAATATCAAGCGCAAGTCCCGAATGCGCACTGTTGATTGATTGAAAATCAAGTTGCGCATGATTTTTAGAGTTGCGTTTGATTGCAACTCTTTCTGCATTGGGCCCCTGGTGGGTGTTTCATAAAGCTGTTCGTAAGATAAGAACGACTTTAAGAACGACTGGTGATCCTTTCTTTTGGTAAATGGTATACACCATAGGCGATGGTTTAGCGCGTAAGAAAGGATCAGCAGTCGTTCTTAAAGTCACTCTTAACTTACGAACAGCTTTATGAATCGGGCCCCTGGAATATCAATATATTTTCATATATTTGCCGAGAAGAACAAGGAGTTTTCTTACCGCGACGGAGAACGAATTCAAGGACACAGTAAAACTATTGAAAATGCAAGTCAAATCGCAATGAGCAGCTGAGAGGTCTTTGTCGAAAAGTGGTGAACCGGGACAGCAGTTTCCGAGCTGACGAAAAAATGCAAACATGTCGTTCGTTCAGACTTCATGACGAAATTGCTGTTTTGATTCACAAATATTCGACAAATACTTCTTAGTTGGCTTTGCCATGCATGAAGAGCACTTGACAATACCTTTTCTATGTTCTTGAAAGCGTTCTGCATCGCCATGCGAAAACACCTTAATGTCATGGAATTGACGCGGGAAGAGTCATCGGTCGGCATCAACGGATAAATAAGATTAACTACCCGTTGATGCTCTTCTCTAAATGGTGCTGAGATCGACCTCCATTTTGACTCTAATTCCAAAGATTGTGGGTTCAAATCACTGCCCTTTTCTAAAGTTCTCTGGCAAGAAATAATTATAGTTTACTACGGCGTTTGGCCCTATCATACGAGGTGTATAACTGAGTATAATGAATGACAGCATGGGTTGGATACTCTAAGTATGCTTCGTAGAATGCTAAAGATTAAGAAGCTTCTGTGTTTATGGGAACGAAATGACAATGATGATAACAATAAAGCACAATCCTGTGCTGTATTACAAGAGAAATCTTATGCAAGGACACACAAGAAATAACTTATTCAGTCAATATTATTTGATTAGTATCATTGCCGCCATTGTATTCAATTATATTCTAAAGTAGTGTCTTCTGTTTCTTATAATTACATTTTTTTAGCTATATCTTCCTTAGCGCATATTTTCATTTATTTGACAGTAATGTGTGTTCTGGGAAACAAATCTGACTTGGCAGATCGGCGTCAGGTATCGTCTGATGAAGGGCTACAATATGCAGCCAGCATTGGGGCACTCTTCTTCGAAACATCAGCACTTAAAGATGAAGGTAAAGCATGTCCTTCCTAACCTTCCTTCTCCTCTTCTATTACTATTCCACTTATTATTTGACTCTTCTTCTTCGTCTACTCCTAAAGAACAAAGTTTTTCTTTTGCTGGTGCATTCATTTGAAACAATCCACCTTGAATTTCTTAAGAAATGCTCAATCCGAATCCTCATTTAGTCTTTTATTTTGGCGTTATAATAGTCTTAATTTATAAACTGGCCCTTTGTGTTGTTCTTTTCTTTACAGTTTGTTCGTTTCAACTTAACATTGTACACTTTTTATACCCATGTTTTTTATATGTTTGTATTTTTGTTGTAGGGCCTCCAAGGACAACAGTATATCAATTACTGATGGAGCCACCCTACTAAAAAAGACTTATAAATAAATAAAGAAAATCTTTATCACCACCAACATCATCATCATTATCCCTACCAGCATCACTACCACCACCACCATCACCATCATATCACCACCATAAACATGAAACCATTATCACCACCATCAACATCATCATCATCATCATAAACATCACCAGCACGGCAACACCACCACCACAGCCACCATCATCATCATCATCATCACCAAAATCCTCCTCCTCATCATCATCAATCACCACTATAAACATGACACCACCATCAACATCATCATATAAACATCACCAGCACGGCAACACCACCACACCACCACCACCATCATCATCATCACCACCACCACCACCACAATCCTCCTCCTCCTCATCATCACCACCACCACCACCACCACTACCATAATCATCATCATCATCATCTCAACGGCCATCGCCAACTATCTTTTCCCTGATTAGATGTCACTTTTTGTAATAATTTAAATTCTCCCATCTTCAAAAATTCTAATGACAGATAATTATATAAATCGCCTTAATAAAATCAAAGAACAGCATACGCATTTTCGCTAATATTCTACTATGTTGGATACGATATAGGAGTCTCCGAGGCCTTTCTTCGAGTTTCTTTGGCGCTCATCTCTTTGGCATCCAGCACAAGTACTTCCGGTATGACCCTCAAACCGTACGACACAAGCCGACGACAATCAGCCGACATTACAGCTTTCCCACCTCATCTACAACTCCTCCGGGATAAGATGATCGAAGGTGGACGCATTGATGAGGACGGTGAAGAAGATGACGAGGATAGAGATAGAAGCAGAAACAGCTGCTGTCCGACATGACGAAACATTATTTCGGCAAAGAGATATCGGAATTTTTAGAATAGGCCTACAGAGTTGGATTCGACAGGGTTATGTCAGAACGTTAATATCATGAATATGATTGAGACATAGACTGGTTTGAATTCCGAGATGGTGCATTTGTCTGTATGTGCAAATAATTTCTACAGTCAGGAGAGCGTTTGGTCAACATTTTCGTCCGACAAACTTTCCCTGATTTTGATTGGCCGAGAAACACTCTTACTATGGTAACTGTCGGATAAAACAGGACTCGGGGGGAAACGTCCGAAAATCCTTTAAACGCTCAGAGATTTTATACTTTCGTCTTGGGCCGAAAGGTGTGACATGGGTCGAACCTCGAATCTCAGAATCAATTCATAACTTCTCATCACATGTAGCTCGGATTATATACGCATGCCACAACGCCTTTCATGATTGAGACTCTTCATGTTCCGAAAAAAAATTGCAACCTCATTTTGGGGGAAGCATGCATGTGACTGTTAATAAGAAACCGCAACGCCACGGTTTTTAACAAAGGGTTCGGCTCGGTGATCTACATAATAGAAGTGACTTCAAATTATTCACACAGAAACATAAATAGAGTTATCAAGCCAGCGTATTTTATCCTTTCATTTATCATTTTGTATTTTTGTTTATTTCTTTTTTGATCCCTTGAAAAGCCAAAGTGGCTGTCACCACTTGCCCTGCATATATGACGCACTAGTTACTATGGTTACAGCAATAGCCAATTCGTATACCATGATGCGATCTGTAAAACGGACGGCAAATAATAAACACTTGTTTTAATGTTTCGATGACAAAAGTTTTTGATTATAGGACAAGTCCACACCAGCAAAAAGTTGAGTAAAAGAGAAAAATTCAATTAGCATAATACTGAGTATTTCATCAAAATCGGATGTAAAGTAAGAAAGTTATGACATTTTACATTGTTAACTTTCGCTTAATTTAACAAAACAGTTTTATAGACATCTTGTTCGGTACGCAAATGAGGTGACTGATGACGTCACCCACTTACTATTTCTTTTGAATTCTATTATGTGAAATATGAAATATCATAATTCTTTTCTCAATGTCCAGAGAAACAAAGATTTATTCCTTTCTGAACATGTGGAATAAGCATTGCTTAAATATCTTATGGTTCAATCAAGCTGGTCGTTATTGTTAAATTATTGTTAAACATATATATTGTATAATTCAAACAATAAAAAAAACAAAAGAAATAGTGAGTGATGTACATCATCGACTGTCCCATTTGCATGATACTGAGTTGTGCATAAATATAACTATTTTGAGGAAAAAGTGAGCCAAACTCCAAAATGTAATAATGTTCTTATTTTACATCAGATTTTGATGAAATTTTCAGCGTTATCATGGGTATGTTTGTTTGATTTTTCTATATTGATTCAAATCAACGTTTTTCTGGGATGGGCTTGACCTCTAATATCCCCTTTTTTGTTTCACTTGTTTCTACCTGAAATAATATCATACTGTACATTTCTAGATTACTGCAAGCAACAATTATTTAATATGCTAACATTGAAATATCGTTAATAACATTTCACAAATAATACCTTTATTTTTTGTATTCTCTCTAATCAAAATACACGTTCACATTCCATAAGCAAGTTGTAAAAATTATTTGAAACATGATTATAAATTACACAATAAATCCATAACAAGTATAATTATACAAATTATGGATCAAACCTCAAAGATACTGGAAATTAATACTAATGCGTTTCAGCAATTACAAAATGAAATATTAACAAGATGTATTAAATGATAAGAGAGAGAGAGAAAAAAAAAAGATTAAAATATTAATTATAATGATCAATGACAGTGGTTTGTGTTTCAGAAATCGGTCCATTAAGTATGAAGCACAGTCATGGCTACGCAAAAGTAGGAACACTGTAAAAACTGCGGTATTAAAAGTGACACCAATTGGTGTTAATAGAGGACCACACACTGAGGTGTTAAAATTACACCCTAGAGATTAAACATAACACCGAAGAGTGTAAATGTAACAACAAAAGGTGTTGTAATAACACCTATAGGTGTAAAACTAACACCACCAATTTAACACCGGTGTAAAATAACTGGTGTAGTCCTCTAAAACACCGGTTAACACCACAGTTTTTGCTGTGAATCTAAATACATTATAATAAGGGAATGGGGCACTGGTGATTTAGCCCCCGAAATGCTCAAAAGAGCCCTGGAAAATAAAAAAAAGGGGGGGGGGCTGGAAATCTCCTTTCATCACAATGTTAAAGCTCCAATGTTACAGATATAGGCAGTAAGTTGTGAAAAGCAGCCCCAAAAAATAATTTTGAAAATTGTGTGATATACACTCAATAATGATAAAAGAGATTTTGAACGGGCGGTGATGATGGGTGGGGAGGGGGGGGGATCAAACAATGGGCAAATAAATGCGCACTCCCCGTTTCAATGTGTCGATGCCAGGTTCAGTTGGACTTATAATTTGCTTGTGCTTACTTTTCCAAATCTTGTAGGAATCAAGACTCGAGCTACTTATAACTAGAATCTCATTCAGGGGCCCAGTGTCACAAAAACCTACAACTCTTGCAAATTTGCAACTTCCATGAAAATCTTAAAGATGATTGGCTGCTGAGCCCTGTTACCATCGGAGTTGCCATAATGGCAAAATTATGAATATGGGTAACTTTTTCATGAAGCGGGCCCCTGATGTATAGCATTGTATATGGTATAGTGAAAACAACTCCCACTTCCCTGGTGAACAGTGTACATCAGAGCGTTTGAAATGTTTGATATTTTTTTGAATAACAGGAACCTAGAATGATGTAAATGTATATGAAATTTGTAAGGTTGGATAAACTGTTTATGGTTGGATAAACTGTTTATGCAATCAATGTTTTAAATGACTGCAGTTAATTACATGTATATATTAACAAAATAAAATCCCATTCTTTTATTAAAAATCCCACACCGATGGCTGATATTTGAAACTGAAATTATTAAAAGCCATTTTTGGTAATGATATTTGTGGATATAAAAATTGCAATGATAGCGGAGTGTTCTTGAACGGAGGCAGGTCGCACCTGCATGACCTGCCAAATAATTATTCCAAAAAAAAAGCCCTATCGTTGGTTAGTGATTTTCGACTCCTCTAAAATACCCGGCTAAAATAATATCAATAATATTCCAGCCCAGTATTCCAGCAATTGTTTTTGTTTCAGTGTTTTAGTATATTTTGCCTGTATCAAAATTGTTTGTGCTTTTTGCATCTCCACGTATTTCAGCAATTATATCATGATTTACCTCAAGGTTATTTTGCTTATTTTATGTTGATTTACTCATTTGTATTCACGCGGAATTATTATGTAAAACAATATTTCACAGAACAATCTAATTCTTAACATTTACTATATGAGCATGTCGTACTGATATATTCATTTCATTAATAGACTAACTGACTCAAAGTGAACAGTCAATTTATTGATGGATGGTTCGATAGATCTATTGTTAGACCGAGTGGCTGAGTGATCTAGTTGAAAATGATTGATTAACTGAATGATTAATAGACTGTATGAATTGAGATTGATTGTCAGATAGAATTGATCCATCAATTGGTTGCTGAACAAAAGTATATAGATGTGTGACTGACTGCTTGAAGTGAATACTTTAATGATTGATTGCTTGATGATTGATTAATTAATTAACGATTGATTGATTGGATGATAAAAGGGGTACTCCAAGCTGAAAATAATGATTTTTAAATAAATAGACTATAAAATCACAGAGTAAAATGATGAAAATTTCATCAAAATCTAAAAAAAAACACAATAACTTATTGAATTTTAAGTTTAGCAATACAATGTTAAAACAGTTACATGAACGTCGTCATGAATATTAATTAGGTGGGCTTATGATGTCACATTCCAACTTTCCTTTTTTTCGTTTGTCATTTCATAAAATCAAAATTATTTCATAATTATTTTCATAAATGTATGGATGATAATGATATGTCTTACTTATGATAAAATAAGTTAGTAGAGATAAATATGGAAAGGTACTAAATCAGTTGTCAATCCAATTTTTATAGTTCTTGGAGGACAAAATTTGAATGAACGTAATTCTAAATAATAAAATATAAAAGTACAAGTGGGAAGGACGACGCCATCACTTTGCTCATTGAATATTCATGAAGACATTGCATATAACTCTTCTCAAAACTAATGCAAATATTCAAAATATCATAAGTTCATTATTCCATCAATTTTTATAATATCTTCAGTGCTTTCTTTGTCTGATTTTTCTTTATCCATTCAAATTATTATTCTCTTCAGCAAAAGTACCCCTTTTAAATAATTCTAGACTGATTCATCGACTGTCCAAATTGAATCAGTGATGATTGGATTGATTCACTTAGTGAATATGTGATTGGCAGACTGATTGTTGAATAGTTGATTGATTGATATGCTGTCTGAACGAATAAATTCTGATCGATTGATTGATTAATACTGATCGATAAAATGACTGAAACGAATAATTGAATGAACACTGATTTCTTGATGAGTGATTAATGATTGATTGAGTAATTGATAATTAATTGATTAGTGATTGATTGATTGATTGAAAATCGGTTGATTGATTGGTATATTGTTTGATACAGTTTGTGGTTGGGTTGATAATTTGCTTGATTTGATTATTGAAATATACCGAATAATCTATTGACGTAACAAAATCGAGTGAATAGTATGGGACGATTGAACAATTGAAATACTGATTGCTTGATCAATATTGGTCGGTTGATGAAATTCCTGGACAAGTTAACGAATGATTGATGAATTAAGTGACAAAAAGAACAGTTCGTAGTATATCTCGGTCATATTTGCTCTACAGCGGCCGTACGTATTGGTTTGAATAACAGTGAATAAAATGGCTGTTTTCGACTCGCCGTCGGCTCGCCGTACGGCGCGCCGTTTAGCAAATGTGACCGAGGTATTACTTCATGGAAAATTTTGGTCAAATGACCTTTCATTTCTTTCATTATGATAAGCAGAATACAAAGCAAGATATTACGAAAGCATGCATTACCTAGCAGGATGAAGAAATTTAATAGACATAGTGACTAGAACATAATATAGCAACGATGAACAGTCTGTCAAGGTATTTGTTGCATTTCTACTTTGAATGCATATTATAGCATGCTGTACAATGGACTTGGCAAATTGTGAAATACTAGTCGTTCGTGGACACATTGTTGTTTTTTGTGGATGTAAATGAAAAACACAATTCAAAAGAATACATGAATAATCAAGACATCAAAGTTATTGCTTATCTCATTAAATTTTAAACTACGTGTCACTTTAGTACCAAGGATCTTCCTGTGATTATGCGTAGAATTCTCTGATCATGCGCAGAGTGGAACTATACGAACTGGCTTATTGACCCATCGGTCAACTGCTTCATTGATTCATTTGTTATTTATGATACAATCATTAACTTTTGTTTAATAAATTATTGCTGGTAAAAATGTACACGACGGTGCCTAAAGTGACACTCATAAATTCCATTTGTAGGAAATGAGGGTAAAACACAAAAAAGTTCTATAAACGTGTCTAATAATCATTGTGATCAATACCATGATTGAAGAAATTAATATGATATTATGCAAGGATTAAAAAACATCCATCACAAAAGTATTGGCCCGTATTCTGAATAAGGTCTCATTAAAACCTCGGGTTAAGGTAGTTGTTTGTCTATGGATAGCCATTGTGATACAAAACATGTAGGAGCGGTTCAATATTATATGAACACACTTGGCGTACAATTCACCCATACTTATTCTGAAGTCGATTCAATTTAAACTAAAGTTTAAAGTTGTGGTTTATCTATGAATTGCCAATATTGGCATAATTATTAATAACAGTATAGAATTTCAGTGAATCAGCTCATTTTTTCTCTCAAATCATTCTTAACTGTTTCGGAATGATAAACTATATAGCTTTCTTCGCTATTCACAAGATATGAAAGAGCATACTAGTAAAACATATAAGAAACATACAATGTAACAAAAAATAAAATGACATGTTTGGCTTTCAATAATTTATCACATAGTTAGACCGTGGTCTAAAGTTATACCGGACTTCAGAATGCGGGGATAATGTTTAACAATAACTAACTTGGTTTTTCTTTACGACATTCAAGCATAGGGGAAAAACAGAGTAAACATAAGAAACGTAGTAAACATGTTTTATAGGCTTATATAATTTTATAACGATGGGGGCTTGTTTAGCTTCAGTAGACCATGACCCAGGGCCCCCAGTGCCCCAACTCTTTGAAGCACTGAAAGAGTGCTTTTTTACGCAAGTAAAATGCCCTTAACGAACGTGTCAGCGCCCCTTTCATCAGAAGAGGAACCGGTTTAGGTGTTAGCAAGTACCATATCTTGTATCAGTGTCAAATATTACCCAAAAATCCCCCCTCACGAACGGGTTCTGTGCTACTTTCACATGAGAAGAACCGGTTTTATGTCTGAGCAAGCGCTCCCCTGCCTTCTTGCAAGTGTACTTTCTCGAATAAGTGCCCCCTTTTTTCCAAGAAAAGTGCCCTTTACGAACACGTCCTGTGCCCCTTTTACTGGACCTCTAGAAAGTGCCCTTTACCATGTTATAGGTGCCCTTTCTGGCTTTCTCGTATCAGTGCCCCTTTTTACCCAAGAAAAGTGCCCCTCACAAACGTGTTCTATGCCCATTTTATCTGAGAAGGACCCGTTTTATGTCTGAGCGAGTGTTCCCTTGCCTCCTTGTAAGTGCAATATCTCGAATCAGTGCCCCATTTTAACCCAAGAAAAGTGCCCCCCCCACGAACGTGTTCTATGTCCCTTTCACCTGAGAAGGACCTGTTTTATGTGTTAACGAGTGCCCCTTTTCCTCCTCATAGGTGCCTGTTCTTCATATCAGATAAGTTGTCCCGAAAAACCACTCTTTTCCTGCTCGATGAGCGCTTGGTTTCTTCAATTAGCGCCGTTCTGCTTCCTTCTGCAAGTGCACAAGAATGACAAAACTTGTAAACATAATAAAATAATTCCAAGTGCCTTAAATTTCATAAGTCATTGTGAGTGGGGTAGATAAGCATTTTTTTTTGGGGGGGGGGGTAAAATAATGGCCGTTCACAGGGGGGTGCAGTTGTCCCCCCTCCGCAATTTTTTTGTTGTTGAAAACTCACATTTTTACTGCAAACAAAAACCAAAAGTATGCACAAAATCCATAACTTTCACTTAATGAAATGCAAGAGCGCATCAATGATAAGCTCGGTCGCTTCACTTCCTCGCTTTTGATTTTTCCAAAAAAGTTAACGTGTGCTGCACCCGGCAAAAGATGTCTGCATGACCGCTAAGTTTTCGAAAGAAAAGGCGCCATTATTTCCCTGTACCCCCTTTCAACTACTCTCTGCCGCCCCTGCCATGACCGAAAATAATTGGACTGGACTTCAGACTGACGATTGTGTTTACCTGTACAAAAACGCCCCTTAGAAGGTGAGACACAGCAGGCCGTCATTGTCTATTCGCAAATGATGACGTATTTATGAAGGGCCACGTGACAGTCGATTAAACAGACCAGTGCTGATGTTGATAGACAATTTTCATTGCGTTCATGGTACTGCTATTGAATTACAATAGTGAAGTACATGCACAAATCAATTTCGCAAACCGGTTTTGTTAATTCCTCGCATTACATGCACAAATTACGAATCAACTCAGTGGACACTGTGTAACTGTATTTATTAATCAACTACTAGAATTCAATATAACCGTCTGATTGTATATCTGTTGTAAAGATATTCCGGATGTATAGCACGGACGATAAACGTAATCTCTGCCAAGAGGAAGCAGATTCTAGAACCACTGATCTGTCACAACAGCATGCGTCCTACCCTCGAGCACCACAATACCAGTATGGCACCCAGGCTCCTCCTCATGATCAACAGACCTACTGCTACCCAACACAACCTGTTGCTCCTCCACCAAGTGTGCTTCCTTACGACCTCGATCAGGTGATGGTAGTCCCGTTCGTACCTCGAAATAGGGGTGTGTACTCTCCCAAATCACTTACCCTGGCAGTCATCCTCTGCATCCCAATCCTTGGTCTGTTCGGAGCGCATCACTTCTACCTTAACAACATGCTGCTTGGTGGTCTCTACTGCAGTACCATGGGTATCTTTGGTATCGGATGGGTTGTGGATTGGTTCAGGATCCCGTGGCTCGTTAAGAGGTGCAACCAAGATATGAAGGAGGCGCACGAGAAGGGCCATTGGCTGTTCTCTATCAACAGATTCATTGGTCCTCTTACGAAGATCTCCTTGATCGATGCATACCTCATGTGGCTGCCCCCTATGGGCTTATTTGGTGAGTAGAATGTTTTTCTCTCCAACATTGTTTGAATACAAGTTGATTATTGGAATCTCAGCTCTCACGATAATTATATTGAATGTTTTTGGAGGCTTCTGTTGAGAATGATTGTATATGCCTAGTTCATCAAACGTCGTTTAGAAGGGAGAAATACATTAATTTAGTGTCAATCGATCTCAAACAAAGTACGTAGCTGTACATACTCTCCATTCAACGCCAGATTCCCTCATACGAGCCTTGAGCACTATACAGAGTGGACTTGGCCAAGACCAATTTGTTATTGATATTAAATGGCCTTGTAAATACTTCACGATCTTAACAAATATAGGCTTTAATGTCTATTTGTCGATGGAAAGGTATTTATAGAGTAGTCAGCATTGAATGTATATAATTAATGGCTGTAAATCAAAGTCATTCTATCTGAAATAAGAAAATGAATTGGAATGATATTCTTCATCTGTACTCTCTTTTATTCACCATCACAGGAATTCATCACTTCTATCTTGGACGCACCCGTTATGCCGTGTTCCAAACCTTTACCTTTGGCTTGAATGTGATTGGATGGACTGTTGATCTGTTTCGGATGCCGTGGCTAGTCCGCAAGGCCAACGAGGATGTTACCAAGATGAAAGCTGGCACCAAGGTCGAAGACCCGTCATACTCACTCATGGATGCCTATCTTATGGCTGTTCCTCTAGGGCTGTTCGGATTTCACCATTTCTACCTTGGTAACACCAGGCGAGGTATCCTCTTCCTCTGCACGTTTGGAGTCTTTGGTCTGGGATGGCTAGCAGACCTGTTCCAAATGCCACTGATCGTCTCTGAAGCGAACAAGGAAAGGCAGCTCCGGGAACGACTGAATGGAGCACTCACCCATCAGCAAAATCAAGCGTCCGCAACGACTGTGGTTGTCGTACCTGCTGGAGATAGATACCAAGCCACAGCCGGTTACCTCATTGAGCAACCTCCAGCTTACTCAGCCCGAGATACAACCGAATATATCGCCGGACCAAAATAATCACGATCTTGCTGTACAAAACGTGCAATTACCACCACAAAATTGCTACAACTCGATGGCTGGATCCGAAAAAGGAGACAAATTTTCTCAAAATAAATTAGACCCTGTATTCTATTTATACGCAAACAACATCGCTTGCGTTCATAATTAATTGTTAAATCATTGTATCTAAGAAAAGTGGTTTCCACGTTCTTGTGACTTTATGCTATTAACATTTAAGTCAATAGGCTGATTTATAAAGCTAGTGCAGTGGTGAATAACAAACTATGTCTGCCTTCCTCTTCATTTGTCATTCCTCGTCGAGTTAGACTGAATGAGGACATAGGTGACTTCGGTGCATCATTTGATCACGATATGTGAACTGAAAATGTTATAAGCCAGTTTTGATTGTGAAGTACCATTTTTTGCAGCTATCGGCGTCCATATTCCTTTTGGAAATCAACAGAAATATGTTTGCTTTACATCAGCAATGAATCCAACACCCGACATGATATTAATTCACTGTCATGATATCTATGTTGAGTTTAATGGATTTGTATGTATATTCTATTTCTTTATGCGTGTTCTATATTTTTTTTTTACATTTGCAAACCAGAGAAATACAGAGATCAATGTATCAATCTATAATTTACTGGACCTCGAGAAGAAGGTGGAATCAAAGGGGAATTCAAAAACCAGTCATGTGTAGATCAAACCATCACAAACACAAACAATGCCATAATGGATCTCTACCTGTGAAAAAACTTCTTTTGGGGGGGGGGGGTGCAGTCTTTCATACGTAATTACGTATCTAAACAATGACAGAATGAGCTAGCATGTTGTAAAGCTGCGAGCTTCTTCAAATTGAATTATGTCGCCTGGCGAAAGTTTACAGACAGAGGTATATCGTTAAAGTAGACGGTAGGTTGTACTTCTTTTTAAAATTAGACCATGGACTTATGACATTATTTTACTTCATTTTTGTTAAGAATTGTCAAATGTATGGATGTGTGATCACAACATTTGTACGTTCAAATCAAACTTTGTAATTATGGGTAATTTGATTTGATATTGCTTTTTAATTTATGATCATGAATGTTATATTTTACTTTGTTCAATTTTGTTTTATGAGAGAAGAAAATAAAAGATTATAAAAAAAACGTAGGATGCGACTTTTTGAAAGGACAGAAAATTTGTGTAGTATCAACAACATCAGCTGGGGCACTAGTCCAGACTGATCATGACTTGCGTGCGCATGTGTGTGTTTGGTTATATGTATATTATTATGTGCGTGTCACGAAATATTATTATTATCAATGCTGCTATTCTTCAGTCACGTATAGATTTGTTTTGTTGTTTTTATATATTTTGTAACTTTTGTTTTACGGACTTGCTGAAAACTACCTTGTCTGCTGATAACAAGTTTTTTTTAAATCGTATTGAAATATATAAACAAACAAACAAAATCTGTAACATTAGGAAAAGATCTGTGACTTCTGTCGAATGGATATTTTAGATGGATACAATGTTTTATATTTGAAGGGTCGACGAAATACTTTAAAAATCCAATATTTTTTTTTGTAAATTACATGATGTATAGACGCCTGTATATTGCCATGGTTTTTATCATTGTACTATTATCATTGAAAGAATACATTTCGTGAATAAATGTGAATAAACAGAAAAGATAAATATGTTCATCACCCGTCGGTCTACTTTTCTTCATCATAATTTCGATTCTTTTTGAAAGAAATGTTATGCTTTACATTGCATTGAAGTTCAGCTTTAGACAGAAATAAAACTAAAAACTTATAATCTGACATATGGACTTCACGTATTATTGGATGAATTACCTTATTTATATATTTTTTTCCTTTTATTAAAAAAGAACAATTACTATAGTACCATGTCTATAGCATTGAGAAAACACTTCTTAAGCCAATATTTCATCACACATTAGAAAATTACGAAAATAAAACATGACCATATTATTCTATACTGAGCTAAAGATTTGTTTTTATTATTCTAGATATATTTTGGATAAAGAAATGAGGTAAAAGTACAAATAATAATATAAAAAAAGGAAGTAAAAAAAAAAACGAAGTGGAGTTCTCAAACACCGGTATAGTTCACAGTATTTACTTTTAATTCTAGAAATTCATAGATCAAACATTATGATTGTCGATTTCATTTTGGAATACAAAATGTATAAAGGAACTGAGGAGGATTAGAGTTAATCTCGCGAGAATGGTGCAGCGTTTAATTAGCATCCCAGTGATGATGATGATGATAATAATGATGAGGATGAGAATGAGGATGTTGATGATAATGATGATGGTGATGATGATGTTGATAATGATGATATTGATAATGATGATGATGATGACGAAAACGATGAGTGTTGTGACGTTGCTACAGATGGTGATGCTACTGCAGATGATGACGATATTGACAGTATAGGTAATTTTAATGATTTAAATTAATGATTTTGATGATGATGATGATGGTAAAGTGTTGGTGGGGTGGGGTGTGGTGGTGTTGGTGATATCAACTAATCAATTAAAAACACATTAGATTTATATTGTTATATCTTACAACATCAACTGAGATCATAATTATAGCATATCAGGCACGAAGAGTTAATAGCATAAATGGTGAACGCGGGCTTTCTCAGCCGCATCATCATAATCAAATTCAACAATTCTATTAACAGAGAGACTTTAAGATCTCAACAATATCATGTATGTTTTTATTTCATGTTATTTCTGTTTCCTGTTGATTCATGGCACCCAGGCACTTTTTTCATTCTACATTCTTTATCACACGTGTTTCGGAATAGAATAACATGGTGCTATATTTTGTGCCTATGATGATTGTAGTGAGAGTGATGACGGCTAAACAGCGACAACGACGACGAGTTCATGATTGTAATGGTGATATTGACGATGATCTCTTCCCCTTCCCCGCCCCACTCCCCCCCCCCTCTCTCTCTCTCTTCCATGCTGTGTTTTATCTTCTCTTTCCCATGTTTCCCTGATCTCCTCATCCTCCATCTCTTCCTCTCCTTCTTCCCTTTTCTATTTTGATACCACTTTATTTGTCCAATATATTGGCATCATCATAATATATTATACTAATCAAAAGTGGACTTTGATATTGTAAATATGAAATCGCCATGGTGACGACGAAATTCATTTTGTCCGCGATAAAAGGACACAACCACTCTACATGTACATGTATACACAATGGATTAAACAAAAGAGCTTGTTAGAGTCTTATTTTTGAATTGCTTTTCTTGTCATCTGTTATTCATTTACGTTTAGAAGGAACGGTAACATTACATTCGGTGCAAAGGAAAGCGTAAGTAAATAGCTACATTTACCCCCACCCCTAAATCATGAGAACGGGTTTACGGTTTGAAAATGATAAAGTTATCTTAGAAATAACTAAGACAAGAGCTCGAGATCTTTTTTGTCCTATTGTGGTTTGTGATTTTAGAGGATTCCAACGGACAACCAAGAATAAACTCATTTATAGTTATTACACCCAGTTATATCACTTTAGTTTTTATAAAATCACGATGTTGTTTTGGTAAGAACAAAATATGAAAACAATTATATGATCAATTGACATTAGAACAGTAATCATATGTATAGTGTTTTATGTTATTTACTTATAGCTAAACCGGGTATAGATTTTTTTTCATTGCTTAGCTATTGAACCTAAGTCACCAGACTTGGATTGATAAATTTAAAACATGCCGAAAGTGGGCGGGAGCATAATCATGTGACCAACCAAAAGATGACATCATATGCAATATTGGTAAAAATACGTCGAGTGTGAATTCGTGCGATTCTAATATCGCCAGAGCACATGACTTAAGCAAACTCTCCGTTGGGTCGTCGAGAGCACGTAAAGCATCGAGAGAAGGTAAACATACGAGGTATCCGGCCAAGTACAAAATTGAACTCCAAGCTTTTCTTGCTTTCAGTTTGTGAGCAGAGGACCAGATGGTAACCGTTGTTTTTTATCGTCGATAAATTCATGCAGTATAAATGGTAGAGAAGCTCCGTTGAGAACAAGGGGCAAGGAATTGGAGATACAGCCTTACATGCCTACCTTGTTTCGATCTTACACTATTTATGATAAAGAATTTTGAATATCACAAATAAATTTGGTATATCAGACGACAAGATGGCGTCGAATTCAGATAAAGTTGTACCTCAAGGAGGGGTGTCACCAGGCACAGGTGGATACCAGAATCCAGGAGCTGCCGCACCCTCGTACCCCAATGCGTCTACCAGCTACCCACACCCTAACCCACCCTACCAGCATACCACCCAGTACCCCTACCCACCTGTGGCGCCTCAGCAGCCTCCTCAACCGCTTCCGAACTTCCAGCCTCCTCAGCAGCTTCCCAACTTCCAGCCAGATCAAGTGACAGTGATTCCGTACCATGCGTCAGTGAGGGAACTTAACAAGTCAACATCTCTGGCTGTTATCCTGTGTGTCCCGATACTTGGGATGCTCGGACTTCATCATTTCTACCTCAATCGACCTTACTTCGGTTACATCTATGCCTTTACATTAGGTAAGTTGATCTTCAGGTTCGCTGGTGTTGATGACCATGACGATGCGAACGATAATGATGGTGCACATGGTGGTGATGATGATGATAATTTGGTTTATTATAATGATGATCAGAATGATGCTGCTAATGCAGATCATAGAAGTGATGATGAATATGAGAATGACTGTGACGGTGGTGGTGGGGGCAGTGGTGATGATATCGCAGATGATACTGATTTTTGGTGATGATGATGATGCCAAACAAAATGAATGCGCTTGGTCATAATTCTAATGCCATGACAATATGATTATTTCAGGTAATGCGTAATGTGAAATAAAGAACATGAGTAATTGTTCCCTTGAATGTTTCTTATATCGAGGATGTGTGGAACGTTTCTTATATCGAGGATGTGTGGAACGTTTCTTATATCGAGGATGTGTTGGTGATAATGACATTTTGTATGTTTTCTTTCTTATTTTCTTTTTCTTTCTGTCCATTTCTCCTTTGTTGTTGTTAGTGTGTTATTTGTTCAGCTTCGATGTCTGATTAATATGTAAGCGGGGGGGGGGGGGGGGGCTCAAGGGGCGGAGAATGCATATTAATACATTCCTTCATTCAATTTGCTTAGCTGTTACGTTATGTCATATTGTCTAATTGCTTTAGCTGCAGACAGTAGTCGTTAAAAAATTTATACATTTTTTTTTTATTTTGGATTATGTTTCAATCCTGATACAATTTATCTGCTATGATTATTTTCTAATTGTCTATGTCATTTGATTTGTGTATTCACAGCTGCAACTGATTTTTTTATATTAATGTATGATATTTCTATATTATGTATGTATGAATTTCATTTGAAGTGAATGAATAATAAATATCACTACAAAACAAAAAACATTTGACATACCACTATTAACCGAAAGCACAGTCAACAAGGTCAGGGGTACCAGATGGAAGCTTTCGAAAAAAAAAATACATTCATATTTTATTGAAAAGGTCATGTATGAAGATTTTATTTAGTTGTAGGTTGATGTTAAATGATATAGATATACTTCAAATGAACAAAACGCATCAAGTTTACAAGTTGTTATGATATACCCTCGGTAGTCTAAATGTATTTTAATATTTTCTTTTATATCCAGGACTGTTTGCTCTCGGATGGATCATTGATTGGTTTCGTATCAAGTCCCTCGTCAAGAAATGCAACCAAGAGACTCGAGAAGCCCAGATCCGTGGCTACAAGCTCTACAGCCCTATGTACCCTGGTCCACTAACCAAGATCTCCCTGTGTGATGCCTATATGCTCTGGCTTCCACCCATTGGTCTCTTCGGTAAGTGGATCTTCCTTCCACCCTGGAATAACATGGACCTATCATTATTGACAATAGGGCCATGGTTTTACGAACTTACATTTAGTTTCTGCTTTCAAAACTATTGCGTGTTTTTATGTGGAATTCCATGCACAGTATATTCTACCACTTTACTTTTAAAACAAACAGAAAAAATGAAAATGCGATCTGTCAATCTTGAAGGGAATAGGTTTAAAAAAACAACAAGATTCAATACCAAAGCTATTAGCAATTTCAATTCCATTTCTCTGATACGGAGGCAATATTAACTCTTCGGATGAAAATACTGAACAGTCGGTTGTTGGTTTCGCAAAAGAGAAGACATCTGAAAGTCAACTCGGGGGCGTTGTTTGATATACTTTCTTCAGCGAAATTTACTAAATTCTTGCCAGATAAAATTTAAAAACAGCATTTTTCTTTAAAATAATCAACATTTACCGTATAGGCCTATTATGGGACTTCATTGTTTTATTTTCAGAAATCTTCTGATAAGCACTCACTCAAAGAGTTCTTTTCGTTTTTTCTTGTTATAGGTTTCTACCAGTATTACCTTGGTCGTAGCCGATATGGTATTTACCACACTTTAACATTCGGTCGCTGTGGCCTCGGATGGTTGCTCGATTTCTGCCGCCTTCCTGCAATGGTCCGTAAGGCTAATGCCAACATCGCCATGATGAAGAAAGGTATCCGAATCGAAGACCCTCCTTACTCTGTCTGCGACGCCTACACATTGGCTTTCCCTCTCGGCATCTTCGGGCTACACCACTTCTATCTCGGAAACACCAGAAGGGGGTTCTTGTTCCTCTGCACGGCCGGGGTCTTCGGATTGGGTTGGTTGGCGGATCTCTTTCAGATGCCTTTGATCGTGTCAGAAGCGAACAAGAATCGGGAGCTGAACCAGCGGCTGGTCACTGCCGAGGCAAATAACGAAGCACGGGCTGTCCACACCACGGTCGTCGTGACACACTCTGCTAACTCGGGCTACACCAATGGTCCGGGTGATTCCAATGGGCAGGTCGTTTCTCTTCCTGGGCAAGTCAGCGGACAGGTCCTAGCCGGAGGGGCAGTTGGGGCTACAGGTGGGCACGTCAACGAGCCACCACCGGTCTACAAGCCCGAGGCTGGAGAGGGTGAAAGCGTCATGATTGCAGCTAATGATCATGAGAATACGGGGCAACCAGGATTCGGGCAAGGTACCTCGTCCTCACAAGCAGATACCAAGGAGAAGAAAGATTTTCTTAACTAAGATATTCATTATAGACAAGAAAGAAAGAAAGAATTTTAAGTTGCATAAACATAATAAAGAACCAGAATAGTACCCCAAAAAAAATCAAAGAGAGTTAAATTAATTAGAAAATTCAGATTTAAGCATTATGTGACAAAACATTCCCAGTGTTATCTCAGCCTATCCTGCATGCCGCTGTCAAACTCTTTAATGATAATGTTCGTAAGAAGTATTGATTGAATGGGGTATGATATCGGTATAAAGTGATACAGGTATACCGACTTTGATAAATTTGTATGAAACCACAGAAATATACTGAAACGTCAAAAGTAATGTTAAATATAACTGTCATTAATATCACGTCAAATTTTATTAAAATTCTCTCGTAACAAATCTGACCAGCACTATTTATTTTCCCATAGTTTCTTTATTTTTAAATCTTGTATATTAGTACTAAAGATTTGCATATTTGCATTGTAAAACTTGCAGAAAGAGCAGAGTGGGTATAGAGGGGTGAAAGTTTCGTTTTTCTAAAAGGTGAAAATACTGTTTCATTTTCTTGTTTCTATTTCTGAATCAATGTCTTCTTCTTCATTACTATCGTTCTTATTCAAAATGTATTGTGCCATCTAACTCTATGGAAACAGAACACTATTTTATTCTGATGCATCCTATTAGCCTGAAATGTTGTTGGATTTCTTGTTCAGCTTATATATATAGTGTTATGATCTGATAATTGCATATACTGTTCTATATATATTCTATGTTTGACAAATGCAATCTATTAATCAATTATTAGATTTGTCATAATCACACTCTATATATTTCGCCTTCTTTTCTCATTTTCATATGTCGTTCATAGTCTCTAACACTCGAGTTACACTAAAAAGGTAGCGTTGATGTAAATAATTATATAATATAATATCAATCTCACAATTCGGATTGTGTTATTTTTCAGAGAAGTTTGGGGGTCATATGGAGGGATGCATATAGAAAGGGAGGAAGAGAGAGAGAGGGGTAGTAAGAGAATGAGGAAGGGGCACAAAGAAGGAGAGATATAAAGTGAGAGGGAAAGAGGGGGGAGAAGAGGGGATGGAGTGAGGAAGGCGAGTGAATTAGCAAGAGCGACGTCTGTGAAAAAGAGGAGAAAGAAGAAATTTTAAGGATAAGGTAAGAAAAACTCAATAAAATAAAAAATATTATATTCCAAAATCATGACCACCAAAAGGACCCCCCTCCCCACACACAAAAATCAGTGAATCTCACTAACGTTTCCCTGCCAGAACGAAGTTGATTTGAAAATAGAGTAAATAAACAAAACGATCATAAAGCTGACAGTTTCATCGTTATTATATAAACAAACTTTTGAAATGTAATTAATTTGTAAGTAAACGAAAAAAAAAGAGGAATCTATGGGGTCAAGCATGCACCCACCTTTTTCTTCTGTGTTTCATCAATGTTTCCATAACACAGAGTTGCCAACTTTGTAACTCAAGCCAACGAAAGCATCAAGCCAACAATAATCTGATATAAAAATACAAAATAGTGTGCGACTATGATATCATCAGTTCCCCCATTCGCATGTTGTGCATACATGGATGTATAGAGATTTTTTTCGGGGGGGGGGGGGGCGCATACAAAAATTCTGAAAAAAACCCTCAAAAGCTAAGGAGCAAAGAAACCGAGCTGGTGATAGGGCGCTTTTGAATTTCTAAAGGGAAATTGAAGGACTTTTCGCGCATACTTTTTTTTTGGGGGGGGTTAAACTTTACAGTAAAAATGTCAGTCTTCAAAATTGTATTTAATTATTGATGTGGTCTTCTTTATACAGGGTAGCCCTTTCAATACCGAAAACTGTTTTGCTAAGGGGTCCTCTCTTCGGGGGAGAGGAACAATAAATCGCCCCCCCCCCCCGCTACAGTAAACATTGTGTGCATTCATGACTCAAGCTTTCTTATTCTACAACCGATTAAAAAAAAATCATCCAGTGTGATGCTTGTTTGATTGTCCTCTTTTGGGGTGAAATAAAAACCAAATAATGATGAGATGAACCTGACCTTCAATATCAAAACGGAAATGCGAAAGGAAAGTGGGCATTTATAGAATAATAATAGAAGAGGAATATTTTACATGGGCAGTCATTACAAATATAAATGGATGAAAGGTAGATAGTGGGAGCTTGTTTTGATAAAAGGGCACTCATCATGCCAATCGGAGTTAGTGCAATTTTGGAACAGTTTTCGTGTTCATTTGGGAGCAATGCCCTCGGAGATGCTTATGGGACCTCGAACAATGTAAAACGAACCCCAAATAGAAAATGGGCACTTATCAAACCCAATGTATAACACTGTGTTATATTGTACCCTCGTTCTTTGGAAACGCCTACATGAAGGAGAGGGAAAAGGAAAGTTTATAGGGGTATACAGAAAATGGAATAGAATGATTTTATTGGGATATAATGTAAGTGTTACGCGCTTCAGAAGAGACTACTATTTATTTTTACGATATTATATTAAATACTTTATGCAGCATTGTGTGTTTTTTGTTTCTGTTAATGTATATTAAGTTAAAGTATGGTGATTTACATGTGTTTTATCTGCATCTAAAGTAAAAGACTATTATTTGCTTTTCATTTGGACGTTCAGTTCACTATCATGACATCATTAAGGGTGTGTCTTTAATTGACGTCATTAAAATCTCGGAGATCCAATGGTCATCGCGAGATTATCTTATTTAAAACTGAATAAAATGGATGGGGAACTGACATAGATATGATTATCTTATCCACTTTAATATGCAAATTTGCATTCAGGGCGTCAGGTTCAATAGATTTCCTAACGTGAATTATCAATATGATGGCAAAGACGCGATAGTTGTTTGCATTATCGTCGACCATGCCATGGTATAACTATATTTACAATGTGTTCGGCCAGTTTTATCGCACCATGTGTAATTATTAACGATTCCATGCGATCTTTGCGCCCATCTGAAGCAACTATTAACTCCTTTTGTTGATTAAAACGGATGACTTTAGGTGAGATATTCATGCCAGTCATGTGAGGTAGTGTAAGATGACGTCATCTGCTATACGAAGTATACTGATGGGCCTCTAATTTCAAGACCACAGTGTCTTTCAAAATACAGGCATTTCGTTTATTTAAGACAGCTGACTGGACCATGTTGATATAGGAAGGGGTGTGGTGCTGTTCGCAAAGAGTTTGATTTAGTGTAGGCCCTATTTGATGAAAGAATATCGCATTAAAATCAACCAACAAACGGGAACAAACGCAGTCAACATTTTGAAATTTTGCTCCTTCCGTCGATCTGCAGACAATTTTCTATTGATGTTCTGGTCTCATTACTACAGCAGATAGGACCAAACCGATTCAATATGACCCAGGTAGTGGTTCCAGATATGCAGACGGCTCAACGTCAATTCCAAGAGCAGGAGGAAAGAAATCGGAGCAACATGCCACAGTACACAGACGAAGTATACCTTACACCGAGCCATACCGCCCAGGACCGAAAATTCGCCGTGGCCACCATCCTGTGCCTGCCGTTCATGGGGTTGTTCGGAGCGCATCACTTCTACCTCCGCCGGAAGTTCTTTGGGACAGTCTACGCCTTCACGTTGGGGTTGTTTGGTATCGGCTGGTTCATTGACTGGTGTAGGATAGAGCCCTGGTCAGGAGATGCAACCAGGACACATCAGAAGCCAGAGCAAAGGGGCACTGGATACACAGCAAGAAATATCCAGGCTATCTCACAGATAAAACATTGTTGGATGCAGTATTGCTCTGGCTCCTCCATTTGGCATATTCGGTAAGGTGCTAATAAACTCATTTTCAGCACGGTGATACTTCCAAAAAGTATCTGTTTTTTTTATACAGAGCATAAAAAAGTATATACTTAAGATGGATGTCTCCACATTCCAAAATGTATCATGTAGTATTATTTATATATATATATATATATTATATTCTGCTTTTGTTTTTTTACAACTTAGAAAAATATAATAAGGTATAGATATATTTCAAGTAGATTGTTAGAATGTATGTATGCATGTGTTATTCATTATGTCATTTGCCTATGTTATGCTGAGAAAAAATTATTACACTTGAATATACTTTTGTTATTGGAATGTGGAAATAGATAAATCAAATCAAAATCAATATACAATGCCGTTAAAATTTTCATCAATTCAGCAGAAAATGATTGTAAGATACTTCAATACCAGTTTGATATCAATTTCAATTAACCATTATTTTGTGGGTCGACAATGTATTTGTAAGCGTTTTAGTATTTTGGTGTAAATTATACAACTGGAGGAAAACAATAAAACCTTGCACGGAGTACAATAAAGTTATAAAATAAGCAATAAATAAATTGCGATTAAGGAGAAAAGTGTTGGCAAAACTCCGATCCTCGAATCAAAATTAATGAAAGCCTATCATGATGTGCGTGTCTTTGTGTTTCATACTTTATCAAAAAAGACCCCTTCTTTTCGAACATGTAGGTCTATACCACTTCTACCTCGGACGAAAGCGATACGGCACGTACCAGGCCTGCTCCGTTGGCTTCTTTCTTTTCGGTTGGCTCATGGATATCTTCAGACTCGCCTACATGGTGGAGAAAGCCAATACGGACGTGAAGCTGATGAAGAAAGGGGAGCGGGTAGGTGAAGACCCTTACAAGACATCCGATGCGTATCTACTGGCGTTTCCTCTAGGTTTCCTCGGGCTTCATCACTTCTACTTGGGCAACAGATCAAAGGCGATCCTCTACCTGTGCACCTTGGGTGTCTTTGGGATAGGCTGGATCACCGATCTTGTCCAGATGCCTCTGATTGTCAAGGATGCGAACAAGAAGCGAGAGTTGAGTAACAGGCTGCAGAATGCACTAGTTCAAGGAGGACAGCCTCAGTCAAATGTCATTGTGATGACGACCATACCGGCCACCAATGCAGGATTTGTTGTAGGGCCTGTTGAAGGTGGGCTAGGACAGAATCCTGCTATGGTGCCAGGGGCAACAGTGCATCTTCCAGAACCCCCGCCGGAGTACAGGGAGAATGCATCAGCAGGTGAAACAGTGATTCACGAATAAACAGGATGAACAAAATCTGTACACTGTAAAGACTCAGCCTGATAGAAACTTTCACCAGTTAGTGTTAATGAAAAATCAAACCCTGAAGTTTGGGCTTGAAGTTTACATTGTTGGACTAACACCGTAACTTTAGACGGGTGTGATGAATTAGTTGGATTACGTGGTCCTCCTTTTGGACAGGGGAATTCTTGTCACTTTCTTGGTGTCGGGGTGGGGTCTCTATTAGAACATCAGGTGGACAAGAACAGGCAATGAAAACCTTGGAATCAACTGCAGTGGGGCGTTGAAATTTTAATTATTTTATAAATCAGGATATGCTGGATCTTAAACGATAACATCTCTGAAGACACTTCCACGCAAAAATAAAGGTAGAATAACAATAATATTGCTAATCCTGAACTGAAATTCTCAAATCCATGTGGAGTTGCCCATGTGGAGTATCATGATTGATCAAAACCAACTCCATTTCATGTCGGTAAAGACAATAAAGACACTGAAAACTAAGATGTACATGGTATACGATATTTATCATGTAATAATTTATTCTCTCATCTTACAGCGTAAATGAATTCTATTCATGAGAAAAATTCATTATAATCTAAGTATTTATTGGCCAAAATGCTTCGTGTTGAATTCATACAACTTTAAATGAATTCTTCCTAAAGCGAGCATTATCGTGATCATTAAAAAATTTAGCAAAACGTTACTTTGATGCAAGAGGTGCATTTATGTTGTCGGTATATTGTCCATAATCTGTTTAAACAACCATCACTTTACCCCTCCCTCCTACATGGAAAATGGTATCAACTTTGAATAGGAATCCTAATTATTTTTAAACGAATTTCGTATGAAATATTCCTCTCAATCCCCTTGAAACAAAGATATATACGAGTGGAAAGTTGGCCGATTGTTTTGATGTTTAATTTGAAATATTATATTTTCTTAAGGTTGTCAGGAATATCCACTTGGACTGATAATTGTAATGAAAATTGACTTTATTTATGAATGGCAATCTGTTCGTAAAATTACAACTTTTAGACATAATATCACAAACGAAGTGGCTAAATACAGCCAGAATTCCGATTAAGCATTCTGTAAGCAAAAATAATTTTTCAACCAGAATATTTTGTTATATCATTGGAAAACACAAACATATTACATATAAAATATTTTGCTCAACATTTTGCCCTTTATAATTATTCAGGTTGTTCGTAAAGTCATTGGTAACAATGCGAGCAGCTTTATGAAACAGCTCGCAGGTAAGACTGTTGATGGTGGATGTATTCGACTAAAATTTATCATGCTTTATACTAATTCGCCTCTTTTTGTGTATATATGCTGTGTTTTTAAATAAAAGTCTATTTAGAGTATTGTAAATGATACAATCTTCTAACACGTCCAATTAGTACTGTCAATAAAAATCTCCCTTTTAATCCTGTCTTAAAGTCACTATTACATATTATTTGATCAAAGTTTCACCAAAGACGTGGCAAACTGAAGAGAAAAGTGGGCATTTTGACGCAAAGATAAATGAATGTTAATTGTCTTATAAGGGCTGATGAATAAGGCGCTTTTGACGCAAAGATAAATGACTGTTAACTGTCTTATAAGGGTCGATGAATAAGGCGCTTTCAAAATCCAGATGTTGGGGGAATTAAATGGGGACAGATGATTCAGATTTACTTTTTAACTTTATAGAACTGGACATTTGCATTTTTTTTAATCCGAATGTTTAGTCCTCATTTTCCATTCTCTTATCGAAAGCTCACTCTGACACCTTTGTCAGATTAATGGTTGTAGTGATCTTTGTAGATTGGCCTACACCATCAAACTGGAGGTTCGCGCTTCAAGTCCTACTTCATCACAAAATTATATCGTTTGAAATTGTATAGTGATAATTATCGGCACTCTATACATTTCTCTAAATACTTTGGACGCTGAAAAATCCGACAATCGACCAGTGGTAATATAGACCTATTGAAGCATATTGAGCAATAAACATGATGGATAATTAACATGATGAATAATTATAATCGAAATCGTGAATCCATATCTCCCTTTCTTCTAAAACATTTTGTTTTTAGTGCGATGGGTATATAGCATATTGGGCATCTTAAATATTTTCTGATGTCCAACAAAGCAAAACGATAAGGTAAGCATAATATATCATGCAACGCAAAACAGACACTCACCAATCACACTCTTTGGTATAAGATGCAGTGCTATAGCGAAAGTAAAGTGGCTAAAGAGTTACACGCCATATTTTTGGACCTAACATTTACGCCCATCTCTGAACCTTAATGGTCTTGACGACATTCCGTTGATAAAAACCATCTTCATGATCTTAGCGTATTTGTTATGTTAATATGGTTCGTTCACACGTGGTGCCACCGTACGCTCATCAAAATTGCCTACAAAGTCAATGAGATATGAGGCGTCATTGCGCGTCAAATAATAATTACTAAGTGTTGTCTCACCATATTTGAACGAACCTTTTAACTTGGCGTATCCTTCTGATATACCACATTGTGTGAAAAACTTTTCATCAGATGCCTCAAGATAAAAGAACAATTAATTTTGTCCTTGTGCCTTGGTTAACGTTTCTATTGATTCAGAATACACGATCCACTTTCATCTTCAGTAATCACGTCGGGCACTCCCCTAAGTGCAGTTTGATGACTCCTGCTTTGTGGAGTTTCTTGAGGAGCACAAATTCGTCGGGAAGTTGGTGAAACCGGCGGTAACCGTAATCGTAATTATCCCGCGTCCGGTTTTTCCTGCTGTCATCGTAGTGATAGGGGATCGATAGGTCTTGAAATTGTGGGAAGGGGTAGAATCCGTACATGTGGATTTCTTCGCAGATGGTGGCAGCGATGTTGAACATGAGTAGACCTGTACTGATCCTGTCTTCGTCAATACCTTGGGTTAACCAGTAACTGATTGAGGATAAAATGAGAAGGAAAGGTTAAATGCACTTGGTATGGGAAAATGTGTAAGCTAATCCAAACCTCAGTCAATCTATAAGAACAGATCAGGCCTGAATGTTACAACCAATATTTTCGTTCAAGTATAGGATACCCATAGTTCGGAGCAAGTGCTCATTTCACATCCTCTCCAACTTCTGACATCAATGATCTTTTTAGAATGTCCACGTTTCAAATGTTTAACTTTAATCTCAACTTTTTACTTTTGTCATTCTGTCAACTCCACAAAGGAGAACCTTATGACACGTACCCTTTGTTCATCCCGAGATACGCCCATGCATGGTTCAGTAGAACACTCGCTAAGACGCGTTCAGTTTTTATAATGCACTTAGCATGCTTAGTGTCATTTGGTATTTTGGGCTGAACTGATCTGAGTGAAAGAAGTTTGCTTCTCATCTTTCCGAAAAAAAATAAAACCCGGCGCCAATAACATAAATATTACGGCGTTCACATTTTAACTGATAATACCAAAAACAAAAACTACCAACAGATTCCATCATCTTTTTAAAATGTCAATCCATTTCTCTCTCTCAAGTCTGCAGTTATTACAATTATGAATGAATTTATTACAAGAGTCAATAGATAATAAAGTGTGAGTCGTCGTTTTAAAATATCATAATTTTATCAACTAAAATGATTATTGTTAAACAATAAGAAAATAATATCTTACTCTGATATGTCTGGGAGGATGTTCCCTGGAAACGCCAGCTGGATGTTTTTAAATCTTTTAAAATTTAGATTGAAATAGTCTAATATCTCGTGGACTGTTCTGCTAACGTAATGCGTCGAAAATATTGGAATCCATAAAACATATTTCCCATAGCTAACCAAACGCTCCTCGAACCGCCTTTTGTCCTCATCCTTTTTAAGTCTTCCATAAAACCGATCAAGGATACTGGGATTAAACGTTATAACGTCCGTCTTCGTTCCAACGTCCTTTTCATAACCTTTGACCGTGGCAAAGTTGCACCGGAAGGAGAAATCGGCAGCGTCGATGTGAGCTCCGCAGGAGCTGTTAAGAAGGATCCCGCTGTTGCCGACCACGGAGCAAGTTTTAAAGTACTGATTTCTGAATAGTTGTTTGGTTGGGAGTAGTTTCCTAAGGCCTGGTGGTATCAAGGTCATGGCCTTTGCCTTTGCGCTGTAGAATCGTTTGAGTTGACCTCGTGTGTCGTCATCAGATGTCATGGTTATCATCTTGTAGGGGTTGAAAACTTTCGCATCTCGGACCTGTTTTACACAAAAACATGAAAAATAGGGATGGATTCTTTCACAAAAATGATAAAATCAATCAAATCATTCCCCAACTATTAAATCATGTGATGATAATCCAGCTAGAAATAGAGTTTACAAGCTCATGAGGTTTGAGACCAGTGGCGTACCTAGGATTTTCCACAGAAAGGTCTTCAAGCTCTTCAGGGGGGGGGGCAATAAAGGTCTTCAAGCTCGTCAGGGGGGGGGGGGGGCAAAAAAGGTCTTTCAAGCTCGTCGGGGGGGGGGGCAGAGATACGTCCTTTGCGTGGGTCGTGGCTCGTCGGGAGGGGGCAGACTGCCCCCCCCCCATAGGTATGCTAGTGTTCGAGACCCAAGTGACGACATTTTGACGGTGAAGTTGAAATAAGGGTAAACCACCCCTGTGGGGTGGTATTAAAAAAAAAAAAAACAGAAGCATCATGTACGAACAAAAAACGGACAAATAGTAAAAACAGATGTTATGATCTTTGAAAAATTGTAAAATAATCATGATACTATGGGGCTTTCACATCGGCTACACCGTTTGTCATTGTGATCTAAGGACCACTGCTCTGTTTTTTCCAATATACAATGAATAAAACGTCTTCTTTTTCAAAACTGTCAAGTACAATCAGTTTAAGAGGATATCATGAGTAACGGAATGTGCTTTAAGGAGAAAACACAAATTCTTACATAGTTAACCTGTAAAATATAGTTAAGCGATTGTCGCCCTAGATTTTTTGGTCAGACCATAGAGCTATCAGACCGCAATTGACGATAATCAAAAGGCCCCAAAAAGCCAAAGTTAATAGCGCCACCTATTGGCCACGAAATTTTTTCTCTTCGCTTTTCTTTACCAGAGTCTGTGTCGGCTGTACTTTCCCCAACCATGTAAAACCTAGGCTCCCAAAACATGTTTTTTTCTTCTTCCTTTCATTCTATGAATCTATGCTTTAAAAATGTACATTTTATGCCATATAGCACAAATTGGCTCTCGTATTTAGTGATATCAATGTATTTCCTGTTTCCTCAAAGTCTAAAGCTTCGGGAATGAGTAACAGCCATTGTCTTCATAAGCGATATGTTTTTCAAGAGATGTACCACTTAAAAGCTTTATTAGGCAGTTTTGTCTGTCTAGCCGTCATCATCAGACATGTAAGGTTCATGATAAATTTTAAACATAACAAAAAACGATTGCGATATAGGGCGTAGCTTTCAAACGTTTCCAATCTACGTTGCACTTACAAGAGTTAATAATGAAATTATAGTCCATTGTGTACATTGCTAAATATTCTTTTTCTTGTTCATTCTAATGGTTTGATTAACATTAACCTAAAATCTTCAGGTTTTAATCATTGGACATACTTGTCTTTTCTGAGCAGTGCTGTTCTATTGGTGTGTCCCTGACAGAGTGCCCCCTCCTCAGGCTCATTACGCTCGTTTGAAAGGTGCTGTTCTATTACCTGCACAATTACCCCCCCCCCCTCTTCGAGGGCGAACATGTTTTCCCTATACATTTTCTTTTTCCCCCTCTCTTTCTTTCGGCATCACAGATACTGTTATTCGAGTCTGCAAACTTGTCATTGACGCAAAATGTGGGGAGGGGGTAAATAGGCACCCCCTTGCTCACGATTGCCAAGAGAAAAAAAAGAAAAACTACCTGGTTTGTAGTAGTGCCGTTCTATTTGCAGCCCAGTGATGTTCTAAAATCTCTTCTACGTTTGCTTTGGCCTTATCGTCGTATCGAACGATGGAATAATAAGATTCTTCCCCGTAATCATCCTCCTGTGCTTGGTCTTCCACTAAACCTTGCATCTTCCTGTTTGTCAAATGAAATAAGATTTTTCTCAGGGACATTTAGGTCAGAGACATTGGTTAATATCGATTAGAATTTTGAAAACAAAATTGAGCTGTAAGGGCCCAGTTGTAAACTTTATCCTTATAGGGCCTAATCACGTTTTAAAAATGAAGACCTGCAAGGGAAAATTAATTCATTCATAATTCTTGAATAAGTGATAATAAACATGCACATTGTACAATCTTAATATTTCCATACACTATACATTATCCCTGGCAAAGACATTTTTTCAATTGATTTGAAATTGAATTGACGTACAATCAAGAAGTTTCTCCTTGGTACAATGAAACAGAACAATGTTATCAGAGCGTGGTATATGGAAATTAATTGGGGATGAGCACATGACCCAGCATGACGCCTGTCTGGGATCTTCAAAAATAATCAGGCCACATCAGACAAGACACGATAGGAGAAAAAAACAATCCCAAGAATAGCGCAGCAAGAGACCAAGGATGACGTACCGTATGCCAGACTTGAAGACAGTGCTCTATCTCTCAGGCAGGGGGAAATACAAGATAGGGGGCCGGGGGGCTGATAGCAGGGCTGATACGCATATTTTTCGATTTCTTATTTCAAGTTAGTGTTGGTGTGTGTGGGGGGTGGTATTTTCATTTTCCCGCCGGAGCTACGTCTTATCATGAATTCCCAATTTGGCCAGTGGCATTATTTTGATTATTTTTTTTGGGGGGGGGATGAGAATTTTCCGGAGAAAATAATATACAAAAATACAGCTCTATATCCTAATTTAATTTTGTATCTGGAGTTCCATTTTGATTTTTGCTACCCCTTTGGACTCAAAATGAGCATTTCATTCTGTTTGGATCGAAAACTTGAACAAAATGATAGCTCTTTGACTCTGAGTTTGTAATTTAACCCCCCCCCAAAAAAAAAGAGGGTGGTACGCGCACTGGGCCTTCACCCCACCCCATCGATTCTCGCCTCGCATGTGATGATTCTAATGACCTTAGCATGTCCATGGCTCAAATTGTAAAATTAATTTGTAAATGAAGCACGATTTGTTGATCGGCGTAATTTGAGATTAACACACTGGTAAAGGGGCACTAAGTCCTTTACTAAGTCCCCCCCGCTACTCCACTATACGGACCTGATCCGCGCTTCCTCCCAGATGTTTAAGAAGTTTAATGATCTCTCACTGTATTATCACAAAATTCAACATCCTTCAAAATGATAAAATGTCATTGTTGGCTGAAAACTAGTATATTAAGACATATTTCCGAATAATTTAAAACAATATGAAGCGTTGTTTTATTTAAAAAAAGGTCTTGGTTAAATGTTTCAATATTACATCTACAAATTCAAATATGTAAATAAAAAAAAAGAAAAATTCGACCCTGCCAGGACTCGAACCTGGAATCCTGATTCGTAGTCAGATGCCTTATCCATTGGGCCACAGGGCCGCTCCGCACACTGGTGTTTCGTTTCCTGACAGATTCCTGCCTTGTAAACTGTTTTGAACACCGCGCGCATGTCTAGAAGTTGTCACGTGATTACCCTGTAGTCTTTCCAAATAATCGTTTATTTCACATACTCGGGTCGAGATGCGGATATGGAACTAGAATCTAAAGATTTCAGTATAATTGTTGATAATTTATCATATTTCAAAATTCTTGAAAGACGGTTCATCGCTACAGGTAAGGAAATTACGTGCGCCCTAGTTTCGCTCCACGCGAATCAAACAAAAGAAATGAGCATAGATCAGTGAACACCATATAGAGATATATCGTAGCTGTCGTAGACAGATCTATTCTAAGTTGTGTCCATAGAGTTGCCAGCGATAGTCTTTGAATGAAGACCCTTACCTGCAAAAGCGGGGATCACAGCACTATGTAGGAAAAAAACATATTCCTCTGCAAGTTTAACTCCCTATTTTGTGATCGTTATTTTCCCAAAATATCTTTGAATTTGGGGATTGGGTGCATTTCTGTACCGTACTCACTTCATTCCAACTTCCATAGGGCTATATAGCACTTGGCACGATAGTTGAGCGGGCTTTGATTCCTTACACGTCAATAAAAATAGCACCCCTGGTTGAAAATATTTATTCTAGTGGATTCAATATAAACATGACACATCACTGATATTCATGAATTTTTAGATAAAATAATGAAAGCACAATCATGATAGTTCCTATCTCTGTTTTTTTTGTCTCTCTTATTTTTAGCCGATTTTCACCATAAAACAAACTAAAAGTCAGCTTGAACTTATAAGTGTATAAGGATAATATCTTCTATTGAAAAAAATAGCAAATTACTGTTAGGCAGCCGCGACACCGTCATACCAAGTATCTGCCATTCCGGGCTATAATTTATTATAGCATATCGGCCCAACCTTTCCGGGTATGAAATTCCACATAATCACCATCAAACAATTACAAATCATGTGACAAAAATTAAACTTATATGTCACAAATTAAGCAGCCAGGTAACATGAAACATGGCATCATAAATTTATCAATATTCTATAGCACTATTAGATAAACATTAAGATGAAATTATCACGGCCAGTAGGTCTGCATTTCAATTATCAAAAATAATTAGGGCCTATATAATTATAATAAAGAATTCCTTCATCGATAGAAGCCCCAAGTCTAAGCATGTAGGCATATTACCAATAATTATCAGATGGTTAAACTCATCTTACCGATCTCCATGGAAACCAGCATTAAACAAAATGAACACTCGCCCTTGGCAATCAATAGATCAGGTAACGACTTCCTTCAAGCTTGTTAGAGAGATTTTATCGTATTCCTCTATGGCAAGGAGGTGGGCTGAAAACTCAACAGGACCGACCCTGGCAAAAGAGACCAACCGTAATGTTTAAATCTCTGATCGTTTATCGGATCAATACAACCGTTTAACCTTTGCTAACCCGAGACAAAAGGCTAAATAGCTAGCAAAATGGATTCCATTGAAGCATGAGATTGCTGGAATACAAGGGTAAAATCGACTTTGTGACACGCTGCTCCACTTTTTCGCATGTCAAAATAACATCAATATTGAGATCTTAATCAGAGCATCACGGGTAAAGGACCTACTATTAATAAAATAAAATGGAAATTTGCTTTAATTTTGTCTCGCTGGCATATAAAAGTAAATAATCTCAGAAATAGAAAATGATCCAAAAGTTCGATTGAAATAATAACAATCAGGTCAGGAGCGGCGCAGATTATACAGGGCGAGAGACTCCCCCTTTTAAAGGACAAGTCCACTCCAACAAAAAATTGATTTGAATAAAAATAGAAAAATCCAACAAGCATAACACTGAAAATTTCATCAAAATCGGATGTAAAATAAAAGAGTTACAAAATTTTAGATTTTTGCTCAATTTCACACAAAAAAGTTATATGCACATTATGGTCTGTATTAATGAGGAAACTGGTGACGTCACCCACTCACCATTTTTTGTATCTTGAAATATTCTAATTTTCTCCTCATGTCAAGTGAAATAACAATTATTCCTGTACATGTGGAATTGGCATTGTTTAATACGATGTGGTTTATATTGTCGAATACGGTAAAAAATGAAATATTGTATAGTTCAAACAATAAGAAACAAAAGAAATAGTGAGTGAAGGACATTATGTCTCATTTGCATTACTGAATTGTGCATATCACTGTTTTGTGAAAAATAATTCTAACTTTAAAATGTCATAACTTTCTTACTTTACATCCGATTTTGATGAAATTTTCAGATTTTTCTCTGTTTATTCAAATCAACATTTTTATGGGGTGGACTTGATCTTTAAGTGAGACAACCAATACCCCCTACTTCAAAGCTCTTCTTTTTATCTCTCTTCCATTTTCTTCCCTATTCTAATTTTTTCACTTCTTGAAAAATCGGTAGCCGCCCCCTACCCCAGGAAAAGCTTATAGGTGTCTGTCCCATCAAGAAGATTGTCAATAATTGTCTGACACCATACATGTACACAGCAAAAACTGGTGTTAACCGGTGTACATAGAGGACCACACCAGTTATTTTACACCGGTGTTAAATTGTTAGTGTTAGTTTTACACCTATAGGTGTTATTACAACACCTATGGTAGTTACATTTACACTCTTTCGTGTTATGTTCAATCTCTAGGGTGTTATT
Organism: Lytechinus variegatus; assembly: GCF_018143015.1. Lineage (NCBI taxonomy): Eukaryota > Metazoa > Echinodermata > Echinoidea > Temnopleuroida > Toxopneustidae > Lytechinus > Lytechinus variegatus. The sequence continues at coordinate 45,075,979 of NC_054742.1, forward strand.
TTAACACCTCAGGGTGTGGTACTCTATTAACACCAATTGGTGTCAGTTTTAGCACCACAGTTTTTACAGTGTACACCCCAAATTAAGATGTCCTAGTAACGCCCTTGAAAAGATAATCCCTACGCATGCCCATATCTTAAAAAAAAATATTCCCTGTGACTTGTAATCGAGATTTCGCAACGGTAATGAAATGCATATAGTATTATTTTTCAAATACAGCTTCACACTTACAAAGCTGTCAAAACCCATAGTCCCACGCATAACAGCAATCTAAACTCTCCCTCGCCAGGTATACCGTCAAATGCAATCCAACTCAGCAGTATAATAAGTCACACAGGTGTTCAACAAAGGAGAGAAAGACATAAATGAATCGCTGATTGAAAATCATTGACAGATCTGGGACACGAAACCCCGTGAGAATTTATGTTGTCAGCACGTCCACATTCTCCCAAAAATTATGTTAGTATAGATGAAGCAATATTTCGCTATTAAATTAAAAAAGTTTCAAACAGTTTTTTTTAACTTTACGTCTTCAATATCCTACAATCATGACAATGTCACATGGAATTTATGCTCAACACTAAATAAGAAATGTTAGTACATTTTAAAGATGATTTTATATTTACTAATAGTGAATGGATCTATATGCGAGGATTTAACATGCATGCAGGTTCATATGAAGAATACAAAATTTGAAGAAAAAAATATTGCGAGAAATTAAATTACAATAAAAGTCAAAACAGGTGGTGGCACCATCGGTCACATACTTAATACTAATAGGAGTAGTGGCCCCTTCCCCCAAGCGGCCCTCGTTGTAAGGGGCGACTACTCCTCATTTTCGAGTGAGAAAGTATTCTTAGAAAAATCAATGAGTAATTGAACTATATAATAACCCTATTTAAAAATAAAAGATTGCCACATATTTAGCCCCCTCCCCTCCACATCAAAATACTACGGCACTACACCTGAAGTCAAAATCTATTCAACGTCATTCATCAGAGTCATTTTGCTCATTCGAGTCAGATGGCCAACATCCGAGATGGAGGATCGGGGCAAGTAGGTGGGGGGGGGGGGGGGGGAGGGGTGAAGGCCAATGTGCATCATGCAGATACTGTTGTGATATTTGGAATATAAGTAGAAAAGTGAGACTATATTCATGAATCATAAATTTATTACGACAGAAAAAAATATGTTGTTGGAAAGACTTACTTTTTTTCGTCAAAGGAATAGATGCGAAAACGAGGAAAGATATAGGTTATAATTAGGGGGAAAGTATATATATATAAAAAAAAAAGCAACTAAAGACTAAGGATGAATATGAATAGGGACATCAAAAACATGATCACTAATACAGTCATCGTTATACTTACATAATAAAAGCTGTTTTTTTTAAAGAAAAAGTTGCTATTCATGCTGCCAATCATAATTACATGAATAACTGATATTCACATGATATTTTTCTATATAGCCTGCATGAGGATAGGAAGTAATCCGATGCCATGTTCTACATGTTCTACTTACTCACTCCGTGACAGGAATAAGCATCTGATGTTAAAATTGAATTTTGCAATTTGATCAGGTAGATTGAATAAAAGTGGGTCATGGTTGTCTTTGATATTTCTTTTGGTAATAATCACACACCCTTCAACATACCCTCTGTAAAAACAAGATAACTTATGTTTAGTAATATTTGTTTCTGTGTGTGTGTGTTTATAATCCTGAACAAAATTAATTTTCACAGCAGGAGACAAATTAGGTCATGAAAATACTATCGGTGAATGATATAATGGGAAAAAACATTTGTGTATAATTCGTTTCGGGACAGCTGAATCGCTGAAGATATATCGCTCTCTCTGTCGCAACCCCTATTTTCTAGATAGTTTTTCCTTTATATACTAAATCAATATCTTTGTTTTCAACTTCAAAGAAACGTCCGATAAAAGGAAATTATTATGCTTTCTTTACATAATTTAAAACCAAAGTAACATATTTTTGTATATCGTTGTAGCATGCAGAAGCATGAACGAAATTCTTTGCAAGAACTATTTTTATTATTTTTATTCATCGACATCGACTTCTCCTCAAAACAAAGCTACTCTTACTATCTAAATTAAGACGTATCAACGTTTATTACATACCGTATAGAAATCGTTTAACTTAGTGGAAAAAATTATTGCAAATGTATAGTTTTTAGAATGTCTATTCTATAAACCGACTTCCTGGCACTAGCCTTGACTTATCATTTCGATCTTGAACACCTTCGTAATACGGGAAACTGTCCAAGAACGATTTCAAGCTCCATTAATTAATATCATGACTGTTGGCATGGCAAATGTAGACAATCACGAATTGCTTGAGTATGATCGAAGATCATCATTTAGGGTCAATGTATACGAAAAGTGAACCATTCTCCAGAATAATTCACGAAAATATATAAATTCATATCTCGATCATCAAGAAAAAAAAAAGCTTAAAATATTTGAAATAATTGATTTAATTGAAATATCCTTTGGAATAAACAAATATTAATATAATTTTGTCTTAATGGAATTCAAAGGCATCTATACCTCTTCATTATGACTTTCAAATACATTCATGACATTAGTCACACATAATCATTCTTTCATCTCTAGCATGAAGTGACGAAGGAATGACGTCATATTATCTTCGCCATCTGTTTCTGTATGTATGATCTAGACCATCTTCAAGGTTTACCAGGAATTCAAGCTCATTAACATTACAGACTGGTAAGCTGATGAGACACTAGTGGGATTCTTTTTCTTCATTTATACGATGTAGAAAATCACGCGCAAAGCGACGAGTCCTTCTGGCAGACGAATATCAGACAAAACAGATAAGCCTATCATAATAACACACCCCAATATAAAAAGGATAAGTGTACCCCCTCATACCATCAGTGACAATGGGAATGTATCAAACAAAAACACCCAATTAATTTTGACTTTGTAACAAATTTGAATTAAAATGTCTTTTCATCAAAACGAAAAGCGGGAGCGGTCGCCATTAAGCTTTATACCTATATGGTTACAAGACCTCATGTCAATTCAGTCTTTGTTAAGAGAAAAAACACGAAAAAAAATCGAAAAGGCAATGTAGAAAGAGATGAATACATACAGGCAAGAGGAAAATGAAGAAAAGAAAGAGAGACAAAGAAAGTAATAAAAGAAATGGTAAAAAGGAAAGTATTTTCTGAAGAATTCACCGGATACATATATGCAGGGAGCCAATAAGCTAATAAAATGGCAAATCATGTGCTGACCAAAAAAAAATATTTTTGGAAGAAAGCCAGTGTGTGTGGCAAAAAGTAGTAACTGTCAGGAACGAGTCAGATCACATAAATGGGTTTTCATCTGGGTTTGTGTAGGCCTACGAACTTGAAATGCTGATGTAGAACTTTCCCACTACTTTCTTTTCCACCCCCCCCCCCCCAACTCTCTCGATAACTAAAAATTATTGCCATTTCTCCCTCTCTCTCCTCATTTCGCCTCTGAACTTGTAACATAGTTTCTACTCTTTCGGGAATACTTAGCGTCAGCGCTGAAATGCAATGACGAGTTATTGCATTTACTTGTTTACATTTGGTAGCATTTTAAAATGTCAACTGTCACCATGCTACACCATCTACGGCATATAATATTCTATAAGTGTAACTGTATGAATTACGAATGGTGATAAAGACTTAATAAGCAGTCTAGTCCGAGGCAGATCCATGATTTTCATTTTTAAAATGAGGGGTCACACAAACTAGGTCTGATATTGTCCTCATAACTTTCTTAAAAGCGAAAAAGAGCTAGGGTTCTCAATATTAGAGGGGCACAGCGATTCCTCTAACCATGCTTTAACTATGAAAACAAATCTCTGTAAACATGGCAGGGGACATACGGGGAATAATGACAATTTTCAATGTAAATATCAATTATAAAAACCCCGTTGAAATATAAAAATCGATGATTGTTGATTGACGTCGATTCTTGATTTAAAGATGATCCTTCTCACATCTTTATTAGAGCACAAGTATGTGACTGAAAATGTTTAGGACCTTAAGAAAACGAATAAATTAACGGGAAAATTAGATTTCTGAGTAAATGTATATTTGGCTGAGTAAAACATTCTCTGGCATGGCCCCAGAATTAAATGAATGAAATCTAAAAATCTAAATATATCGCTCTCATTCTCTCCCTTCCCTCCCATTTTTGTACATTGCAAAATTCAAACATCCTGTTGCCACAGTGATATCTATATAGAGAAAATGAGGTTGACTGATCGAGGGCAATGGAGTTTTTCTTCGTCTGTTTGCTATAACCAGCTTACACAAAAGATAAGCATGCATTTCATAATATGACAAAGAAATCTATAAATGCAATTCCGCATGTCCAGAAAGGTATTCTGAGCATCTGTCCCAGAAAGGTTGCAAGAAGTTTATAAACATAGGTCCATAAAAACGACGTGTTGCTCACAGTATTCCATTGGCAGGATGAAAATCAAACAACCGAATGAAATATGGTGATGTATTAAAGTATGTATTATACCTCTAAAACTTAAAGGGCTCTCTGATCTCCAATTAATTACGAATGTACTTCGACTAATGTATGCACTCAAACAAAATACTGAAAATATACCATCGAAAATGACAGTGTTACGAAGTTAAAGTTTGTCGTTATAAAATTGTACGCATCATGATTCCACAATGAGAGAGCTAACGATGTCATGTTCGATTCGATTAAATGATTTTAATTTGATTCAATTGTTTTGCTTCTTTATGTTTATATTTCCATTTAAAGGGATGGTCCAGGCTGGAGACATTAATATCTCAATAAATATAGTAAAATTCACAAAGCAATGAATGCTGAAAATTTGATCAAAATCGGATAACAAAATAGTTATTGAATTTTAAAGATTTGCATTATTCCGTTGAAACAGTTCTAGGCATGTCTTTATTAATATTCATTACGTGGGCTGGTGATGTCATATCCCTACTTGTTCCTTTGTGTTTTATATGAAATTATTTTTATTTAAAAAATCTACCAAGAACTAAAACAATTGGATTAACAACCGATTAAGTGCATTAGTTATTTATTGCCGCAACTTATTTCATCATATTGGAGACACATCATTTACACATGTATCAAAAAATGAAACATTTATGATTTCATGCAATAACGTAAGAAAAAGGAAAGTGGGGATGTGACATCATCAGCCAACCTAATGAATATTCATCACGATGTGTATCTAACTGTTTTCACAAAATATTGATAAACTTTAAAATTCAATAACTTCGTTATTTGTTATCCGATTTTGATGAAAATTTTAGCATTTTGCTCTGTGAATTTTATTCTATTTATTTAGATATAAACATTTTCAGCCCGGACCACCCTTTCAAGTATAAAGTACAACTAAAACAAAATGTTTATGCCTTGTACCAAAACCATTCACTCTTCATGTGCGAGAGGATATAGCATTAAGAGTGATCCATGCAAAGAGGTAGCATCGAGAGAAACACGTCGACGATTTGTTTAGAATGTCATCAACTTGATTATTCAGTTCAATTCAAATCAATTCCTTTTCATTTTATTCAATCATTTGAAAGCATTAAACAATTTCTCACTTATCAATAAAGGACACAATCACCCACTTCACTAGAGACTATACCCAACAAGCAGACAAGCATCGAGCATGCATACAATTCAGTGTTTGACACAACTCATAATTCCACTCCCCCCCCCCCCATGGATCATGGCTCATGGATCCGCGCCTGATTGGTACACTGATGCTGTAGGAGATTTGTTTATTCTTGGACTTCAACTTGACCCTTCTAGGTTGACCCTTGACAAATGTAGATTTTATGGTCATATTGACGAAGTTTGGCAGAGGTCAAAGAAGATCGAAAATTTATATCTGTTTCTCCTTGGGATGATATAATAAAAATCTTCAAAATCGTCAAAAGGGACGCCCTATAATCTCGAAGCTGGTAGACAGCATGAATTGATTGTGGATTCATTTAAAAACACAGAATCACATAGATTTTTGGTATGTTTGGAGCTAAATTATCTGTGAATCATCACCCTCATCCTTCTCGTGTTATATTATTCAGTTATACTATATAAAGCTTTGTTATTATGCAAGATCTTAATAAACTCGGATTCCATTGTGAAATGATCACAAAGACCGACTTTGATTTTCACACTCGAGAAGATTAGAAATTCATCTAAATTAGTGTGTATTTCTTATTGAAGGCTTTTGAAGGTGAAATGCCAAAAAAAAAACCTACTTTATAAAAGTTTATAACTTGAATGTTGACGTAGGGATAAGGACAACTGAAGAAATCTACCTTTAAATGATTGTGTTCATGTGTTTACATTGAAATGCCCACGTCTTGCCAGTTGTTCCCACATTTCACTTTCCATACATGGGATTTTATGGTCCATGGTCTCATAGGGGGGCAGGGGTAATCGCCCCAGTGTGATTTACCGAATAGTAAACCAAAAATGGGGGATAGTAAGGGTGAATAAAAAAAATTGTAGGCCTATTATAAGAGAGATCGATTATAATACACATGAAAATGAAGTGTTTATAACTTGGTATCTCTATGATCTGAGTCGCGTAACTCTACATGCCCCTGTTATTCAATTGAGAAAATAAAAATGACGTCACATTCAGGTCGCCCCCACTTAAATATAATACCATGGCGTCACTGTACCCCTGCTCATAGGTTTGCCTTGTCAAAGTCATCGAATGCTTGAATTACGTATAAATTCAGTAACTATACGTTTCTCATATTACTATATAGATTTCATAAATGTATACGTAAGCTTATTAATATTTTGAGAGCCGTCTCTAATTGAGAATCGATACGTTTTCTTTTTACTAATGAATGAAAAATGAACTCCTACTTCGCCGATGCAATATTGAATTATAGTATTTACGTTAGGCCCTACTCGATTTGGGTTCTCGTTAGGGTAAAAAACACTGAGATTCTTTTCCGCCAAAACATCATTCCGCTCTTGTGTTCTAACATATAATTATCCATAAAACATTCAGCATTTTTTCGAAGTTACACAATTTGTTTATATTCATTAACATTTGACAAAGTTCAACCTGAGTATGATAAAAAAAAGAAATGATTTGTGAATCGAACTAAGATATCAAAATGAATCTAAATCAAAATCTGAGGAAATGGCTGCAAACACTCCAAAACGATGTACTTATGAATATTTATGGTGGATTTTATTTTCGATATCCATGAGGGCCGGTAAATCAGATTTTATTGAAAGAATCAAGCTCATCCGACAGCAAACCTGTAAATCATCAATGAATAAGATCTTTAGAACACAATGTATAGATTTCTTTTTCAATATCAACCAACCACAAAACATAATGACATTTTCATTGAACTATTCAAGCCCATTCGAAAACAATCTGAATAGATTTCATATGAAAATAATGCATTTCATCATCGTTACGGGATGGGAGAAATTAACCTGTCAACACTTAACACCAAGATCGTGAATTTTGTATCAAAATGATACATAAACGGTCTAATTACAAACAAATTGCTATTTGTCACAACTTGTAGGTCAAATTATTTGTGCCAGATTTGGTTACCCTCACGGGACGACTAACCGAATGGGAGGAAACCCGGGTCAGAATTGGAGAATATGGTCATCATGGTCATGTTTTCATCAATTCCTTTCAGAGGATACTAATTTGGAGAAGAGTATACAGTCATCTGTGATTTGTGATGTAATTATTTCAGATCTAAAAGGAGATGGGTACCCGCTGCTCTTTTACATATACATAAATGTAACCATGATAATGAGGCCCTCAAAAATGAGGGGGCTGAACCTTCCGATGCACTACTGTTTATGAAGATGTCAGAACTTTCGAAGTGAGTGAGCCAATAAAATTATATTTTAAAAGTACATTAGTTCCATCATATGGCATGTAAACATTTCAAATGACCATAATGAGGACATGAATATATTTTGATGTAAAAAATGATTTTGAAGAATTCAATGAAATGACAATGATTTCAATTGATAATATAGTGGGGGCATACGTATACCTGGGAGATAATCAGATGATGTTGCAGTCTAATGCCAATTTTATAGTTTAGTAGCCGTTTATTTTTTTTAAGTCGCCAATTCTCTGTCAATATTTCCATTTCAAATCTTAGATAATATCTAGTGCCCTCTTTCTGCAATGATTATTTTCTTTAAGGCTTTTTGAGCACTTAATGTATCTTACAAATATAGTAATTGGATATTATCAACCTACAGAAAAAATTGTATCCCGGAATTTTCAGCCCATTCCATGCTTTGTATGCTATAAGGAAAATACAGATTCTATTTTATTCGGACGGGCAACTGATCAAATTAAATGTTCATGTGAAATCGCAACATTTATTTTCTTTCAAAACACATTTTAGTTTCATATACTCCACATTCTAACTGTTCGAAGCATACAAATAATCTAGAAATGAATTATTGGAATAGTGATAGACGCATTTGGGGAGTCACGTCGGTTATTTAGGTTGGCTTAGACTTGAATATAAGTAGAAAAGTGGTGCGTAATAATAATAAAAATGCAATATAACTTAAATAATAATGTTTTGTATCTTATCTTTCTCCTTTTCTTTCTCTTTGTCATCTTTCTCGTTCATGCTTCTTCCTCAATTTTTTTTAATATACATGTATAGTAGAGCTTTCATATTGTTTCAAAAGATTGCTTAGCACGCAAATCTGAACAAAATACCTGGTTTCATTAAAAAAAACTGAAAGTTAGGATGAGCTTCCCTTAACGATTTAAATTTATTTATATCATCTAGCTACTCCTTGAGAAAAAACAACATTTAAATTTGCATGACATGACAAAAATGGGTATTATGAGTTTTAAGTCTTTCATTCGTCTAACCTACAATTTGACCTTAAGACCAAAATGGGAGCAATGACGTTTCAATCAAGATAATTATGTTGACTTCGAATGAATGATTTATACTCATAGAATTTAAATTAGTTGATATTATTGACATCTCTGTGCTACAAGTAACATAAATGAAAGTAGAAACATTAAGATACTTAAATCCTTATTTGCCATCTCCTCAAATTTCAAATCTACAAGCGTGAATCAACCTACTTTAAACTAAGAACGTTAATTGTTGATATGTCATGCAAAGGCTTTGGCAAGCTTCAAATTTGTCAACAACTCTCTAATCAAAACTATGTATAATATAAATTGTGTGAACTTAGCGTATGAAAATAGCTTAGGCCTATAGGCTATTCATGCTTTACATTCATCACAGAATTTTTTTAAATGAGAGACTTTGGTTATTATGTCATGATATAGTACGAATTGTTGCTGTATTTAAATTTCTTTCATAGTTAAATTAAAGAAAATAATTCAATTAATGATTTATTCTACCAAAGCGTTACCTTGGTATGATGCCTGTGGTACCAGTGAAATCCCGGTAAGCCTGTTGAAGCTGGTTCAACTGTAGCCGACGAGGCGTCTGAAGGAAGAGAAGGACGAAGACGGAGAGACTGAGGGATATCAGGAAAATAATACGACGTCCGGTCCGTACCAACATCTTGCAGCGGTGATCGACCACGGACTCGATGTCGACCGCGGTGGTGTGGAGGGGTTGAGAGGACGCCGTGATGGAGACGCAACGAAATGGTCTTGGGATGAAAAAGAGAGCAGGTGGGTCGGAAAAGGGTCGTCAGATAGGAGTAGGGTAATATTCAAGAATGGTGTGCTGGTCGTGGTTTTTGCTATGCAGCATGTTGAGATCCGGGGTTGAGATTCTGTCTTTACTGCCGTCAAAAATACATTTTCTGACTATTGAAATATCATTTGCTGGACTGCAAATATGCCTTTAAGATCAGAAGGGGGGACGTTAATAAATGCGACTTCTTTTGAATGTGATGTGGCAATTGAAAATCATGAAGATGCGGCATCCACGGCGGGATGTTGTGCGTAGAATCCTAGGGTAAAATAAATGCTTTCAGAATCCTCATATCAAGCTCACCAATCCTAAAGCTCACGAGACTGTTAATATATATGCTCTGAGATTATAGCAATTATAAAAAAAATTATGCGTAATGAAGACAAAAGTAGACCCACAAAGCTATATTATCCAACTGAGTGATATTCCTTGAGTGGTCACCGATGGTTGCGTTTTAATTCCAGTATCTAAGAAACTCCCATGCATTCAAGACAGGTTACGGAAGGTCCTTTCCAAGACAATGAAGGCGTCAATGAACATCCACTCATAACAAATTGAGATTTCTTAGGAGATGTTGTCAAATATATCCAGAACATCATCCGGGGTAGGATGTGTAACATAGAGCCTTGCATTCGCTCCTGTCTCTTGGGTTGAAATTTTCAAGTCAGCTGAGTTGTCGACGGCGAGACATTGACGAGTGACCGGTTTGAGGCGCAGTACGAGACGCTGTCGAACGATGTTTGGCGAGGGTAGCGTTTTGGAAAATCCCTCTCAGAACTCGTCAGACGGACTGTAATGGCATTCTCACTGCCATAGTTTTCTTTTGAATGCTTCCCCTTCTCGTCTGGACAGCAACCTCCTCGGCCTCATCCCAGATCTGTTTTGACGTAGAACATGGGAAAAAATGTGAGAGAGTGGTTACTAGATTGTAAGATCACGTGACTCTGTCTCATGCCTGAAGTATAAGGCAGGATTCAGGACACGTCAGCGGTGAGGTGAAGGTTAATCAAACGATGACTCTTGACTTCATGGCTGTTTTCTCTTGCACGCTTTTCTGCAAGTGAGGTATCACCTGATCGGTGTGTTAGAATCACCTGTCATTACCGTAATTACCCCCCTCCCTCTCTCTTTCTACAGGTAAGGGTAATTGGAGTACTTCTTAAGACGGTGTATAAGGTCCTCTATTCATGCATCCCTCCCTCCCCTCGGATGGTCGGCATTGGGTCTTATCGCAAATCATCGCCGAACATGTGCCCATAACGGGCTACATGTACATGCAAAATGAGAAAGTATCGGAATTAAATAAAAAGTGATTAACTTGTTAAGTGCAGTGTGTAATTTGATCTTATCAAAAAATGACTCCAGTGAAAATATTACACCCCTAGTGCCTAAATAAGGGTGTGTGTTTTTCTTTTGTTATTAAATTCACTTTTGAGAAACTCCCCTAATACAGTCCCTTTTTTATCAGGTATTTGTATCATAGTGATAATTTAACAAAATATAAATTATATAAACTGTTTTCATGCACATGCTGACAAGCCATTTGTGATTTTTCAAAAAGTTCATGCAATTGTCTGAATGATTTTCCTGTGTCAACACATGGCCATGGGAAGAGGGGGTCCTTTAGATTTACCTGGGGGTGCTAAGTGTATTATTCACCATAGGCATCATCCCCTGGAAATCTAGTATATTAACCTGCGGAAATTTTAAAAAAATATCATTCACTTTGTATCGACCCCCCCCCCCCTTTTGCTTTTCAAATATTTCTTGGACCAAAATCGCCTATTTTTTGCTTGTCAAATGTAAACTAGCCCCCCCTGTTAAAAGTCATTCCCAGGGCCCTGTTCAACATTATCATTTGAACATGAAGTGTAGAATGAACCCGGAATGAATGATGACAAGGATGTTTAGAAGGGAAGTGCACGCATGGACAAAATCAACTTCGGGATGTAAGGAAAGAATACTTGGCTGATCAACAGATCATACGTACATGCAGTCCATGAGATTGTCCATAATTAGAGTCCGGGAAAGTGCAGTAGTCATAGGGGGTGCCCGGTGTCCCCAATATATAATTTATTCAACCATGCACCCCCCCCCCATGTGCATTTGAAACACATGGAAAAGGTGAAAAAGTGTTGGGATTTTAAAAATGAACTTTAGGCCACACCAATCCAATGTGACAACAATTAATGAAAGTTGATAACGATGAAAGAGAATATATACAATAATGAAACTGAATAAATGTAGAGAAAAATAAATACAGAAATAAATGAATGAAATATGAATAATCGAATGAATAAAAAAAAAGAAAACATGGATATTAATGAATAATGACACTAAATACCTATGCTAAGTTCACCCTTTTTTGCTCGATCAACGTCCTTCCACCAGGTCAGTATTTGAGGAGAATAATATCACCAGTGTACATAATTATACAAGGACGCTTCCAAGTATGACAAGGGCATATACTTCAAGATTTGTCCTCATTTTTCCTTCAGATTATAAAGGGAGCAATGAATTACTTATTCTCACTGCCTATATAAATCAAACATGAATAATATTTAGTTTTTTTTTAGAAAATCGCGATGTTGATTCGATTAAGGAGGTCCTTCTTGGTCTGTTCATCATTCATAGTTTTTTTTTCATGAGAAAAATTGGAGCAGCTGTTTAATCTGATCACATCTCAATTTGTTCTCCACACGAATATCGGGACTCAGCGAATACCTGTCATGACGTCACACTGAGAAGTAATTTAACCTCTTGGTCAACTTCATTGTCAATGCCATGCCATTGAAAGCACTTAAATGTGTTGCCAGAATATAAAAAAAATCTTTAAAAAAAGAATAATACGGACTTATGGATATAAAAAACTTACAAACAACAAGATACATTATGCCAATGTGGATATGATAATATTGAGGTCACACCTACATTTGAAAATAAAAATTATTAAATTTCGAATGTGTTTAAAAACATTGCTACAGAGGAAAAAAAATCTTAGATTCGTTAAAACCTTCAGAACGTAGCAGCTTCATGTAGATTCATTCCTAGAAATGAAGATCATCGACATGGTGTCAAGTAGGGAAATGTATTTACATATTTTCATAACTTGAAAATGAATGAATTCAGCTGACAGCTGATGACAGAGATCATTAGTTTGTTAAACTGTGAATGAAGACAACAGATGCCACATCGCCGGGCATCAATCAAAGGCAATTAAAATTATATTTGAAAAGGAGCAACCAAAACATGTTGATAGATTGTTTTTCCATGTCTTCATGTTATTACACTGTCTGGCCAGTATGTTCAATTTGTTATGATATATAAATAGGTGCATAAAAAGGTCACAGACGGTATTATGAGTACTGTGACGTGGAAAAAGATGTTTGTTTGTTTTCTTTTTCACCATGCATAACAAGAAATAGATTGACAGAATATAATGTTACATTGATAATAATAATACACAGTAGGAACTAAGCATAAACATGAACTGTTAGGATGAACTTGCATACATGAACATGAACTAGTGTAAATTTATTTGAAGTCACATGCAATAGAAACCAACGTTAAAAAATATTGATCTTAATGTCAAGAGAATATTCATTTATGCTGTTGAGTATGCCTCCAGATTATCCTCAAGAACCCCGCTATAAGGCTACAAGAAAATAAAAAATACACATTACATAGATAATTTATTAAGTACACGCGAATGGCTTGAGTGGTATAAAATCCATAATAAAAATGAGTTTCCAAAATTCGAAATCATGTCCAACGCAGTTGTCTATTGTCAAGAAATCAAATCCTTTAAAAAGTGCACTAATTCTCTTCACAGTTGGTTCGCTCTTTGTTTGTGAGCATATACATGTACTAATTCATTGAAAATAAAGATAAATGAACGAATTAAATGAAAATAAGGCCAAAAATTTCATCAAAATCGGATGTAAAATTAAACAGTAATGATATTCTAAATTTTCGCTTATTTTTCACAAAACAGTTAAATGCAAATGAGAGAGTCGCTCAGTGATTCCGCCCACTCGCCATTTATTTTTTAATGGTTTAATTGAATTATAAAATATTTCATTGTTTACAGATTTTATAATAAGGACCCTCTTGTTGAATCACAAAATGTTAAAACATTTTCATTCTCCATGTTCAGGGAGGAATGAAAGTTTTTTTTTTAATATGACAATGAGGAGAAAATTAGAATAATTAATGTTTCATACAATACAATACAAAAGAAATAGTGAGTGGGTGATGTCATCGGCCTCCCTATTTGCATACCGACCAGGATGTGAATATAACTGTTTTATGAAATTAAACGGAAAATTTAAATGTCTTAAGTTCATTATTTTCCAAACAATTTTGATGAAATTTTCAGTATTGTTTTCAGCTTGTTGGATTTTCTCGTTTTATTCAAACCAACTTTTTATTGGGGTGTACTTGTCCTTTAATTCTGAATCTTGCTTCGTAAGACACTATCAGTCAAACGTTAACAGAACATACAACAATAAAATTGTTTTTAAGGTTGAAAAATCTATAAAATAACATTTCCACCAATACCTCACCAGCTCCCACTCATCCTCGCCACACACCGTCTCAGTCTGCACCACACACTGAACATGAATGAAATAACAGACGATAAAACAACAAATTTGTGCCAAATTCTCTTCCCGCGCTTTCCTCTACTAACCAAGTTCAGATTATCTTTTCAAGCATTTACTCTTAAAAAGTTCTTGTTCTTAAAGAGCATATCGCCTTGAGTTTGGGGATATTTTTCCGGCCAACTTGGTCATTGGCTGTTGACCTCAATTATATATTTGCCCTTTAAGTTGCTTACTTTTTAGATTAGCCCTACTCAGATAGCTTCCGAAATGTATAGTTTGGAGTAGTTGCCAACAACATAGTGGGTAGATTATATTGAAAGATAAAAATATACAGTATGTAGGTTAGCTATGGTTTTTGTGATAGAGAAACGATTTATTAAGCCTATATTTTCTTTATTTCCTCCTCAATCAATCGATCAATGAAAATATCAAATAAGGTTGTCAAAACAAAAATGAAAAATCAGTATTTATTCATATCCACAAAAATCATATCTTATGTTTTATACACTTTGTTTATTTTCAGTTATGATGTTGAATTTCAATTCGATGTAGGCGAAAAGACTTCGGTGTCGTATTTCATTAAAGACTGTAACAAATATTGTATAAATTTGTAAATAGCTTACTCTCTACCAATGAAATTGCAGGAATTAATAAAGTTACTCCCCTTTCCATACCCGGTTGCTTCGCTCTCTCACCTTGCACCCCCCCCCCCTTCGTTCCTCACTACGCTATGCCCGATCACTGATATTTTGGCAGCGAAAGCGTGATATATGACAGATACGTCTTCTCTCTTTTCCCCGACAATGAAGAGCATGGTCGAGACGTTAATTTAAGGGGTCAATGTTAATGTCTTTAACAGTTGAATGAGAGGGAAGAGAGGGATGGATAACAGCATCCGTCTGAGTCAATTAGATGCCAAATCAGGGCTTTTCTCACCTCACGGGAGCCAACAATTTTCTAATCAATTTGATTTGTTCTCAGACAGCTCAGTCTGGCAATGTAGAGAAACATAAAACGAAACTAGGTTTGAATATTAGCGTCAAGAATATACAATTACATGTTTGTTTTTCTTTAGTAAAAATATGTCTTCTCATGTATTGTAATTTTTTATTATTGGGATACTTTTAAAAACATAACATATCAGTAGTAAGAAATGTGTGAGTCGGTCGTGGCTGAGATAATTATGATTAACAAAACTGAACTGAAAACTTAACAATATTTTCCATGATTCTGTCTTAAATTTAGAAATTAGCTCTTCATCAAAGTTAAAAGTGAAATGATCATTACTGAATGAATTAATAAATCAGTACAATTTTGTTTTGTTGTCAATGCGAGGGCGTCGTAATATATTTTTTTAAAATCACTAAAATGTGAAGGGTATATTCATAACGACATAAGGCAGAGAGACCAGGCAGAGAGCCAAAACCGATGCTTCCCTCAATATAAACTAGGTTTGGTGAAGCAGCTAGGATAGTTATGTTGGAGTCAGTTCGCAAAGACAGGGACTGGATACTGACAAAATTAAATTCCTCTTCGCTCGCAGCGGCCCTGTGGCCCAATGGATAAGGCATCTGACTACGAATCAGGGGATTCCAGGTTCGAGTCCTGGCAGGGTCGAATATTTTTTTTATTATTAAATCATATGATTTTCAACATACGAAAAAAATATATCGCTTCATGAAAATCATAAATTACTTCTGTTATGTACGTTGTTCATTGAAAAATAAGGTAAAGGTAAAGCGAAGTAGTTGAATTTTAATTCTTTTCATTTTAATGTTTAAGTGATAAAAACCGATGCTTCCGTCAATATAAACTAGGTTTGGTGAAGCAGCGAGGATAGTTATGTTGGAGTCAGTTCGCAAAGACAGGGACTGGATGCTGACGAAATGAAATTCCTCTTCTCTCACAGCGGCCCTGTGGCCCAATGGATAAGGCATCTGACTACGAATCAGGGGATTCCAGGTTCGAGTCCTGGCAGGGTCGAATATTTTTTTTTATTATTAAATCATATGATTTTCAACATACGAAAAAAATATATCGCTTCATGAAAATCATAAATTACTTCTGTTAAGTGCGCTGTTCATTGGAAAAATAAGGTAAAGGTAAAGCGAAGTAGTTGAATTTTAATTCTTTTCATTTTAATGTTTAAGTGATAAAAACCGATGCTTCCCTCAACATAAACTAGGTTTGGTGAAGCAGCGAGGATAGTTATGTTCGAGTCGCAAAGACAGGGACTGGATGCTGACGAAATGAAATTCCTCTTCTCTCACAGCGGCCCTGTGGCCCAATAGATAAGGCATCTGACTACGAATCAGGGGATTCCAGGTTCGAGTCCAGGCAGGGTCTTTTTTTCAATAGGGCTACAATATCCTGGTTATACAATCATAGGATTTTTATACATACGAAAAAAAACCTGTTGCTTTATACATGTACATTGAGAGATTTGAAGTATTGCTTATTAAAACAAGATATTATACAGGTTACATGTTATCATGGACCTATCCCTTTTTTCATGTCATTTCAAGTAATACCACGCCCCCTTCCAATTCCCTCGGCGCATTTGAATGGGAAACTAGATGGAGGCGCACTCTAAACATTAACATTATTAACTGATTCACAATGTTTGTCACATATACATTCACATCTATTAGTCCATAAACAAAAGAATCTTAACAGTATTTGACATTAATTCACTTCATAGTTAACTTCTTATGTTCAAGTACGTCAATAATATGCCCCACTTCCATTCCACAATTTTCTTATGAACACATAATACTCTATATTGATCCACCCCAAATTGCTTATTGCGTAGAGTTCCATAAGACACTTTTGTGGAACCCTCTATAGCATGACCACAGTATATAAAAAGATGCTCGTCTCTTTATACTCTTCAAATTCTAAAGAAACGGTTAAGTCAATCTTATTATCAACACTTTTACGTAACATTTCGGTGTCAATGTTTCATTTTAGCATGAAATTATCCTTTCTCCGATTTAATCCTCACCAATATATCCATCACAACCAGCATCATCTCCACCATTGTCATCATGATCATCCCCATCCTTATTATCATATCCATCTTCATTATGAACAATTGTTTTTCATTTAAAAATATGCTCCTTCTGCTTTATAAATATAATTATGAATCAAGTTAATAAGTTCTAATTTGTTGCTGTAATTTTTTTCAAACAATCTGCTTATGATCACAACACTTCTCCTGCAAATTGTGAATGTTATACTTATTTGGTAGCAGATCATTTTTGTTTGGAATGATATTTTTAGTACACAATATCTATCTATGATTCATGCAGAAAAAAGTAATCAATATATTATGTATGTTATGTTACCAAAAAATGTATCACTCGAATGATATGAATGAAGAAGAATGAAGAGAAATCAAGTCAAATAAAATAGATAGTGTAATTAAAACAACAAAAACAGAAAAAGAATAGAACAACAGGAAAAAATAAAATTAACCAGCCAGAAACACCACAGTGTAATACTTCTAATCCATGTCGCGTACACTATGGCATTTAATATGATCTGTGAAACATGAGGAGAGAAACAGATGGTGTATATAAGTAATCGTTATTATTGAGGTTAATTAATCATTAATGAAATTTGGTGGTTATATAAATGTAGACTTGCAATGATGATATTAATATGAATACATTGAGATAGAAATAACGAAAAATTATGATAGGTGTCAACCCATATTTGAAATTGTAATTTGAAAAGTGAAAAAAGCTGAACATTTCATTGTTTTGATCAAGCAAACGGGAGGTGAATAATTATGACAATTGCATATCATTAGATCTTTCAGTTCTCTGACAGCGGCCCTGTGGCCCAATGGATAAGGCATCTGACTACGAATCAGGGGATTCCAGGTTCGAGTCCTGGCAGGGTCGAAAGTTTTTTTTTTATTAATTGTAGCTTTAATCCTTTGGTTAAGGGGCGGTACGTGGTAGAGGATTTTGATCGGAAATAAGATGATGACGTCATTTTGTATAATAAGGGTAGCATTTTAACACTTTTTAATCTTCTCTCTTCCTACAAAGACCCCCCCCCCTCACTTGAATGAAATGTGTAATAATCGAGATGCAAGACCAACCTTTCCTTTTGCTATAGAGGGTCTACTCTGCTTTCTACAGTTTTCATTACCCTTCTCTTAATTTACTTTTACTCATTTTTTCATTTATTATTTTTCAGTAATTGAATTTTATAGGGGATTGCCTTCCATGTAGCACCCTGTAGCACCGCCTCTGTTTTGACAAAATTAGTGATATCAAAGAACAAGCAGATATATTCAATGCGTCGGACTTTACTTAAAATAAACTCATGAGACCAATCCTCTTCGAG
This sequence comes from Lytechinus variegatus, assembly GCF_018143015.1. Classification (NCBI taxonomy): domain Eukaryota; kingdom Metazoa; phylum Echinodermata; class Echinoidea; order Temnopleuroida; family Toxopneustidae; genus Lytechinus; species Lytechinus variegatus. The sequence continues at coordinate 45,094,684 of NC_054742.1, forward strand.
TTCGCTTAATATTGATTTGTTGAAACCAAACAGCCAGGATCTAAAACGAACTTCGATCTGAAATCGATTTTTTTAATGGAGGGGTGTATCCAGCGGAAAGAACACGTTTTGATAATGTTGGAAGTTAAGATCGCGATGCTAATCTCCACGCCTATTAACACAGCGGCCCTGTGGCCCAATGGATAAGGCATCTGACTACGAATCAGGGGATTCCAGGTTCGAGTCCTGGCAGGGTCGAATTTTTTTTCGAATAGGCTAAATTGAAGAATTTTTATGTCATTTCTGCGAAACATGTGTCGCACATTCATGGCAATCATATCTCTTGTAATTTTCCAATAATATTGTCATTATACAGAATGTCAAAGGTGTTTCTTTACATACCGGGAATGAAGCACGACATTTAAATATATTCATGTTGAATTGAAAACTTCCCATAACCTATCAGTGGTATGTCTATCCAATCAAGGTGATCGCTCCCAAATGAATGCCTTTAACGGGGCGTGCCATTCTTTTTTGCATGGTGCCCCTGCATTCTTTAATCTGCCGCCCCTGATCCGCGCCTGTATAAGCGCAATCGCCCATTTCTTTGTATTTTTGTTTAACGTATTCATTCTGAATAAAGGATTGCTATAAAAAAAGCATGGTCTGAAATAATCTGAAAGGGGTCAAATTGCCCTATTCCTGTTAATGCACAATATTATGCTTCACATTGAATCAAGAGATATTCCCGATATTGCTGTATGTCATTCCATTCACAATGAAACAAAATAGCAGTGATTCAATCTAATTCCACTCTGAAAAAATGTGCATAATTTTTTTTTAAATTGAAATTATTATCATTCTAAGACAGTGGTAAAATATCCACAGTAAACTCTTCCTTCACAGCGGCCCTGTGGCCCAATGGATAAGGCATCTGACTACGAATCAGGGGATTCCAGGTTCGAGTCCTGGCAGGGTCGAAACGTTTTTCACTTTTTTTACTTAAATTTTCATGAAACTAATTTGTTTTGATCACGAAGGTTAAAACATATTGTTTTCACCTTTTCAAAATTGGCAATCGTGGCGACAAACAACCATATATTTCCCCAGGGTTCTAAAAAAATACCATTGAATAACCATAAAATAAGATATTTGATCCATGTTCTAAATGCAAGTGACAATACTGGAAAATAAAATGCAACGTACTTGAATTTTCAATTTTGTGACGTCAAGCAACTTCCCATGTTATGTAATAAGTATCCTTACTCTACGAAAAGAAGTAATTAGTTTTCAAAATACTATATATTATCATGAAAAAGGCAAGAATATTTTTTTTATTTTAACTAGCATTGAGAAAATCGATCCTGCTCAGTACAACTCCAACAAACAATCTTTACAATAGGCCCTACTTTTTAGGGTATACTTGAATACGCTTCATTTAAGGCAGTTAAGTGAAAACTGTTTGAATTTTGAATATGCCTTTAATGTTATTAGCAAAATTGATAAAGATTTCATGACGGTTTCTTTGGCTTCTTCTTTTATCGGAAGTTACTGATTGCCAATCAAATTTCCTACTCTTTTCCTGCATGGCGGAAGAGATGCAACCCATTGATTTATGTTTACACGACTCGTGTCAAATGCAATTATATTTTCTTTTCATCACTTTTTAATTAATCTCTGTAGATTATGATTTCATTAAGATCCCCTCATGATAAGCAGTGATAATGTGACTTTTCAAATATTGTTCCGACCAAAATTTTGAGTAAAGATTCACACTTTGATATAATGATTTTGTTGTTGTTGATTTTCTAGACCTATTTGGTCCGACACATCCCCGAAACAGTTAAAGAAGAAATAGTTGACCTACATACTTTGATTGCATTCAGATAATATTAATGTTCCCTGAGTTTGTATTAGGTAACTATGTTGCTGTTGATGTTGGGGTTTATTTTCTTAAATGGTGTTTTCTCTGAGGGGTTGATGGTATCACAGACCTTAATTGAAAGGATCCCTTACCATGCCTACCCGTGACGTCATTAACCCCAGCAGCGTTGTCACGAGTAAGTTATAATCGGTAACGTTGAGAGATGAACAAAGTTTCCCGAAATGTATTTCACTTTGTTTGAAGGAGAACATTCAGGTTGACCTTTCAAAGTACTCTTTCAAATAATAAATAATTGAATTAAACATGAATAGTACACTCGGAAGTGTGAATTACATGGAATGTATTTCTGCCACTAATTCAATGAAGATGTTTAAAATGTCTAAATTCTTTAAAAATAGGAGTACTGTAACAAAAATATCATGCAAACGCAATAATATACTTTTAGGGCCTATGATACTATATACACAACGAAAATATTATTAGACTTGCTATTAGTGTCTTAACCCCGATATAGAAGGAATATATCCACTTATTCTTTTCACCATCAAGATTGAGAGAGTATATAGACCTTCTTTCATAATTATTATCATGATTACGTACTCCCGGGAGACTTCAAACTTGATGAAGTGACCACAGTACATAACAGGATGACCTTTTCTCGCATATACCTAGAAGTATAGCATGAAAAATGATTAGCTGTCATGGCAACCATCATAAACAAAAACAAAAATATTGTCTGCTGACAAGAGCGTTTCGAGAAAGGATCAAATGGGGGATGGGGCGAGAGGTGTGTCTGGCAGGGTCTGGTGAGAGAGATAGAGACAATAGGAAAGAAAGGAGTATAGATGGAAAGATGGAGGAGAGGGGAGTGTGATGTACAGTGAAGGAAAGAGGAGTTAAAGAATGAGATAGAGAGAACAAGAGGAAGAGAAAACTACAAGGGGAAAGAAAGACCGGCAATGAAAGAGATACAAAAGAAAATAATTTATGAAGAGAATGGTGCGTATAATTATGAGATATGGTATGAGGCAGAAAGAGAGAGGGGGGGGGGCTGAAAAGAGTGGATATGATAAAGGGGGAGATATCGGTATTATTGAAATAAATGCATGACTTGTCACGAATTTGTACAACAGCATTTTAACGTAAAGAATATTAAATTCAGTTTCTATATAATAGGAAAATGTAAGATGGTCATTATCACTTGTCTCATGCATATTCATAATACATATTCCGACAGAAAGAGGGATTTCAAATAATGGTAATTTTGAAATTTAAATCGAATCGGCCTACAGCAAAACACTGTATTCTTCCATTAGAATAATACAAATAATATTGGATAAGAAAAGAAGCACGCCCAGTGAAGATGAGAGAAAATAAAAAAGAAATAGACGGAGAGAGAAATAAGTAGAAGGGCAGACATGGGAGAGGAGACTGAATATCAAACGGATCAAAGTATTACCTCTTGCAAATGCAAGAGATTTCTCGTTTAAAGTGGGTTGTCCGTCTCGAGACTTGAACTTTTGAAAAGACATCCAAAAGTGCAATTTGATTCATTTGGTATACTTACTCATGCTAGTGCCTTTAAAAAAAGTTGTACCATTTAAACAATCCGATCAATGGCTGTTGAAATTATTATGATAAATAAGTTGTGTCAACGGAATAATAAACGTAAATATGCATGAAACTAAAAAAAGTACCGGTTTTAAAACTGTATTAAAGATGTGACAAATTCACTTGTTCTTTTAGAGAGAAACAAAATGATAGAAGACTATCCTATCCAACCCCGCCTCCTAAAAAAAGGTAAAAAGGCAATGAACAACCGCGCATTTATTTCTGGCTTTGAATTCCAGAGGTTATTCGTACTTTTCAGTAATTACATTAAAACAAGATATAATTCTGAAATGTATCTTGTTCTTCAAAAATATTGGGTAAACGTGCCCCATGAGGGTAATGATATGTCCAGCCAATATATTTGGCATTTCTTTTGGGCATTTTTATTTATCCAGTGTGATGATAATTTTGCTCATTCTAAAGTAATTGCTGCCTATTTTCTAACCTTACTGGACATGCTGGACCATATGCTTCCCGCACTGCCACTGGGTAAAATATCGCCCCTAATTGGTTGGACACATACCCTCGTAATGATAAAAATTTTACCCAATATTTTTTTTTTACAGTGTTATGTATTTGTTGTGTATATTAAATTTGACAACATGCAGAGACAAAACATTATAAAGCGTGTAATTACAAAGTTTAGTGGATAGTTGACTTCGAGCGTATGGCAAATATAAATCAAGTTCAAGTTGACTTTTATTGAAATTGATAGTGGAAAAGCTTGTGGTTAGATTCACCAACCCACAGGCGTGTACATCGCCCCGGGGTATCGGTATATCTTAATCTTATGAATTGACTTACTTTTGATGATATTGCTGATGACATATCTACACGTAAGCAATCTAGGGAAACTTGCTAGATCTTCAGAACGATCTCACTCAATTTTGGATGCCAACGAAAGCAATCCCTCTTCATAATTTTGTTGCTGGAAAACAGCAGAAGGCTAAAATCTTTCAGTTTGAAATGTGATACTGTGAAAAATTTAGGTGGGTGTGTGGAATTTAGTTACTACGGTAAAAAAATAATATATATTATATTGAGCAATTAATCCGATTTAACATCTTATTTAACATCTTACACACCAAGAAATACATATTTATAAGCGAAAGGAAATTTATAGAATATGGTACGTTGACATGGCCGTCTAGCCTATGTGAATATAATATGCATATCTCAGTCAAAGGACTGTCTTTTACCTCTACAAAAACGGGACAATAAAACTAAAGAAATAAAACATTCTTTAGGGAACAGCTCCTGGATCCAATGACCCCTCCTTTCATGTCTATTTTGAGGTATGTATAATGGCAAAATTACACTATTATTATTGATTTTTTTATCATGTCCGAGGTGCCACCGTTTCCTCTGGGGATTGAACGTAAATTATTTGCCTCTCCCAAGCGGACACCTAACCTCCATCTCAGGGGGAACCTTCGGACACAAGCGCTGCTCACAACAGGAAATCGGTGAGTTCCGACAGCAAACCATATCAAAAATTCGATGAAGTGACTTTAACCGACTTAAAACCGACGCAAATCGTGGCAATTTCAAAGCTATTTCGACATTAAATATTTTCCCTCGTGCTCACTGCCCCCCCCCCCCCCCCGCTGAACTAGTGTTTAGATGTCGCGTTGCTTCCTCGTATGCTAGGCCTACCTCCCAGAATTGCATAATATCGCGCCCATATAGTTCTGAAATTTGAATATAGGCATGGTCGGGCTCTAGAGTTCCAGCGTTTGTAAAAGATAAAATAAGTATATCTCGTGGCAGCAATTTTAGGGGTCGCAGAAAACACGAGAGAGAAAAAGAAAAAAGGGAAACCTATAAAAATCACCATCTTATTATTCACAACTTAACGGAGAAATATAACTTAAAGCTTTTTAAGGGTTTGAAACACTACAATTCTTTGGAGCTCGTTCACTTTGATCCCTCACAATTATATATAATTTTCTTTCAGGATTTCTTATAATTTAAATATCATTTGTGAAAGTTTAAACATTTGTTATCGTTAGTAAAATAAAATTGCCTATAGAGTATGTGTCAATAGTTTCGTCGATTACTAAAAATCTTTAAAATTACAAGAAGGCGGAAAATGTCAACCGAAAATGAATGTCAACCTTTGGGTCATCTTGAGTGTTTTGATCGAATTTCTACGCTTGGTTGCTTCACTCTCTTGCAAGAATGGAGAAACGTGAATGAATGAGAGGATGCAACTTCGGTGTTTGCACCGGTCATCAGATACGCCACTGAATACTTACACAATCAGGGTTCCGTATTTTCAAGGAGCTTCCTTGGTATTTTACAAAGGTTAGCGATTGACCGTACGCTTGGTTTTTACGATTGATTGAACATTGCAGTCTATGGAATCAATCGTAGAAAAAAAGGTTCTACGATCATTGCTAAGCTTTGTGTTACGGGCCTCAGTCTGATTACAAAATTTTCATTATTCACATTTCCCTGTTTCATAAGTATGTGTGTGTGTGGAGGGGGCAAGGTGTTTTAGTCACATAATTAGAAAGAAAAAGCGAACCCCCTGTGCCTCCTTACTGGTCATTCTTGGGGTCCCCGCCCGGTCCCCGCTGCACCCCCCCCCCTCATCGACACGCTACGCCAATTCATGTCATTATGATTCATCGCTGTTCTATCCTAGTGTTGAAGAGGCACATTCCGATAATATTCAGAAACATGACTTGCTTGACGTCTTGGCAGAAAATCCAATCGTTCATCACCAAGACCACGGATCACAATATATATTTCTCTCTCTCCTCTCTCTCCCCCTTCTTTTACTTCTTATCCCCCCTTCTCTCTCTCTGCTTCTCTCCCCCAGCAAAGAGGTATGATAAGTGACATGTATGACAAACAGGTGATAGGATGTGAAGATATTCACATAACTATTTGAATGTCACGGACAGCGGCAGGTTTTCTTTTTCAAGAGGATGTGAGTTATTTCAAGTATTTATGACTTTTCAAAGCAAAGTTGATTGTTAATGTGTAAATGACGATTTTCATGAATAAAAAGTTGATTCCTGAAATCATGATTGCCTGAAGCAGATATAGCAACGAGCAATATCATAGAAAATCGAGATCACTATAAGTATGGTATGTGTCATCCTCACTCGCAGTGTAACTCTGAATATTTGGATTTTCAAATTTTATTAGATTTTACCATTTGGAAATCGACAGATCATGCTGAAAGATTGAATTACACGGTTGATATAGCATTAAATGTGATTTACCTTCGCAAACTTGTTCGTTTCCCTTGTCTGTACAGAAGATTTTCAGCAGAACACTTGAAAACATTCGAGACCCACGTGACCGGTATGTGACGTCAATTCGTAGACACCACACCTCTTTGGTTACCTTGATTTCCAAGATGGCGGCCATCATCAAGGGGGAAGCGGACGTCCTATTTTGTCGAAGATAACACGCCCTTGAGGGTGAAGCAGAAGACATTCAGTATCTCGAGACATTCCGATGACTTGATAGAAAGTAGGTTAAATGAAATCATGTGCGTGCCATAGAAATTAGCAGGGTCGATTAAAGTAGACAAAGTATTTTCACTAAAATATACAAATGAATAGGTCCTATTGATTCTCGTTATTAAAGCACCATAATAAAACATGATAAACGAAAAGGCTATACTAATTACTGTATGTATTTTACTTGTATGAAAATCATTTGAAAAATAACCGGATAGAAACCTGAAGAAAATTTTAACACCAAATAAAATGCCGATTTTTCATTCCATCTTTTATTCATATAATTTCAATTTTATTATCACTTATTATCATTATTCATTGAAGGTATACCATTTTGAAATGTCAGCCCATGTCAGCATTATATTTTAATCATGATATTATAGACAGTCAAAGATTATATCAATTCTTGCTTTAATAATTAAGGGAAATTACCAACGTAATGCCCTGAGGAAATGAAGGAAATTGTAAATTTTCAAGCGGGATGCGAACGAGGAGGGGCTCGAATGTTTTCCATGAGGGAAGTTAAAAAAGGTAGCAATTACGCTCATGATACCTCACTCCTCCATTCCCTGTTCTTTCATCATCCGACACAGATATTTAACTTTTCATCCACCCGGCGAATTCCATCCTCCACCATTTTCATTGTATTCTCTTGACGGATTTCGGGCGGAACTTGACGCATGACTGACGTAACGGCAGCGATCCGATAATGGGCGATAACAGAGCTCATCATTCTAAAGAGGATCTTCTTCTTCAAGATCAAGACCAAGACCAAGGCCAATGTCGACATTAATCATCACCCATTTGTCATTCTGAATTTAAAGGTATACATTCTCGCGATAAAAAACGAAAACACAAGAGCCCTTTTTACCGTAAAATCAGAGGTTTACGGTAAATCTAAACACGATTTAAAATAAGAAAACACAAATATAAAGGTTGGTTAGCAGGTCACAAGGCCAGGTCGGAATGGGAAAATAAGTGAATGGGTCAACTTAGTATTGAATGACTTGTATATTCAAAGTGTATTCCAAGATATTTAAATATAAACCAATAAAATGAAAGTGAAATTATTACAGTGGCGCCGAGAGATTTGAAGATGGAAGTGAAAATAAACAATTTTATTGAAATAATCTTTAATTCATTTGAGGAAGGAGTAGAGTGAACAAGGATTAAAGATCGAGACGTGTGCCGACGTGTGGCAATAAAGATGGAAAGGGACAATCAAAGACGGAGGGGGAAGGAGACTAGAAATATTATCTATCGGAAGGGGGAACGGGGTAAGGGAGATGGAGGACAGGGGATGTTTAATTAAGAAGTGGAAGAATTAGACATTTTTTAAATGAAAAAATGAAACATCAATCTGCGCATGGACCTTGACCTTATGGGTCAAACGGATCGTGTTTACGGAAGCAGCCGCAAGAGGGTGTCGCTCTTCACGCGTAACTTGCGAGAGATCGTGTGGCGCGGTAATTACGATGATGAGTGACGAATCGCAAATACGGAATGTAGAAAGCAAACGAGAGGAAGATGGAGGGGAAAGCAATGGAGTAAGATAAGAGCAGGGGTAAAACCCCCCTGTCGGGGACTATCCCTAAACTTTGAAGGATGACCAACAAGTCAAAATAATAATTTCATTTCAACACCCCACAAGCACATCGAGTTCCAAAAGTTAGAATCTGCAGCTGATAGCACATAGGGATATTTATGTACACCCCATCCCAAAAGAAGGGAACATATGGACATCCTTCACCTTTCTAAACAATCTATTGATAGGACATTTAAAAAAAATCATTTTGAATAAATTGGATGTTTGAAGCACGGGCATTCGACAAAGAAAGCTAGATCTGTACACCTAACATCAACTTTACCATACAAATAACTCGAATGGCTGTATTTTCACGAGCTTTGATATCGAGTCAAGACTGTTTTTCTTCCAGGACTCGTGCCTGCGTCACGATAGATCAAGGGTTCTGACAGGGGTAAGAAAATTCGAGGGAAGGGGAACATGATGACAAAATGGGGATCTACAGCCTCTAAACAAGAGATAGTTGCACATCGGGAGCGAAGAGAAAAAGTGGCAAGGAAACGAAGATATGTCAAGGTGGGAAGATGTATGAGAAGATATGCAGGCACAAAAATAATGTGAGGGATAAGTGAAGAAATGGTGATTGACGAAGGAGCTGACTAGTATACTAGGAACAGAGAGGACGAGGGGTAAATATGATTAAGGGAAGGAAGGTGGATAGGAGAAATAAAAATCAAAATGGAAAGACATACAGAAGGGAGAGATGGAATGAGGGCAAAATGTGGTGAAGATGTGATGGGGCGAGCTAATGAGGCAAGATTCTTATTTAGGGGAGGTGGGAGAAAGGATGGACAAGCCATACAAAAAGAAGTAAATGACAACAAAGTTGTAATGACCAAAATGTGTCTGTCATTTTTCATACATGCAAATGTATTTAGCATGATGCTTAGTCAACCACTTGGCAGGATTTATTCCTTGGCAGCATTGGGTGGTGTGATTGAATGGCAGCTCAAGCTATGAGGCTGGGGAAAAACAATTGTGCTTTGTATCCTCTGGAAAAGCTGTAATATAAATCCAGCTATTTCATAGTATGTTCAGTTTTTTTTTTTTTTTTTTAAGTTGGCCTGGATAAAGAAATCAATCTGTAAAATGTAGAATATCACAACTCAATTTTTTGTTAATATGCCACATGCTTGCTTTGTCAAAATCCCCACATAAGGCAGTGATAGGGAGAGAGGCAGGTATTTCTGAAGAAATGGAATCACAAAGTAAGTCAGAAATTATGGGGTAAAGAGAGGGAAAGGAGGAGAAAGACAGACAGACAGACACAGAAAGACAGACAGACACAGAGAGACAGACAGACACAGAGAAACAGAAATAGACTTATGACAGATCTGTCTCTAATGACTCTCCCTCCAGGGATATAGACTGTGTGAAAAAAAAAAATATATAAGAGGATGGGGAGGGGTGAGGATAATACATGTAGCTGGAACATGAATAAGACAATAGAAAGGGGTTACTAAAAGAATGATAAACGTTATAAGAAATATAATTCTCAAAATCAATTTTGAGGTTAAAACATAAATGCTGTACATTTATTTCATATATAGTTTTCATATATAACACATTCTATATAAAATTGCACAATGTGTATCCACATAATACGCAAGACAAGGTTTACTATTCCTTCCTATGTCTTAACATAACCAATCCTTGCTTTGTTATTACCAAAATAAACTCAAAAGTACTCCCAGACATATTTAAAGGGATACTCCAGGCTGAAAATGATAGACTCTCAACAATAGCATAAAATTAAACAAGAAAAATGCCCACATTTCCTCAAAATAATCTGAAAATGGATGAAGACAGACAGGTTTTAAAGTATTTTGGTGAAAATGGTTGTACATCATGAACTTGTATAGCATTTTTAAAATTAAATGAGTGAGCTGATTGTAATGTAAGTTTATCATAATTCTTTTTTCAAACATGTGTGCAGAAATATCTCCCTTGCAACAAAATAACCTACAACAAAGATAATCTCACACATAAACTCAGTAGTCAATCATATTCTTACATCCTTGGACTGTATAGACTATTTGTAGAATATTTGTAATTTCACATATTAAAGAGAACACAGAAGAAAACATAAGTAGATGATGTCATCAGTTTGCCCACAGCATAATCATGACATGCACATGACATAGAAGTGTTAAAATAGTGGAAAATTTAAACAAAATGCCATGAATTTTCTACTTGTTTGTGATTTTCAGTGTTTTGTTTGTTTAATGTTAGTCTATTTATAAAAATCAAATTTGCTGCAATCAACGTACATGTAATATGAGCATTCACATAGAGATTTGCTTATTAGTTTATTTTTTTTCTGCCAGACTTTGAAATCTTTGCTTTTATCACACATACTTCACTTAAACTATTTTCAATTATGATTTGTCTCAAACTAACGTCACGTTTAAGCCTTTTGCAAATAATGTTCACAAGTCTGAGTTGTATATTAGCACCATATCTCCAAAAACAAGATTCCACATTTGCAAAGGGGTTTCAAAATCGAGAAAGTGGATAGGTGTACTACTGCTGCAATTCAATAGATCCTTGTTCAAATAATGACATCTTATATAATTTAACATCAAATAAATTCTACCATAAAATAATCTTCATCTTCACATGATATACAGATAATTATACAAATTTTTGTAGTTTACTTCAACAGTACTGTACTGTAAGACATCACCATATTGGCAGATATGCTACACTTTAGAGGAGGGATCTACACAATTCCTGATCAAAAACAACACAAGGACATAGACAACTAAATAGGGATTACCTTCCAGTACCATCAATATAGATCGTCATGTACTCAACAACAGTCGAGTTCACAAAGTCAAGCTAAATATGCCTCCATAAATGCGTACATACACTGAACATTGATATAAATCATTCTACAAACAGTGAAGCAACTAATACTTTGGCAGGATAATAATAAATGATAATAATATAGGGTATTTATATTGCGCACATATCCACCTTGTTAGGTGCTCAAGGCGCTCCTATATTACCCGGCTAAGCTAGGCGTTCATAGCGCACACAGCTTTTTAAGGAATTACTTCCTACTGGTACCCATTTACCTCTCCTGGGTTGAGTGCAGCACACTGTGGATTAGTTTCTTGCTGAAGGAAATTACGCCATGGCTGGGATTCGAACCCACGACCCTCTGTTTCAAAGTCCGAAGACTAATCCACTGGGCCACAACGCTCCACATGTGTCTTACATAATGTTACATGTGTCTCCACATAATGTCTTAAATGTAACCCTAACCACACCCAAGGATGATCCATGCTATGAAAAGTAGGCAAATGGGAATTGATAGTCCCTAATTCCACCATTATTTATATAATTCTCCATTCATATTAAGGATAACACTCTTGAATCCACATCTCCAATGTCAGATGAAGTTATCAGGTTCAATTATACATCAATATACATTATAACATATATGAATATAATTCCACTATGTATATGGTAGGAATGAACTAGGGAAGGAATGTTTCCAGTTTACAAATATACAATTCCACAATTAATAATAAAGATCAACAGATATGAATATAAATCACCAGATGAGTAGTGTACTTCTGATACAACAATCAAATTATCTACAAATGACATAATTACTGATACTATGAGATTTTGATATAGCCCAGGGGTTATCATCACTCCTGGAGACGGACAGTCAAGCTGACTAAAACATTGGAGTCTTCTCTATTGCTCTACAATTCTACTCACCAACCCTTTCCCATGTCTCTACACAGACTAGCAAGTATGTTGACACGTACTTAACAAGATCTGAGTTGATTGGGTGCAAACAGTTGATCAGGTAACCCTTAATACAAACTCCATATCCTTCAAAAAGATTTAACTAAGAGAGGTAAGCCATTCATAATGGTAACAATGTAAAAAAAAATTATGGACAATCCCTACTTTAGAACTGTCTGAGTTGTTACAAAGAATGTTATGATCTCAGAGTATGATCCATGGTTATCAAATGAAAGTTATCATATGAATATGAGTGTGAATTTATCCATGGTGCCATCTATATACCTCAGAATGATAGCCTTGCTATGTGGCCATGTAACAGATATCCTTCTTAGTTGATTAGATGTGGACGTACCATTGAAGGGTTTTGTCATGTAGCACTTTGTTGATGAACGTTATCATATGAATACGAGTGTGAATTCATCCATGGTGCCATCTATATACCTCAAAATGATAGCGTTGCTATGTGGCCATGTACCAGATATCTATCTTAGTTGATTAGATGTGGACGTACCATTGAAGGGTTTTGTCATGTAGCACTTTGTTGATGAACGTTATCATATTAGAGTGTGCATTTATCTATGGTGCCATCTATGAACCTCAGAATTATAGTATTGCTGTGTGGCCATGTTACAGAGACTTGTTGTAGTTGATTGGCTATTGATGAGCAGTTGTAGCAACTGACAAGCTTTGCTGATGAATGTTATGATCTCAGAGAGTGAATTCATCTATTGTGCCATCAAGGTACCTTAGAATGATGGCTTTGCTAAGTAGCCATGTTACAGAGGCCTGTTGTAGTTGATTGGCCATTGATGAACAGTTGTAGCAACTGACAAGCTTTGCTGATGAACATTATGGTCTCAAAAAGTGAAATTATCCATGGTGCCATCTATATGCCTCAGAATGATGGCTTTGCTATGTGGCCATGTTACAGGGACCTTTACTATGTAGTTGACTGGCGGTTGATGAACAATTTGTAGCAACTGACACTTTGTTATTGAACGTTATGATTTCAGAATGTGAATTTATCAATGGTGCCATCAATGTACCTCATTCTACAGTATGTGGAATGTAAAAGAGACCTGTCATAGTTGGTTAGCTGTAGATGTACAATTGATGTGTTCGGTCATGTAGCACTTTGTTGATGAATGTTATGATTTTACAGAGTGAATTTGTCCATGGTGCCATCTATATACCTCAGAATAATGGCTTTGCTATGTGGCCAGGTAACAGAGACCTGTCTTAGTTGATTTGCTGTAGATGTACAGTTAAATGGTTTGGTCATGTAGCACTTAACACACTTTGTTGATGAACTTATCATCCCTCCTAGCAGAGATGCCCCAGACTGTAATAGAAAATGTTTTTGAAAAATAGAAAAAAAAAACATAAAAATGTGTCTAATGACTACTACGCATTTGCAATATTGTAATGTTTGATGATACTTGAGTATAGTTCACATTAACGACCCTTTATCAAAGCTTTAACCAGGCTTTAAGATTTGGATTTTGATATCACAACATTGTCAAAGTTCATTGGCTCTAAAAGACTTCGTAAAGTTGTAACTTACAAATATGAAAAACCCACAGGGGACGGTTCTATGACAGCAACATGTTTACATATAATCATATTTGATAGGATGACCATCAAATGAAAATAATTAAATTGAAGATTAACAAGAAATATTTCAGCCTTATAATAAGGTTGAACTTCATTAGGATTTCAATAGGATAATAAAATCTATCATTGACTTACCTGCCAGAAACAGAGCTTTGTATCACCAAATGAATAGGATGCCAGGTGCTTGCCATCGGTTGAGAAGGCTAGGGCAGTCACAGCGGTCTGGTGACCAGATAATACCTAAATATGGATAACACAAGCATGAGTTTAACAAGCTATACCATGATATATAACTATACCTTCAAAACTGAGAACTTATTATCCAAACATTTCAAAACATAACCACCACACCACCACCATCATCATAATCATTATCATCCTTTATCCTCTTCCTTCTCCTCCTCATCATCATCATTATCATGATGATGATGATCATCATCATCATCATCATCGTCATCAACATCATCATCATCAACATCGTCGTCATCACTGTCATCATCATCAACATCAACATCGTCGTCATCATTGTCATCATCATCGTCATCATCATTGTCATCATCGTCATCCTCATTGTCATCATCATCATTGTCGTCATCATCATCACCACCATCATCATCATAATCATCATTACCATCATCATCATCATTATCACCATCATCATCATCACCATTATCATCATTGTTATCATCATCATCATTGATATCCACTGCTAGCCTCTTGCTACTCCTCTCCTCCCTACCATCTCTCTCTCTCTCTCTTTAACTCACCTGTGTCTTGCCACTCTTGAGGTCATGCATGGTAATGGCTCCGGTCTTGGCACCCACTGCTAGCCTCTTGCTGCTGTGACAGTAGCTCAGCATGTTGAAGCGGCAGATGGACGGGAACACCTCCATCAACCCCTTCGACTTCACCTGACTTGTGTCCAGCGAGAACACCACAATATCCACAACCTAGTCAACACCAAATCAAAGTACAATTTACTTATTATTCATTGCAGTTGATACAATGTTAGTAAGAAAAATATGATCTTTATAGCACCACATCTATCATGCACTTTGTCTCACACATTGTAGAATTAAATACAACACACTGGCCATGCACCATCCATCTTCATAGATTATGTCCAGTTACTTTCTAATGCAATAGCCCCAGTCAGGCAGTAAATGACCAGTTGTTTCAGAGAATCAGGTCTTCCTCCTTATTACATTTTTCCATACTTCACAGAGAATTCATACCTTTTCCTTAAAAGCTTAGTCTAGAAGACAAAAAAACTCTCCCATTTAAATGATTATTCATATTATTTTACCCATAGCTCTATGAGACTACACAAGACCTGAGACATCATCATTCCCAATCTCCAATTTCCCCTTTGGATTTATCATGTTTCAAGTATTTTCTCTCAACATAGGATTTCTAACCACAGATGAGTGTTCACCATTACCATTCCTTAGGGAACATTTCTAACTTTGGGAAGGTCTTGTAATGATACTTTTAGATTAAATACAGATTTAATGGTGTAAATATCACTGGTATGATCTATTTATCAATCACCAACCATAAAAACCCAAATCTGCAAGTTGATCACAGATATCATTCTGCATTTGCAATGCTCTCTGTTATTGCAATTGTGCCATATTGCTAGATTTTTGGCTGGAAAATGAGTGTCCATCATCGCGACTCTTTCAATAGCATAACCACTTCAAAAGGTATGATGACATACATAATAAAAAACTACTATAAATCGTTTATGTAATTGCTTTTACGACCATAAGACATACCTCTACCAGTAGATCTGAGACGTCATTCTGCATCTTCTCGATGAGGAGCTCTACGATGCGCAGGATCTCAGCCTTGGCTTTCTGCAGCGGGCTGGTGTTGAGCACGCTGGCTGGCACCTGGGCATTGGAAGCCAATGCCTGGTGACGGGCCACCTCCTTAGCCATGGTGGTGATGAAGGTTGCTGGGCGGGCGGTGGCGATCAGAGACAGGGCGTGGTGGGCGCTACGGCAGGAGTCCGCAGCTGGGGTGATGGGGAGACCACTGTAAATACTGAAATGGTAAAGATGAATTAAAATAAGTATGTAGCATTTGGAAGAACATGTCAAGGATAATTCTCACACAAACTGGATTGGTAAAGAAATCATGCATAACAATAATAACAATATTAACAAACTTTTAGATAGCACTTAATACATCGGAACGACATGTCTAAGCGCTTTACAGATATACTTATTACCCCGGTCATCGGATTCAATCATTCATTCCCACACATGATGTATGCACATCCTCCACTCCCTGGGGAGTATTCGAGTCAGTCGCCAGTGAGAGGCACACAGTACTGGACAAGCTACCATGACTTTCACATCCAACTGGGTACCCATTTAGCACCTGGGTCGAGAGTTGTAAAGTGACGATTAACGCCTTGCCAAAGGATGCCAGACCACGGTGGGATTCGAACACATGACCCTCTGATTACAAGGCGAGAATCAGAACCACTACACCACGGCTTCTCCATGCATGCAATGAGCATTTGCAAATTTTAACACCTTTGTACAGATGTTTTCTAGATGCTGGCATCTCAGACTTTCCACAGTAAAGTTTAATTAGATCAATCACAATATTTTGTAAGAGACAGAGCCTCGTACTTACCATGCAGAATATAGGGTAGGGTCACAACACAACTCTAGCAATCCAAGAAGGACTGCAGACACATCAATGAAGGGTTCCCAGACAGTAAATCCCCTTCCCATCAGGTCAATCCCTGCCCTTCGGATAGGCGTATGGGCAGGGAGTCTTGCACTGGGTGGTTGAAGGAGCAGGAAGGCAAGAGCTTGAGCTGAATAAAAAAAACACAGAGCACATTGATTCAAGATTCATTCAGGATAAAAGACATAGTATAAATTGTACAAATATACATACCTAACTTTGACAAAATTGGTTGAGTACAAAACCCATGGATAAAAACTCAATAAACTAGACAGATTCTCAAATGCACAGATCATTTTCACTCACATAAGCATACATGAGCCAAGTTTGAACTTGATCCCTCAAGTGGCTTTTACATCATTGTGAGAAAGAGATATTTTCACCTATATGACAATTGTGACAACAAGTTTGATTTCCCTTGAAAAACTTTCCCATTGAAACATGTATTAAAGGAACATGTTCATAAAGACTACTTGCTTATGAAGACCAACTTTCCTGTCTCCCTTGGATGGTCTTCATTATACAAGTTTCACTGAATAGTTTTATTACCCAGTACCTGTATGTCTTGCCAATGAGTAGTCACTCAAACCGAAGCCCTGTTGGATAGGACGGTTGCTAGTATTACTCGGTGCCCTCTGTCGACTGGGCTGGATCTCTGCACCAAATTGAGCTCCGATCACACCAAGCATAACAATGGCTGTAGCTTGCTTCCTTCGGGACTCGAACGATGATGAGACCTTCCTTATTGGAGAATCACCTAAAAATACCAAACAATATGAAAGCAAATGAGTTTCCAAGCAAAAATACATGTAGTACGCCTACCAAAAAACATGGCTGCCAAGTCATCGAAGCACAGGGCAGGCTGACTCCTACAAAACAAGTAAACAGGACACAATATATACCATCAACAGCACTGATAGCCTGAATCATGGACGAATTTTAGTTATCATCATCTTGAACTATGACCTCAGAAAGAAGGTAACAATGGCAATCTTATCTAAAAAAAGATGTCTCTTCCGATACCAATTTTGGCGATAAGCAGGGTGTGGCAGAATCGTTAACGCAGCTGACTGACACTGCCCACAAACACAAACATCACCCTAGACCCGGTTATGTCAGAAATGTGGAAGCTGTTCTCTGAATTCACAGCAAATAGGGCCTTTGGGGAGGCTTTGTAAATGTGTATTTTTGTCTGCATGATTATGTATACTGCATAATGCACTGAAATCTGACAAATTCACCATTGGCTTTTGAACAAAACAAAATGCATATTGTGCTGTCTAATAAACAATCATCATTAAAGATAATAATAACAATTGAATTGGATAGTTTTTTTCAAGGGATATCAGGAACATCCAACCCATTAGGGCCAATATTGCACTCATTTGCAACTTGTGCAATAATCCCTTACTCATGATATATTTCTGCTATCCCATTCTGACTGCGCCATCCAATATAACATAATTCTCACCACACAAGATTTCCTCTTCATTCTCCACCTCTGAGCTTTCACTACTCCCTGCATCCAAGTGACCATCACGGGCCAGAGCACCTCCAGCTAGTGGACTCTGACCACTCTGTGCAGGGGCGGTCAAGCTGACCGATGAGTCCACGTAATGGGGGAGATGAGGTGCCCATTGGTTGATCACCTCCTCTCTCCCATCAGTACCGATTCGCTGAAGCTCTGCAAGAAGCAATGCTTGACTGGCCGCTCTTACCTACAATGAAAGAAGGTAAACTCAGATATTGCTGTACACGCTGAAATTGTTTGAGTGTTCAACTTTGGTTAATTTTGCAATTATAATAATGCTAAAATTGCCACTTTTGCAATAGTTACTACTACAGATAAGGAATATATCAAAATATTATGGTAGAATCAACCCAGGAACCTGCCAGAATTAATTCCTTGTATGCACTTAACAAATAAATGGACAAATGAATGAAATTTATTACCGAAAAAAATCACCAAACTCACAAAAATGCATACAGAAACCATAGTGATATATGCTTCTTGGAAAAGGGAGCTTACCAAGAACATTCATACTAATAGATATTATACATAAATTGAATCAATGATACAATCATTTGATTGAAATATACCTCTAATATAAATATACCATTTATTCTCAACATTATTCTTGCATATTACTAACTTTCAATATTAGAAAGGTATGGGATAGTCTTACCTCCAGACACCTGTCTTGCCATCTCCTTGCTAGCATCTCTAAGTATGGTGGCTTGTAATGAACACTTCCTAGAAGGTCAGGTAGCAAGACACAGTGAAGGGCAGCGAGAAGGCTCCATCCTACATACAGACGGAAATAAGTTATCAGGTTGGGATTGATTTTTTTAAGTTTTAAAGTGCTCTTTTCGTGAGGTTATCAAATATTTTGGGGCTATTGATTATTTAACAATTTGGCACTACAGTACAACCTCTCTTATCCGACCTCCCCTTATCCGGGTACTTACTTGGGTAAAGGAGATTTCAAACTAAAATAAAAATTCCTACGCAAACTCACTTTGATTACCTATATTTTCCAATATAGTCTACCTACAACCACATTATTTTTATGAAAATATCTTACTAAAATCACCAAAAGAACTTGACAAGATAATCATTCCAGTAAATCAGGGCACAGCGCAATCATTCAGAGATGTGCATGATCACGCTCCTCTAACATGTATATGTAGGTCACATCACGCGCTGAGCTAGACTCGCATTGGTTCAAATGCTTTGGCTGAGCGACAAATGGCAGCACTCAAAAACTGTGCATACACAAAGAACTAGAGTTATACATAACTTTTACCCAATGAAATGCCCATTGCATACACGTAATTTTTTGGCCTTGTTATGCCTGTATCTTTCATTATCTGGAGATGTGCATGAAAATAATAAATGGATCGTTTGAATGTTAATCAGAAGCTAGAGATAATATCCAAAATATAGAAGGGGGCTATCCAAGCTAGAGTTGCAGAAACACATGGGGTGGGAACGAGTACAGTTTTTGACATATTCAAGCAGCGGGAGTCCATCAAGAAATACATGTCAGAATTGGCTGCCTATGATGTGTCTGCAAAGCGCAAGATGATATGACCACCGGTCAATGATGCCGTAGACCAAGCAACATATCTCTGGTTTCTACAACAGCATGGCTCCAATATACCAATCTCGGGGGTATTTCCGAAGGCACAGGCTCTGAAATTCAACGAAGCTCGTCTACGGGATGGGACTGGAGGAAGCCAAGCTTTCAAAGCTTCAGCTGGATGGCTTCAAAAATTCAAAGAGAGGCATGGAATTAGCAGGTTATCCATCCAAGGGGAGATTCTTTCCGCGAATCCGCCTGCAGTTGATCCTTACCTAGAGGGTAAATGAGATCTTAGCTGATGGAGAACTTTCAAGGGAGTAGATCTACATGTACAACTGCTATGAGACAGGCCTCTATTGGAAAGTGTTGCCACACCATACGTTCCTCGGACCAGAAGAGAAAACAGCACCCAGGCAAAAGAGAAACAAAGAGCATCTCACTCTTCTTGCAACAGCTAATGCATCAGGCACACACAAGTTGCCCCCACTGATTGGCAAGTCCAAGAATCTGATATGTTTCAAGAACACCAACATGATGGCCCTCCCTTTGATCTACCAAAGCCATAAGAATGCATGGATGAATGCTGCATTACTCAGCTAAGTAAGACGTGCTCCAGTGACTTGAAATCTAGTATCTAGGTTTGCTAAATCTAAAGATTAATTTTCTTCAAAGTTGAATCCATAGTCCAAACCTTATTTGACAGAAATTTATGTACGAGTAAGATGTCAAGGAAGATTTCTTGCAATTCAAGTTCAGTTTATCAATTTTTGAATGTGTCAATATAGATCTGTCTAGTTCTAGAGCCAAGTGATCAATGAACAAAGCTTATGTGGAATCACAGACTTCAGAAGTCAACAGGTTAAATAAGTAGTAAGCATTGAGTACATACCTTGTTTGATTTGTGCTTGTTCTGGAGTGAGGTCTGCAAGATCATCAGATCCATTATCTGTTAAATCTTTTCCCTTGCTTGAAGATCTATATATTTAAAAACGAAACGTGGAGACAGCAATAAGAATAATAGTACAATGAAGTGTACTGATACACCCAGAGAAACAGTTTTCATATGATATGTTGTAGTCTATGCCATAGATCTTGACAGAGATTCTCACATGGGTTCAAACTTTTTCATCAACAATTAAAGGGAAATCAAGCCATGGTAATAACATGTTTTGTTGTAAAAGCAGAAAAATAAGCAAAACAGAATGGTGAAGGTTAGGAAGAACATACCTACAAACCTGTGATAATCAAAAATCATTTTCAGAGGGAGACTGTGGGAGGGAGTAGTTGTATTGGTAGGGCAGCAACCTAAATAGGGCATGTTTCTTTGAAAACAAGTTTCGACTTTGATGGATTTTAGACAAAATATTCTACAGTTTCTGAGTTATTTTGAAATAAATTTTGAAGCCTATGCAGCTTCTTACCTCTTTGGCTTTGCTTTGCGTAGGTGGGAAAGCATGACAAAGCTTGCATTGTTCATACCCATCAGGGTGTTAGCCACAGAGATGACAGAGAGAAGATGTTGTGTAGTAACTGCTCGAGATAATTCCCAGTGGCCTAGGTAACCAGGTTTGGGTGTCTCATTGGCCAGAGATTGTAACTCCTTCAGGGAAGAATGGTGGTTGAAGAAGAAGATAAAAGTGGTTAGCCTGGTCTGCTTGGCTTTTCTTATTTGAAGATGTTTATTCCATGGGTCCCATGGTATGAAAACTTACTAATAAATTGTCATAATGATATCTATCATGTACATTTTGATTATGAATGACTGCCATATCCTGTTCACAATATGGTCAATACTTTGTGTATTTTTTTGTGTTTTTTTTAATGCAGTGAGACCCTGGTATATCTAATTGACTTGCTGTTGGTGAGTTATAATGCTTGCAATTCATATTGAATTGCTTAATGTTATGATGCATGAAACAAACATGTAGGAGACAACCATGGAGTGAATCAAGAGTCCATTGGTTGGACAATACCGATCTATAGAGCTTACGTAATTTATAAACCAAAAGAATATGTGAAATTAGCACAGGGAACCTCATTATTCAGACCCTACATTTACTAGCATTTTTCTTCTTATTGTAACGGGTAGACAGTAATTTAGTTTTAACGTTTGTACAATTTCAGAAATAAAAGCATGTTACCTGCTGGCTTCTCTTCTTGAGCTCCAAGGCTTCCTTGGCAGACATTGTACTAGGATCTGGTGAGTGAGCTGGAGTGACTTCCTGTGACATCAAGTGATGCCATCCAGGTAGCATGAGGGACATGTGGGCACCATGAGACAGGAGACCGAAAGAGACGGGACAGAACGGCTTAAGTAAACCCAACTTATCTTTGCAGATCTCATCTAAGGTTGGGTCCAAGCCCCAAGCATGTAGGCAAGACATGAAGAGTTGTGCAATGTCTAATGTGAGGTGTTTAGAGTCTAGGGTCAGGTGTTTGGGTCCCCTGCGTTTAGCCCCAACCTTGGACTGTGATGCCCTCGGAGGACGCAACGGACCCAGCTCATCTGAATCTGAGTCACTGTCCCCCATTTGCTTCTTGATCTGCTCTGAGATGAAACCAACAAACTTCTGTGACAGCTTCGGTGACTGTCCTGATCCTGCCTTTGCAGCCTGGGCAGCCATCTTTGCCATCTCTCCCTGTGCACCCTTGTTGATGATACCTGGGATCAGGTTCTTGTCTGTTAAGAGCTGGACAATGAGGTTCTCGGCATCAAAGAACAGAACATGGAAGTCAGGGTCTTTGACGTTAGACTTGATGGCCTGGATGGTCAGGGCATGGTTCGGATCCTTGTCGGCTATGTCACCTCCACTGGGAACATTGAGCATGGAACCCTGTGCAGCAGCTAGGAGGGTACGGTGGGCTGCGTTCCTGATGGCTGTCAGGGAGCGACGACGGAAAGCTTGGGCAATGCTCTGTGCTGGAGTCAGCATCATCTCTGTTGTCTCTCCTACAGCATCACAAGCCTCAAGCATGTCTTCAGCAGTACTACCTTCAGCTACTCTGTCCAGGTGACCTGATGAAAGAATATTATATCAAGGATAGCTGTGATTTTTTTTACGAATATCATTATCATAATTTAGGATTTTAGATAGATTAGATAACTGCCTGAAAAGCGATTGAACCAAATACCAAATGAATTTAGTTCTTAAAAAGCCCTTTCCACTTGTGACCCAATTTTTTTATTCAAAATCACCACCACCACCTACAAATGATAAATTTGTCATAATCAATTTGAACAAAAACTCTATCCATGTACCAGAATATCGTTATAGAAAGCACAGAGAGACAAGAAAATAACCCATTTCTGAAGTGCTAGACTAATTATATTCCATAAATCTTTCAAAAATGTTTTCTTTTTCTTCTGATTGATTACAGATGTCTGATGTGCGCCAGATGTTTATCAACATTTTTTTCATGGATAGCATGCAGAATTTCCGAAGACACAGAGAAGATTTTCTACAGATATCATTCAATCTTTAAGAAACAGTCCACACACCTGTCTCCATCTGCCAGACAAATACACTGTTGTCCTCCAGACCAACGATGAGGAAGTCTTCTGCCGGTCGCCACTTGATGTGCCTGATAGGGAACAGATGTCGACTGGCCAGAAGCATACACTTCCTATCTCGTAAGCTCAAAAGAGCTACTGAATGATCGCTGGCAACGGTACACACGCATGTCAGGACTCGAGCCTGGAGGAGGGTGGGAAGGAAACAAAAGTCATTTACAACACTGTCACTTTTCCAATTAGAAAGGATGAAAGGTGGTGTATCAATCCAAAATAGCACTATACAGTGTGATCTAAAGAATATTCCATATTAACAGTGTGAATAAAGACAATGTACAAATAATCTTGGGGTGTTCAAAAAGGAGTAATAACAAATACACATATTACAAATCACTGTATTTTCACCAACGACTTACTGGGGTCAATTTGTCCCCAGAGCTTTATATCTAGCAAATTTGATGTCTAAGACTTGATTTTTTTTTAATATAAAACAGGTGGAGACAGTAATGCAAATTTTCACAATCTTTTATCATTATGAATTAAACATGATCCATACATTCATTTTGCCCATTAATAAGGTAATGTGATTAATGGAAATCTTTGCAAAAATCTCATCATGAGGTAAGGGAAGAAAAGAGTATTCTTACATTGCATGAAGCAGGTGGGATAACAATCCTGGTAAGTTCCCCTCCATGGACACAGAACGTATGCAACATGCTACCAGCAAAGATATCCCAGAGAGAGATGGTGAAGTCTACCCCACCAGAGACCAGGTAGGAGGGGTCGTAGCGGCTATTCTCTTGGTGAGGGTACATTAGACAGGTCACCTTGCCTTGGTGACCTCGCAAGATTCGATGGGGTGGCCATCCTGAAGGAGGAGATTAAAATCAAATGAATATATTGTGAAAAAAAGGTCTAATTTAGCTTTTAATAGGCAACTATTTATTTATAATAACAATAAGAAAAAGAGGAGTAAGGACAACAAAGAAAATCATACATTAATAATCGTAATAAAGTATAATAATGAAAATAATCTGCTTAAAAGCTATCACAAGGGGAATCAATATTCCCCTTGGAAAAGAATAGGCCAGAAGGCATTATAGGGAACCAAAGTGGAAGGGGGGGGGGGGTGGGCCAATGGGAGATGACAAAAGAATCCCTCATCATAATTGATGTATTTTTGAAATAATGTCATTAATTATAATTATAATAATTGTGATGAGAATAATGACAGTAAAAAATATATTTTAGCTCATCCATCAACAATAAACAATTAAAAGCTTGTTTGTAATAAGTAATTTGCAAATTCTATTCATCAAAATCAATCAAAGTCAATATAAATATTGTTTAGTCTCCAGACAAACAATAAGGGCTTCTTTTCTCTCTAGACTGGAGTGTCACTAAACTACCCACCTCTCCGGGCAGTATGAGGACCTTCAAGTAGCTGTGCGATGGCAGTCTGTACGGCAGGAACGATTGCAATGCTACCATCCTGTCTTCCGCATACAATCCATCCCTGACTTGGGATGTACACGCTGGATGTGACCACAAGCTTTTTCTCATGTGTACCATCATTAGATACATTCTGTAAAAAGAGGTCATAAGAAATACGTAAGATAGGATTTCTGACAATCCAACCAAGTTCAAAATCCTAACTAAACACAAATTGAATGATGGATTTCAACCCCCCCCCCCCCTTTTCAATTACTTATGTAAACATTCATGGAATTAAAATCAACATATCCAAAAATTGATTTAAATATCACAAAATAAATTTTAACTCACGTCTGTGATTTCTTTCATCTGTGCCACAAATTGAATACTTGGTTTATACAATTTAAAGTACATTGATCAAACAAAAAGTGAAATGAAGGAGTTATTTCTTACCAATTGGTCTATGATACCACTAGGTTTGGGACTGCATGAATCCCATGTAGATTTGAGGCTGTTGCTAGCTGTTGGGGGCATGACTGTATAAGATAAGAAAGATTCAAAATATCTACAACATGACTGCTATAATAAACACTCTTTGTTGCACATACTAATATTATTCTAAAGTCTCAAACTTTCATATAACTAGGCAATCCAACGTTTGTTCACCTTCATTTTTTTATTGTTAAACTTTGTGACTCTGGATAAAATGCTACAAATAAAAGATAAGTGCATATGGGTTTATTTCCAATTCGTCTACCACCAGTTCGTCCACTCACCACATGGTCTACTTTCATTTAGTCTAATGCCATTCCATCTAATAACCAGTTGGTCCAATAGCCATTTAGTCCATATAACATTTGGTCTTATTAAACTAAATTGTTTGTTGTGCAAAATGAATGAAAAGAAACTGGGTATTGACAAACTGGTTATTAGATGAAATGGTAATAGACAAACTGGTGATTAGGCGTGATGATTGAACCAAATGGTTGTTAGACGAAATGTTGATCAGGGTTCCCACAGAAATTTGAAAACAGAATTCCATGACTTTTCCATGACTTAATTGCTGCTTTCCATGACTTGCTTTCTGGCACGGTTTCCAAAATCAGACACATTATGATGGCCCCCATGACCTCCCCTCACACAGGCCTGTGAGTGGGGTTTCAAAAAAATAGCGGAAAATCTGAAAATTTACCTATTTACTATCGCCAAGCCGCTGCATTTGCCCATCACGATTCACGGTGTATTCTAGACCAAAAGCTTCAGTCTCTGTATTTTGGTTGTTCCGCTGAACTGCATTGGCTCACTCACCAATACATAGACTGAAGAGCTTGGAGGCCCGTACGTACAGACAACGTATTTTAGCAGTAACGTTAGATCTAAAAGTGGAAACCCGATTTTCCGATCGTTTTTTTGTACATAAAATGTCACATTATGAAAAAGAAATCACATCCATATTTACGACAAAATGTTCAAAATTCAGAAATATTGTACCTTAGACCGCAGTTACCGCTAATTCCTTTGAAATAATGATCGAAACATCGTCATCTTCGATCCTTTCGTTGGTCAACGTAAGTTGCCATCTTGGATGACGTCATCATCCTTACAGACGTATTTACCAGTCGCAAAATATCACGATTTGAGCCGCTACTTTGCGCTTGTATTCCAACAAAGGCAACGGTGCACGGTGTGATCCGCAGCAGTTTCATAGAGTTACATATAATTCGAAACTTCGCGAAGGCAAAATACAAGGCCCCGTAACGTGTATATATTCACAACAAACACATTCTGCTCGCATCCATTTACCTAGACTTGTTTTCCAGCCGTTTTGGATAAAATAGCGGAATTTTGACTAAGAAAAAACGGAAATGGAACACAGGAAAAAGCGGAAATTGAAATCGGTCTTAAAAATGAAAATAGCGGATTTCCGCTAAATAGCGGAGATTTCACAGGCCTGCTCACTGCAATCCATTCCACCCACTACCTTACTCATGACATGTACATCTACATGTATTATCATTGGTATATGGTCTGTTTCTGACCAGGGTACAGTACCATTTTCATGTCTTGAACACAAACTCATATAATTTCTTGAACTGACAGATTTCCATGAACTTTTTTACAAATTTTCAGAGCATAGCATGCAGATCTTGTCACAAAAGTGAACTATACAATAGATGTAAATGTCAAATTTTCCAGGCATATTGAAATTAGGATCCTGAATTCACCTTTACTACAAAACTTCCACATAAAAGTCATGGAATTCTGTTTTCAAATTTCTAGGGGAACCCTGAATTATATGAAGATGAAACACTTTACATAAGTCACACATGATCCAATTACAAAAGAGTGACATTTAAGTTTTACAATAAGGTGACATGAAAAAAAGGCTAACAAAGACATCCTCATCCTAAAATTCTCAACATAGTGCTGCATTTCACTCTACATTACAAAAAATGAGGCCATTTGTGATACAACTTGAGGACACCAGCTAAATTAACAAGTGTATTTCTCTATATGCTCCAAAAATAATGAGGATATCTTGAAAATTGGACATTTGATGCCTATTTTGGTATTTCATTAAACTTCATTTTCAAGTAACTTTTCCAGAGGACACATTATTTGACGCTAAAATAGCAATTGAAACATCTTGTGTAACTAAGAGATTCAGAACCTTTTGAATGTATTGTGTTCTGATAGCCATGCTGGTAGTGCTTGATCAGTTGTGACTTGATATGTCAACTAATTGCCATGAATGTTGAGGTAAAATTGTACAAAACTTGAAATTTAAATTCTCTAAAAACAACTAAGAATGCAAAACTGGTTACAAAATGTGACATATTAAAAATACATTGACTGATTGGCAAACTATGTCCCAGGAGTTTTGTAGAATTTGGGATGTCACAAAACTGGGAAAAATGGAAATTATGAACACCAATTATAATAGCAGAGTATGATAATTAAGTATGAGAGAACTTTGCGAGACACGAAAAAACGGAAAGCTGCCATAGCCATGAGGTAAATGCAATTCCATGACTTTCCCATGAGTTTTCACAAATTTTCCAAATTCCCTGACTTTTCCCTGACTTTCCAGGACCACAAATTTTTCCAGGATTTTCCATGACCTTGGGAACCCTGGTTGATGGACGGAATGGCATTAGACTAAATGAAGGTAGACCATGTGGTGAGTGGACGAGTTGGCAATGGACGAATTGGCAATTTACCTGCATATGGCCCTTCAAGATGATCATAAGGGGAGTCAAAGAAAATACCTTTAATCAGTGCAGAAAGTATGGTTGAACACAGCAGGTCCTGACCATTTCCAACTAGATGTAGATATATCAGTGAGGGATGTGGATTGGTTTGCATCGAGTAAGTCTCACTATTCATACTTGAATTTTCACATGATGTTGAATTTTGGAATTTAAATTAACAAAATCAAGCTGTGGAAGGACGATTTCAATATCATTCCACCATAGGGAACCATATTTGAAGTTATTGTATGGTTAAAGGAAAGTTGAGGGGCTCTGTGCTCATAATGTCTTTCCATGGTCTAATTTTGGTAATTTAAGGCCTGTGTATAGCTTTGGTAAAGTGTCAATAATGTGATTGATAATCGAATATCATCTAATATGACAGTCTTTCTGAAGCGTAGAGACCGTTAGATATTTTTCCAACTGCACTTCTCTGAGAAAATTTCAAATATTCAAATCTTGGATATATAGCGCCCTCTCTCGGCGATGCTTGTTTTGAATTTAAAAAATGGGCATTCAAGCACTTATCTTATAAATTTAATGATTAGATATCCAAAAGTTACAGACAAAGAACATATCTTGAAAGTTTCAGCCCATTCCATGATTTGGAATAGGATTTAATTGAAAGACAAAAACACACAGATATTTTAGTTTGATCGGGTGACCCGATCAAGTTAAATTTCCATGTAAAATCGCAAAATTTATCCTGTAAAACACATTTTCATTTCATATCCTCCACATCATAACTGTTATAAGGCATATCCATTCATATTAGCTAGCAATGAATTGGAATAGTGATAGGTGCATTTTGGTGGATTTACCAAAACTATACACAAGCTTTAAGGTTTGAAATTCATGTTAAGGCCTTGGTTTGAGTAGTGAAATTTCTAATCAACGAGGCACAATCTTTCACCTCATGCAAATTTTGACCCATCTATTCCGCACTCACCCCTGTCATCATTCCATCATGTAGCGCAGTATTAAATGACTGTTTGACTGAGCTTACCTGGCAACGTATCAAACTCTTCTTGCTTGAGGTAGCTGAGCTCCTTGTCGGATACCTCTGGTACCTTCCACACAGTGACCCTTCCTGAGGAATCCCCACAGGCAAACAGCTTGTAGAATGGGCCTCGTCGACCGTAGAAGAATGTCATGGCAGGAGAGCAAGAAAGTGGCTGGGTAGGAGAATTGTAAATCAAAGTCTGAATTAAAAGATGGATGACTGAATATCTTTGAAAAAATTGGGATAAATGTGGCGTTTTTCCATTATACTGTTTGCAATGTTTTCATTTAAGCACTGATATAGTATCAGCAAAAGAAAAAAAGCCTGGATAGAAACAGGTATGGTAGCATCTCCCTTACCACACATAACAATGACATATCAGATACATAGATCAGAACATAAGATATAAAATGAATATCAAATCATGGTGACAAAATCAATAAATGATACACTACATGGACGTATGAAAAAAAGGGTGGGTTAGTGAATGAAGATAAAATGAATGGATGTATGAATCAATAAATAAATAGGAAGAATGAATTAATATCTTAACAGTCAATTGAGTGAATGAAACATTAAATCAAAGAATTAATCCATGGATAGCTCAATGAAAAAACAAAAAAGAAATGTACAAAATTACATATTAATGGATAAAAGTGTGCAAATTACCTTTTCCATGGGTGCTTCAAGTATGCAATATAGGAATGGTTTAGCACTTGGAACATTCTGGTTCTGACCAATGTTACTTCTGAAATCTTCACTCTCTGGGATACAGCTGCAATTCAAGGATAACATACATTCATTGTACCGTAATAGATAAAATTATGCAAAGTCTTTAACATCAATATCCTCTACAGATGATTTCAACAAGAAAATGCAAAACAACAAAACAAGACTTTATCACCCAAGAACATGAAAATTCAATCAACAAATTAATTAAGTTGCATTATTTTAATGTACTTAGGTACTTCTGACAAAGCAGTGTTAAGTGCTATATAAGGAAGTATAGTCATCATAATCAGTTTCATTTTCATGATCTTGACATGAATATTGATGTCCAGTCAAGTAAAAGAAAAAAAAACAAGGAATGTGAGAAAACAATGTAACCTTTTATGGGACCTATCATTTGACTTCACTTGTCATGTGACCTATCGGGTGACCTACTTGGATGGCAACTGATAGAGGTATCCTTTGCCTTGGTTGCTCCACACCAGCACCCGGTCAGCAGCGATGAAGTCACCTCCAGACCAATGCTGACCCTTCTCACAGTACTGGACACACAGCTGGGAGAAATCACCAGCATCACAAATCTATATGAAAGCAGCAGAGTTTATAGCATAAATTAATGGCTGTTGTGGCATACAACATTGCTAATCTAACTTATGTAGTCACACCATCATAACAGATTAAAAAACAAATTTTTTTTTGTGTCGTGTGGTCCAAAGTGACGTGTGGTCCAGTGGTTAGAGCATTGGACTCATAATCGCAAGGTTGTGAGTTCGAATCCCAGCTCTGCCATTGTCTCCACTTTGATAAAAAGGCCCGAGAGTGATATATGTCGTCTATAACGTCAGCCACTAAGACTGATTAACCTAGACGTAAAACGTTTCATAGGTAATTGGTTATGTACCAGCTTGGCGTTTACCAGCAGAATGCTGTCCTGCCGAGTTCCTATGGGAGTTACCACAAACAGAAACAAACAAATCGACCAATTGTATGACATTGGAGATAACATCAGGGGCCCGTTTCATAAAGGACTTGCGACTGTTGTAACTTTGCCATTATGGCAACTACCATGGTAACAGGGCTCAGCAGCCAATCATATTTACAACATTTGCAAGTCCTTTATGAAATGGGGGCCCATGTTTGGAGTCTGTTTTGCTGCTGTGACTGTGGCAAAACAAAGGAAGTTATCAACTAATTCAGCAAACAAATGATCCGAACTGACTTGTATCTTTTGTACAGTAACTTGTAAAAGTCATTCAAAATTTTAACCAAAATCAGACGTAATTTGAAGGTTGCAACAGCAACCAACCAAAACTTGTTACCGTATTTGCCGGCATATAGACCGCACTATTTTTTGATGAGAAAATGAAGCAAAGTCGGGGTGCGGCCTATACATTACGATAGTCAAAAGCCGTGTCCCGCGAACGCTGAATACGTGGTCAAAATAGCACGTATGCGTACGTAAGGGACTACAGTGACGCTTCCATTGTAATGGTAGTTAAAACAGCGCGTTTATAGGATGAAATTATTAATTCCTATATAAGAAAACATTTTCAGTACCGATACATGATAACTTACTTTTTAAACTTGAATTCGTTTTAGGTCTATATTTGTTTCCATTAACGCAGCAGAGCTCAGAGACCGTGCCAGCGATCTGACTCTGTTTGGGGCCGGCAATGGTATGTGTATGCAATGGCTACCGCTCGCACCGGTCACGTCACCGTACCGCGCACCGGGGTAATTGCCAATCGCAGGCAGCTTGTTCGCGGCAATTATTTCATGCGCGCTAACAAGACATGTACTAGTAGACTTCTGTCGGCAAAAAGCTATGTAATTGTAATGAATGTCATTACTATTTATTTATGAAATTATGTGGAACATTGATTTAACATGTTTTCATTTCTAACTTCCTTGCAGGAGCCAGGAAGATTTGCAGCACCTCGCTCTACATTTTTTAAATTTATTTTTACATCGTCATCGATCGTAATGGAAAATAAAATGAAAATATTTACCTTTTGATCTTTTCTTTTGTTTTGCATCTCCAAGTCTCATCGGCCAATAAATAATAATAAAAACCTACCTTGCGGTGTGTGCTGTGGTCTGCTGCGGGAAATGGCAGTAGTGGTGATGATTTATTAAATACATATAGGCTGGTTGGTTGTGAATACAAATATTTTGGATGAATTATGTGATAATAATGGTAACAATAATGATATAAGTACGATCGTGTCAATGCATAGGCGGCGGAAGCGGGGGGGATGGGGGGATAGATCCCCCCTAAATTGTTAGCTGATAACCTTTTTTTTGCTTGTCAATTTTGTTTCCTGCGCCCCCCCTAAATTCATATGGACCCCCCTAAAATGTGTTTGCCCCCCCCCTAAAATTTAGGTTGATGACCCCCCCCTCTTTTTTTTTTCCTTGTCCAATTTTTTACCTGTGTCCATCACAAAATTTCATGTGGACCCTCGTAATTTTGTTGGCTTCCGCCGCCAATGTGTCAATGAATTGCTATTTGAAAATGATAATTAAAGTCACAACAATGAGATGAGTGATGTTAGGCATTATGGATTATGATGATGATGACGACGAGGATGATGATGATGATAGAGTGTGTTTATGTTGACAGTAGTAAATGATGATGCACGATTTGCGTGCGATAATAATGATGACACGGTGATACACGATGTTTGCATGCAATTTAATATTTTATTGCAGGTGGAAAAATAGCGTAAGTATTGAAAAAGAATCATGCCGCCTTCAATATTTTCCCGCTCAGGAAGAGATCGAGGGAACATCCCAAGGGGGGTCCGGAACGAGTTGTCCAGGGCAGCGGGTCGGGCTGTTCAGGGTCGGGCTGTCCGGTGGTCGGGCTGTCCCGGAACCATGACAAGGTATGTAATTTGAAATTGCTTTGTGCGTGAATTAATAACGGTCTTTTTCAAGACCACAAACCTCCAAGAAAGAATCAGTGTTCGTCTTTATTTCACTTGGTCTTTACCTCTCAGTCTTTATTTCTCTCATATGACATCGCCGACTTCAATAAAAAAAAACATTGAAACACCGCCCGTGCTTGTGTATTTACTCAACTTTATTTGTAAGAAAAGAATTAAGACGTTAATTGAAAGAATAAAATATTCGCCGCGCTTGTTTACCGTCGCAGCGCTTGTTATTTTTTATCTCCGCCACGCTTGTTTACCTCCGAGCTCCTGTTTACCTCCGCAGCGCTTGTTTATCTCCGCCACGCTTGTTTACCTCCGCAGCGCTTGTTTACCTCCGCAGCTCTTGTTTACCTCCGCAGCGCTTGATTGCCTCGGCCGCTTCTTCACGCCGATGGTGGATTATTTTCCTTGTGTCGCCTTCCGGGAAAGATGAAATAGTAAGAATTAAAGCATGCGTGTTCATTATTTCCCATTCCGCGGCAATTGTTGAACAATTTTCCAACCCAATTTTTGGTCCGACTTCGCCGGGAATTCTGTCATGCATTTTTTTTTCCAAAGATGATTCGCAAAATCGGGGGTGCGTCTTATACGCCGCTGCGGCCTTTACGCCGGCAAATACGGTACTCGATAGGATAAATTCCCTCAAAAACACAGCATTCGTGCACTAGACAAAGATGGAGTAGAAAGAGTACCAATTTGCTGAAAGATCTCAAATCACTAATACACTCACCTGCCACTGTTTACTACACACAACCAGTACTGTTCTGAGAGTGAAAGCACACACAGCTAAAGATTTGGCATTCCGGCATCGTAGCTGCTTACATTCCTCTTCATGCTTTGGTTCACTGTCCTGCTGTAAACCATTGGAAAGTTAAATTTCACGGATGCAATTAAACATTACATTAACTACATGCCTGAGCCCTGTCTCACAAAGAGTTGTGATTGATTTAATCAATCTTAAATATAGAAATCCATCAATGTCATAATTTTTCTTACAGGAAATGAGCACAATGTCCCTTCAGAAACAAAGAGGGGCACACAGATATGTCAAGAAAATGAGTCACGCAGGAGAACAAATCATAGTTGGGAAACACTAGATCTTGTCATTACTGACTTTCTACAGTTCTGATTGTTAAAATCAATTACAATTTTTGTAAGACATGTCCTTGATTTACTATGATTCCTCAAAATCAATGTAAGAAAATTACCGAAAGGATACAAGACAAGTGGTCTTTGCGAGTGAACAGGTGGTTTTATGGACAGGTTCCTGTAATACCTGTTACAATGTGGAATACTCTTCAAAGAAAACCAAACCTGTGGTATTTATACATTTGTCCTTCTATATTGACTAATTATTACTCATCATAATTTTCCATTTTCATCTTTAACATGAAACTGTTTTACTGAGTTGGGTCACCTTGCATAATATACATTCTTTGGCAATAAATGCTTAACACAGTTTGTTTAAAAGACCAAGGTGGGGTGTTGAACCCTTTTATAGTTTTAAAATCAATTTTGAATTCAGGCCAACATATCTTGTCAAAATTATAGGTTACAACATAGATTGGTTTGTATGGTAAAACTCTAACTTTGTAACTTACCTTATCATTACCAGTCAGGTTCCAAACCTTCAGCATTCCGGATGTAGAAATTCCGATAACAACATCTTCTATATCATTCAAAAATATATCAAAAGTACATAAATATGAATGATGAAGGCACAAAATAATCAATATTGGGAATAAAGTATAGAAATTTCATCTGTGAACATTTTCGACATGATTTTGAAAGAAAGAATGCATAATCAGAGGTTTTCTTTCTAAGTGCATATTCTGACATGGCGTGACAAAACTTGGCAAGGTTCATACATCATTCAATGAAAAACTATTTAATAGTCACTACACCTTTGTAATATTATAACATTATCTTATAATATTCACATTATATCAAATCTTTACCAAAACTATAGAAAAAGAAATGCATGTTTCAAAGAATATCAAGACACAGCAAAATAAACAAAATGAGTGCCCCCCCCCCCCCCATTATAGGAACAATTCATATCAAAGAGTACCGCAGATGTACATTGATACATGTAGTTCATTAAACATCTACATTCAAACAACTACATGAAACATAACCCACACGTACATAAAAACATAACACTGTCTTTACCTTGTCGTTTGAGGGGGCGAGTGACACACAGAGCAGAGATCCAATCAGGGGCTACCTTCGATGAGAGGGTGTAGAGAAGCTCTAAACTACCAGCATCGAGAACATGGATATCTGGATAGTATCCCTGGCAGATGATACGCCATTCCCGGCTTGAACCTTGGGTTACTTGGTATGGCTTCAGGGAAAGGATAAATACAGTCTAAGACTTAAGGAGTTGTCACAACTGGTGGGCGTTTCATAAAGTTACAAACAACTGGAACCTGTTCTTGGGTGCCAAGTTGGCTACATAGTGGTGTCATTATGCCCAAGAAAGGATCACCAGTCGTGCACAAAGTCATTTGTAACTTATATCCAGCTTTATGAAATAATCACCTGTAGGTTTTCGACAGCGTGTGCCGACTTACATCTCTAAGGGCTAAGACCAGCCATTTTCTTAATCCCATTCTTGATATCAAGAATTGCCTTTTTCTGAACAGCACAACAATTCAGATTTTTGGTATTTTGTGTACAGACTTTAACAATATGCAATTCTTGATATAATGAAATGTGATTAAAGGAGACATGGGCTGACGACACACACAGTGCATCAGCATCTATAATAAAAATACATTACACATAATTGTACATGTTGAAAGAAGAGGGAAATAAAATTCCCTAGAGTGCTCACTGAAAACATAAAACATGTAATGACAAAATGTAAAATACCTCCTCAAATCATAAGTGATTCACTGTGTATACAAAGGCTACATTTCATTCTTATGTTTGATGAAAAGTACATTTTGTTTTGAATACAATAAAATTCATGAAGGCACTTTTGCAAAGTTAAAGGGTTGTTTTAACATTTCGAGGTCCAATCACTTCATGCTCATTTTTTCTTTTATCTTTACCAACACCGATAATAAATTGGAAGTACAGGATTACACATTTATCAAAATTACCTAAAAACATTGAGACCTGCACATATGAATAAAATATGTACCATCAGCATCAAACACTTACATGCATTGTGAGATGAACTCCTGGGACCTTGGTTTGTTCTATACATCTACCATCAGAAACATCCCACAGGAAAATTTCACTGCAAAATAAGGATAACAAAAAAAAACAATGTTATGACATAGATAATCTAGAATGAGAGTATCTCTGGCAATCTGAGCATAATTCATTTAAAATCAACTCTACTTACTGAAATGATAATATACGAGCACCAAAATCAAAGTGTCAATCCATGACCTTGGCATTTAAAGATGAGTGCCTTTAAATACTTGGATAAGATATATCAACATTTGATATCAATAATAAATCTATTACTAACCATGTGAGTTACAATAGATAACAAGATTGATCTATCTCTTTACATTCCACAGCACTACTGGAAAAAACTTACTGTTAAAGCAAAGAAGTTTAATGAATCATTGTTTAAAATTTTGACCTGATAAATCTGAGTACTCTAGATGTAGATCCTGGTAGAGTACACCATTGCAGAAGAGACAGACAGACATATAAACAATCAAACAGGATTCATAGTTCTCACCCATTTTCAGCAGCACTGACAAAGTTGGCAGATTCCCAGTTTTCATTAGCTCTTGCCAGACATGTGATAGAAGAGGAGTGCCCAAAAAGCATGTTTCTTGGGACCACCTTCACAAAATTCATTTAAAAAACCCAGGAAATTAAAAGCATGAAAAACTGCACTTTATGATTTTTATTTCTATGAAATATTGTTCGTAAATTGATGTATCCAAGATGAAACAAACCTCCAGCCCTTGTGAGGAAAACACATGATGCATTTTGCCATCATTATGTGAGAATCTGTTGGGCTAGATCTAGATCCAAGTTGGAATTTTAATTACCCAAACTACTGTCTGATACCTTTTAAATTTATAATTAGACAACTACGAGATAAGGCTGCGGATGCCCTATTGTTTCAGAAACCAGGACAAACCAGGATCATGTAGTAAGAAGCCAGGACAGTTGAGGGACATGATATTGATTCAAGTAAATAAAACAATTTTGTTGTGTGACATCTAGAATTGCAATCATCTGAGAAATGTGTTATCACAAAACCCCAATATCATTTATTCATAAAAGTTTTAGGGTTCACATTAAAACTATAAGGAAGCAAATCAGGCTAAAATAATTCTCTTGACATGTGCATGTGTATTTAAAGTCCTAGACTCGAATTTGAGCAGATTAAATCAGAAATTTGCTGACCATCCAAACCCAGTCACTCAGAATCCTACCTTCATGTTATCATTGAGGTCCCACAAGATAACCTGGCCATCATGACATCCCGTTATAATAGTCTGCTGGTCGCTGGTCACCAATATGGCCGATATACAGTGAGTAGGGGCAGTCTTTCCCCACAACACAATAGGAACAACCAATCCACTCGATGTCATCTTGGATTGGTTTTCGATGTCTACTCCTGGAAAGATAATTTGCATCTAAATCAAGCAATTGACACGTTTAGGAAAATAATTAACTCTTCGAAAGCCACAGACAGAATCTCTCCTCTGCCACATTAATTTCAAGATGCAACCTTAAGAGGGGTTTTGAACAGACTATGCTATTTCTAATTCAGCTTACAATAGCTTTTGATTGGTCTATTGTAAAGTAATGCTCTGTGTGTACACAGTACAATATATTGTAATTGTATACATCACTATTGTGTATGTGTGAAAGAACAATAGACCTGATGC
The DNA here is from genome assembly GCF_018143015.1 of Lytechinus variegatus. NCBI lineage: Eukaryota > Metazoa > Echinodermata > Echinoidea > Temnopleuroida > Toxopneustidae > Lytechinus > Lytechinus variegatus. Next base: position 45,132,135 of record NC_054742.1, read on the forward strand.
ACTCTGTGTATATCATGACTATAGAATGTGCGTCCAGTCAAACTTGGCAGTCTGCTGTTTGTGACTCTAGTCGAACCAAGCGAGCAAAGAGTTAAATCTTTGTGGAAAAAATTCAATTGATCCCGATGAAAAAATATTGGTCTGTTAGAATGGAATATCAATAACTTACTGTGCAAATGTATGTGAATAATTTTAATTGTCTCTGTATTTTTTTACCATGTACTTTTAATTGATACCCTGTAAAACATGTGTAATTCAGTTCTTACTGCAATACATGTCTATTGAATAAACTTTTTTAAAAATCATTCAAAGCGATGACAAATTATACCAAAAAACAGATAATTCTATGTGCCTTGAACGAAGCCAGCAGTGCTTCCATTCCTTTGTATTTTGGCGCAAATATTTACTGAATGATACACGCCGTATAAGCTAATACAACAACAACCTTTGTCGATGAACATTCCACCAGTCTTTATTATAGAAAGATTGGACACTTTGCTGTCTTCGCATAATGCTTTGCAACGATTTACTTTACATGTAAAATAGTTTTGTGCCTTGTCTTTTCTATGTAGTGTCTTTGATATAAAGATAAATCGCGTGCCCTTTTTAGCTAATTGGACGAAAAATTTCGGAAATTAAAAGACTGTTCCATTTTCATCAAAGGTAAGAGACAGCAGCACTTAAATGACGCTATTTTAGGGATATGCGTGATATTAGGGGGAATTGACGTCATATCGTTTGGTAGGTTTGTTAGAAGGACTTGATTTTATAAAACCTCTTTTTAAATTCGCTGGATTTCCATGCAATTTTGCAAGTGCCGTGCCTTTAATTTTCCTGTACACGGCTGCATAATGCATCTATGGGTGTGGACAAAAGCTTCGGTCTCTGTTATGTTGGTTGTTCTGCTGAACTCCGTTGGCTCCACTCACCAAATACAGAGACCAAAGTTCTAGCGTGATCAATGGCCATATGTTTATGTATTAAGTTTGGATAAAAAATAGGGAAGTGAAGTTGCACAACAGCTGAAGTAAGTCACTGTTTTTCCCCTTTTAAAGTTTATTTTTCCCCGTTTTGGTGCCTTTCAGGCCAGCAAAACAGAATAATAATCTTTATTTTGGTACAGTTTTTTATATATATTTTTATGGAATAAAGAAAAATTGATGAGCCCCGTCGGGGGAATTTGCACTGTAATTCCCCTAATGGTGGCTGCGGCGCTAATGCAGTTTCGCACCGGCCGGTTACCAGCATACCTCATCACCAATATTTGTTCCCAAATGTCATGACAAGTCTCTCAGTCACATTTCGATGTCAAGATATCCACCACTTTTCAAAATATCGTGATGGGGAATGACTGTATTTCGGCTTCGATCTCAACGTCGTTGATCGACACGGCGTAGACATAGCTCCGCGGATCGCTTGGATTCACTGTGCACCGTAATGTTGATATGAACTGAAGTTAGCAACCAAATCATGCGAACATAGATTCGCATGCTGCATGCTGGCAGTTTGTTCGCCACATTTTCGCATGATTTGGTTGCTAACTTCAGTTCATATCAACATTACGGTGCACGGTGAATCCAAGCGATCCGCGAAGCGATGTCTACGCCGTGTCGATCAACGACGTTGAGATCGAAGCCGAAATACTGCCATTCCCGATCACAATATTTTGAAAAGTGGTGGATATATATTGACATCGAAATGTGACTGAGAGACTTGTCATGACATTTGGGAACAAGTATTGGTGATTAGGTGTGCTGGTAATCGGCCGGTGCGAAACTGCATTAGCGCCCGGCTGCACGCTAGAGAGCCGTCTGTATACGAGGAGAAATTTAAAAAAAATGTCAGAAAACTCCTTGAAACAGACGGCCGCCAGTTGTCTAGCATGCATGGGCGATATTTATGGTGAGACTACCACATATCGACCACCTCTTTTGAAACCGACCACCTTGCGCGCGTTAAAATTATTGCGTATTACAAACGATACGCGCGGGAGAGTAGGCGCAGTGTCCATAGAAACGGTAAGAATCGATTTTACGAGAAAAAAAAGCAACAAAAAGTAGAAATTTAGTAGAATTAATCAAAATTGTATTGACCAAACCCAATCCCCGCTGAAAAACCAAGAAATCCGATAGGAAACGGCTTTAGAACAAATATCCGTCGTCAATCGTCGAATCATGCGCCGGAGCTCGCAGTGGAAGTAGTGAGGCGATCATTTAGCATGTTGACATCATAGAACTGATTTGAAAGAGTAAAAATATTTCGCCACCGCGACAAGAATCGACTGTAAGTTTAATGTATTGCGGGTGGTCGGTTTCAAAAGACGGGTGCAAATGAGCAAATGTAAAATCGTCAAATCCGTTGTTCGTCGTTATATACGCGAATTGAATCGGAGTCGCCGAGCGAAACATGGGAATCTGATCTGCTCAATTTTCTGCACAAATGAGACGAAAACTGGGTAAAATTGATGAATATTTTCGCAGATACGATGCTTAGAAGATTAGGTGGTCGATAAGGGGTAGTTCCAACCATATATATAAGATTAAGAAATATTACAAAATGAAAATTTTGGTTTAAAAATTAAATCAATTTTAATCTTTTTAGGTTTGCAGACATGCTCCCCAACCCTTTCACATAATTATAATTTATGTACCACCTTCTCTCTCACTCAAGACGTCTCAGACTCAGGCCCGACCCACCCATGGGTTCATATCGTCTCGCGAGTGAAGGATTATCAGTCATACGCACGCGACACACCACTACACTTCGAAAATACAGTGGGCTTTTGCCCACATAAAATATTATGTTTAAATACATATTCCACATCCTGCTATGACACTTACCGAATCATTTAGATCCTTCCGTGACTTCTCCTTGAAGTTTCTTTCTAAAAATATGTATATTTTCTTGATCTTTAGTGAAGATTTTACGGAGATAGAAATCAGTCAGCGTTGATATCAATTTTCTCCTGAAGAGGGCGCGCGATTTATATTCATATCAAAGACACGACAAGGGAAAGAATAGGCACCTACACTATTTTACACGCATATCGACGCAAGGCATTACGCAAAGTCCGTGAAGTGTCCAATCTTTTCATTGTATAGACTTTGGTATACCGTATACGTATTATTGACGTTCGTCAAAGCTTGTACTGCTGGTTTCTTTCCAGGCACGTATATTATTTTCATTTTTTTTTATCAGTCATCTTTTTAAATTAATGCAAATGAGTGTTATCATCACCAATAATAATCATTAATTATGTTTTTTGAAGGCATTTCATTAATTGGTGCCCATAATTAGTAAATTAATCATGAGGATTGCGCATTCAAAGAATTTAGATACAGTTATAAAATTACCGAGGAGCTGAATCAAGGTTGTGAAATTATTAGCACCACCAACAGGCTTCCTTGTATTTCCGTGGAAGAGACAAGCGAAGTCACTTTCGAGGCCGAGGTAAGCAAAATGTGCTTTTTTTATCGGATTATTATTTTATTATTATTTTTACATTCAACAAACTCTTGCTACTTACCGGCAAGAGCCCCGGTGCGTAGCGAGAAGGAGCTTCGGCAAATATTACTTCAGCAATGAAGCGATGTTGCCGACTACTTCGAAATCCAGGGTCAAACACGGTCTATTGTACGAGGTTAGTACATACTAACCTCGTACAATGTGTGAGTGGGCCCGACTCTCCCTCTCAGCTCACCAGCTCATCGCAAGTTCAACTTTCACCTCGGTCCCACTCACGCTCATTGGCGATGGTTTTCCAGTGCTAGAACTGCGATCGATTTTAGATTTACATAAAAAATACTCACAAAAAGAAAAACTAACTTACATTTGACAATCTGCGAGAAGATTCTAATCTCTAGGTCTGAAAAATCTATTTCTTGTGAATTCTATCTTCATTCTGGAGGGTGTGCACTAAGTCTAAAACATGATTAGAGAATGAATAGTCCACTGACCAAGTCGAAGGAAGGGGAGAGCCGAAACAGTGACGTCATTTATGTACTTGCGATATACTTGCGGGGGGGGGGCTATGCATCAAGTAGTTGTTTGGGCAGAATATATTGCATTTTTTTTCTTTTAATGGGTAAAGATTCCTTTACTGCATTTTATAAGTCAAGAAATTAAACTTAAGGTGCATTTAAGAAAATAATGGTATGCAGTAGGATTGCATGGGCTATTATAACGGGACAGACCTCTTTTATCGAAATGAATCATTCAATCACGATGACTCATACGGACTCATATCGCGAAAAATATGAAGTTGTTTTGTGGGGGTTTTAAATCAGACTCATGCAGAGGATACGAAATCAAGGCAAAAGAGAATCCTTCCAGCTATATATATATATAAAACAACAACAAGACCCGAAGACATCAATGGCGGCTCCAGGATTTTTAAAGGGATGACAAAATAAATGTCGGGGGCAAGGTATATAGCCATGCAGGGTAAAACCTGCACTTTGATTGGAGAAATCAATGGAAATAAGGGGAAATAAGGGTCCTGATCCTGATGCAATTTTTTTCCCAGAATTTTTTCTAAACCCCAACGCAATTACTATAATATTGACTGTTTGTCAGCAAATATATATTAATGCCAGTGACGTCCTTTTTTCTTCCATATTTCAATTCGAGGACTTTGATCAATTATATGATTTTTTTATTTTTGCTATGATTTAAATTGATATTTGGTTTATCTGAAACTAGCATGGAAAAAAATGTTTAACTGAATTTAATTGAATGAAAAGGTCAAAGTGAAATTACCTATATCAGAGCTTTTTTCATAATAGGGTTTTTATCAATCCAAAATTTATGGGGTTAATTGGTCCCCAGAGAGGAGGAGTGATCCCGGTTGGAGATAATGAAAGGGTAGTCCGAGCTGAAGATTGGCCGTAAATAGAGAAGAATTCTGTTAATTGCGAAATTAAACGAAATTTTAAGATTTTGTAATTTTCTAAGTTTAAATCAGATTTAGGTGATTTTTTTAAAACCATACTATGGATCCAGGTAGGGGCACAGTCCGGCCCGTTATTGGTTTTCCCTCATCTGGCATACTGAACAGGATAAAACTATTATGTGAAAATTCCTGGTTCAGTATAGAGCGCCGACCTCATGGACAGCTAGGGGTTGTGTTCGATAGATCCCTGCCGGCCAAGTCATACCAAAGACTGATAAAAATGAGACTTTTTGCGAAGTTCTGCCTTCTTGTCAGGCGCTCAGTCGACATAATATAGGCCTAATAAAGCAAATAAATAAAGGGGGACCTGCACCGGGGACCTGCATGGCTTGAGCCTTTGCAGGACAGGTGCCTTCTTAACTGACGTTATTCAACTTGGCTATAATAATAAACTTTTATGATTGTGGGCAACGACGGGAAGACAAGACAAGAAAATATTTCATGTTATGCAGGGCCCGCTTGAAGAACAGCTTATACAGCTGAGAATGACTGTCTAGCTGGTTAAATATTTATATCATACCCATAATTTCACATGCAAAATATTTTTTTCAGTGCAACTATATTTTTTTCTTGTTCGATTTTTTTTCTCTCAGTTCTTAAAAATAAACTTGCTATTGGGCCATGTCATAAAAAACAAACAACGGATATATATCAGTAAGCTTAAAGTTCATGCTCGAAATCTCAAAGAAACTGCTTCGAAATTTCAAATTTGTTATTTTCCCCGTTATTTTCTTAAAAAAATATTCCTCTTTTAGCCGGTTTGTACCAATGCCCCCCCCCCGTTTAAAATTTTGAAATAGCGCCATCTCAACAAATTACGACAAGCGATCGAGCAATCAACCCATATTTCGACGACGTCGTCGTCGTCATTGACTCTACTACTCTACTTTGCTTTGACTGCTTTCTCCGGTTGTTCCCGAACTTTTTAAGTGCTTATTTATTCATGTATTCTCACCGCAAGTGAGAAAAATCGAGACAAGCTTGTTTAATATCTACTCTTTTATGAGAAGGTTGGTCTGAGAGTTTGCTAACCTTTACGGGATATTGGAGATAAACCCCCAAATTTACAGTGCCAACTTCCAGATGCAGAGACCGTTTCAACAAATTATTTTCTTTAGTCCCACGAACTGAGTTTTATGTCGTTCTAAGATGCGGTCGTCAAAGTTGGTGTTTGTTGGACTGGCAATTATAATTGTCGTGATTATTTCCATGTATTTGATGTTAGATCAGACTGGATTTCCTCAAGAATTTCCAGGGCAAGCACGGATGTCAGAGGTGAGTTAATAATAGTAGACAGCTGGCAGCCATCTGTTTAGACATGTTAGAGAAGTTTTTTAACTCTTGGCATCAATTGCCAAAAAAGAGAAAAATTACCGTAAGTAACAGTGTATTAACCGCACCTTTTTCTCGGCGGGGCAGAAGCAAAAGTCGGGGGTGCGGTTTATACACGGTGACGGGTCTGAGCCAGCCCGCCGTAACCCCTCCCGTACATGTACGATGTCTGCCAGTTCACAACACATCGAGTGGCCGGGCGTAGCCGCCCAGGCAATGTCGTTTAGAGGGGTATGAGCCGCGGGTAATGGGAAGCGATTATTGCAATATTAATTAAATGTTGTCCATAACAAACGCACCCACCTTCATGACACTAATTTTGACTTTATTCTCGATTCAAAGTAGTGAAGTTCCCTGGCGAATTTAAAGAGACGCCAAGCATACTCGGTAATATTTTGTCACCGCTGAGCGAGAGTTGAGTGAGCTTAGAGATTGCGTTGTAATGTGGTTATAGTGCGAATTAAGCTGGCGCTATTCAAAGTCCCGTTTCGCGCCAGCTTGTTTTTTTTCCTTCCTGTTTGCTTTTCATAAGATACCGTGTAAACCACGCACGAGAGAGACGGCAAGAAGCCGTAAAAAACAAATGGAAAAAATGCCAATTTCTTTGTTTCTTGAACCTTCCTATAATCCCGTATCCAAAATTCATGCTAAGACATCAAGGCGCTAATGCAGTTTCGCACCGGCCGGTTACCAGCATACCTCATCACCAATATTTGTTCCCAAATGTCATGACAAGTCTCTCAGTCACATTTCGATGTCAATATATCCACCACTTTTCAAAATATCGTGATCGGGAATGGCTGTATTTCGGCTTCGATCTCAACGTCGTTGATCGACACGGCGTAGACATCGCTTCGCAGATCGCTTGGATTCACCGTGCACCGTAATGTTGATATGAACTGAAGTTAGCAACCAAATCATGCGAAAATGTGGTGAACAAACTGCCAGCATGCCGCATGCGAATGTATGTTTGCATGATTTGGTTGCTAACTTCAGTTCATATCAACATTACGGTGCACAGTGAATCCAAGCGATCCGCGAAGCGACACGGCGTAGACATCTCTTCGCAGATCGCTTGGATTCACCGTGCACCGTAATGTTGATATGAACTGAAGTTAGCAACCAAATCATGCGAAAATGTGGTGAACAAACTGCCAGCATGCCGCATGCAAATGTATGTTTGCATGATTTGGTTGCTAACTTCAGTTCATATCAACATTACGGTGCACAGTGAATCCAAGCGATCCGCGAAGCGATGTCGATCAACGACGTTGAGATCGAAGCCGAAATACAGCCATTCCCGATCACGATATTTTGAAAAGTGGTGGATATATTGACATCGAAATGTGACTGAGAGACTTGTCATGACATTTGGTAACAAGTATTGGTGATTAGGTGTGCTGGTAATCGGCCGGTGCGAAACTGCATTAGCGCCGACATCAAATTTCTGAAAGTGATTGTGAGATTGTGATGCAAGAAATGTGAATGTTTCTTCCTCCTACGCTGGGCCTGGGAAAGACACAGATCATAATTTGATAAGATGTACTGGCATGACTTGTACTGTATCGTAGTTTGCAATGTAATGGCAGTGCTGTGTGTGTACACTGTGACTGTGAGGTGAGCGAGTGTGTAAGTTGCCAATATTGTCGGGACCGTTCTTTCTTTCTAACATTTGTAGATGAATTGATCAAGAACAGCATATATCTGCATACTGGTAATCTTTTTGGATACTTTGAAATCTTAAAAAACTTAGATTTTGTTTCTTCGTACCTCAAATATGCATGTAAATGTGAGATTTTTTTTTTTTTTTTTTTAGTCCAAAGTTGGGGTGCGGTTAATACACGGGTGCGGTTAATACACCGTTACTTACGGTAAGTTAAAACTAAGAGGAACAAAAACAGTGACTTACCTCGTGTCGGCTGTCGCGCAAATTCACTTCCCCGTTTTATCCGATCTTAATACATAAACATATGGCCATTGAGTGATTTGAGTCCCTGTAGAGATCGCGCTAGAACCAGTAGAGGCGCTGGTCAGAAAATTGGGATCGTCCCAGTTTACAGGGACTGTCTCAGTTTATACATGTTATAAGGATTTCTTCACACAAGAAATCTAGGAATGTTCATTCACCTGTCAAGTGCCGACACCAATCAAGTGTGCTAGTCAATGTAAACATCAGGTTTCATAACAAGATTATTGGAAGACGGTAAGTCATGAAAAATAGACGGTGAACTGGGGGGAATTGAGGTCACTGAATCTATGTTTAGCACTCTCAATTTCCGTAATTGCTGTCTTTGTCCCGTAGGGGGAAGTGAAAAAAAAACGTCCCCATAAACAAGGACAGTCTCAATTTATCAAGACATGATTTGTCTTGGTTTATGAGGATATCCTTGTTTTCTGGGACAATCCCAATTTTTGGACCAGCGCCTCTACTGAGAACTTCGGTCTCTGTATTTGGTGAGTGAAGTTAACGGAGTTCAGCTGAACAAACAACATAAAAGAGACCGAAGCTTTTGGTCTAAGTTAATAGTAGGCCTAGACCAAAATCTTTGTTGTTTGCTGAACTCCACAGGAACTCAATTGCCATTAAAGGGGAAGTTCACCCCGACAAAAAGTTTATTGTAAAAATAGCAGAAAAAATAAAAAAAATATTGCCGAAGGTTTGAGAAAAATTCATCAAATAATTAAAAAGTTATTAGAATTTCAATTATCTGATTTGTGACGTCATATGCGAGCAGCATTCCTACATAGCGAATGGTAAAATATCAATGAAATGTCATTTTCTCAGAAAATTGAAAATGGTTTTCACTGTAACTTTTGTATATCAATAGACAAATCATTTCATACCCGATCATGAAAAGAAAACAAAATAAAGTCATCAGGAACCATACAAAATTTGAAATTCATACATTTTATATTACATAACACATGGGGCAGCTGCTCGTTTATGACGTCACAAATCCAAAATTTTGAACTCTAAAAACTTTCTTACTCTTTAACGGATTTTCCTCAAACCTTCACCAATATTTTAAAATATTTTTTCTGCTATTTTCACAACGAAGTTTTCTTTAGGGTGAACTTCCCCTTTAATAAGCAATGGCAAAGCGCCAATGATGCTCTCGTAATTGTATAACATAGCCAGGCCCAGGAGGTTCCTAAACTAGAGTAAAAATCATTTACTAATGTATGCTTAATCTCCAAGGAAACAGGCATTCCTTCCCATTCATGTCCGTGTACTGTCCAAAAACCTGAAACTTTCGCTCCTGAGATTCTAGATTCTATTTCTAACGTTAATCTATCTAGTAGGGATGCATTGAACTTTCTTCACTGGACCAAATCCCAATGATTTATATGATTATAAATTTTCAATAATGTACACAACTTTAGGGAGACCGCAAGATTTCTCATCAACCACTTCATTAAACTGTCTGATTTTTTCAGATCTTAATGAAAATAGTGCAAAATAGAAATCTATATAGTAATCCATATAGCGGTTTTTTGAGTAATAATCAAATGAATTTCGAAAATGAAATTCCAACAAATGCTCCCAATAGGCTCTGTAGTATAATTTGTCACAACACACAAACAGCTGAAACACACGACCACACATAACCCAGGGAGCTTCAGGAGTCCACCGTGCATTTTGACATAGACACGGGACCAGGGTAGATTGTGGTCTCAATAACTTGGAAAGAAAATTGGGTCATTCCATCTGAATTCACCCAGTGGTTGCACAGTATATCAGTATATATATAAATGTATATATATTCTTGTATATGCTTAATAAAGGCTCCCATAAAATTCATACGATATATATTGCTAAACATCAAAATGCCTAAACAGATACCTATTAATGAGCATAAATGTTTAATGTTTCATTTGTGAACTGATGAGCTTAATTTCTTATCATGTGTTAGCATACTGTGACTTAAGATTGGAGGAAATCATGTAACTTGTGAACACTTAAATAACATGAATATCAGTATATGGGACTAGAGTGAAATTTCATGGTATCTTTGGAAGTTTTAAAAGGTGAAGAAATAAAATATCATCATTGGTTTTAACATATTTCGTCAATATCATACAAATAATTAACATACACGAAAATCAAGTTCAATTTTTTTTTTCCGAGGGTCAAATTCAAGGTCAAAGTAAAGGTCAAGGGTCACGACCTTATAAATCGCTCCAATACATTATTTGTTGAATTACCATCATAACTTTGAAAGTTTATGAATCTGATTTATGAAACTTGGACATAAGAGTAATCAAGTATCACTAAACATCCTGTGCGAGTTTCAGGTCGAATGATCAAGGTCAAAGGTCATTTAAGGTCAATGAACTTTGGCCAAGTTGGGGATATTTGTTGAATTACCATCATAACTTTGAAAGTTTATTGGTCTAGTTCATAAAACTTGGACATAAAGAGTAATCAAGTATCACTGAACTTCTGTGCGAATTTCAGGTTACATTACCAAAGTCAAAGTTCATTTATGGACATTGAACTTTGGCCATTTTGGGGGTAATTATTAGATTGCTGTCATTAAGAAATAATAAAGATGAATTTATATTCAAATGCAACCAGCTTACCACCTTTATGAAAAATATGCTGGAAAATAGCAAATTTTGATGACAAACAGATCAGGATCAGCCAGGTTCTTCTTTGATCGCTGTCAGCTACATGTACATGTACAGCTGAGCGTACTGACGCACCAGGAGATTGGCTGGCACGTCCGTGCGCTCAGCTGTAGCTGCGCTGACTGCGATCAAAGACGAACTTAGCTGATCCTGATCTGTTTGACATCAAATTTCGCTATTTTTCGGAAAGGTTTTAAGCTGAAATGCTGCAAAAGAAATACTGATCGGGTGACGTCATCAGTCCCTTCATTTGCATACCGACCAGGATTTGCATAAGTGAAATTAAGCGAAATTTTAAAATGTCATAACTTTTATTTTACACCCGATTTTGATAAATTATTCAGTGTTATGCTTGTTGAATTTTTTTTTTTATTCAAATCACCTTTTCGTTGGGGTGGACTTGTCCTTTAATGCTTTTATGACCAATTTTTAGCAAAAAAATGTGATTGTGAGTTGCAAAAGCTTCTACAAGACCAGAAGTAAAGACTATATCTTGTCATTGCTAATAAAATTACCCTTCACACAGTGATAAATCAATTTGAATATCTGTTCAATAGATTTGATGCTTTTACAGGCAGGAGTGACAATGTGAACAGTCATCAAAGCTAGTGAGAATTTTCTAAACAAACTGGACAAGGTTATTCGGCTGATTGGAACAGAGATTATCTCACCATCTCCATAAATAACAATATCATACCTGGGGCTGTTATCGATAACGTCTTTATCCCTAGTCCTGTCGATAATCGCTTGTTTTTGCCACTTAGCAATATTGATAACCTTACTCTTGTAATATACACTATTTTGTAGGGACACAGTGATTTCACTGAATTCACGGAAATAGCCCTTTGAAAGTGTCTTTTCAAATTATGGAAAATCATGGAAAACATATTTTTCCTCAAATTGCACAAAACAGCAACAGAAATTACTCCAAAATCTCAACAAAATACAAAATACCAGCCGAGTGTTGCTGCCCTCTACATGTACTTGAAGATGTACAGCATGATATCAAAATGGTCGATAGGCGAAAGACGTTCACTTCTCAGAACAATGTCCACCCCCCCCCAAATTATCAATAAAACTTCATCCAACCCTAAAATATTGCTAAAAACGTGAAAGGTGAGGATGTACATGTATTTATGCTAAATATATGTTTGTTAAAAGATGTTTTGTAGTCATTTACATCTGATGAACGCGAACTTTAAAGCGTTATTAGTGACAGATACAAATTTTGACCAACATGAGTATGTGACATATCGCTATATAATGCATAAAAAATGTGCATTGATTCATTTGTCATAGTTATCGATATCGGTAAGATATTTTTACCATGATATCGACAGAGAATTTTCTCAACGATAACAGTCCTAATCATGCCTTCATACATTATTCACTTTTGTTTTTTATTTTAATGTGTTTGTTGGATGAGGGACTACATTCATTGTACATCACAACAATATACATGTACTGAAGTATGCAGAACAAAGTAAAATGTTGCACAAGAGTTAGTCAATTAGATCAAAAGGTGTTTAATCTAGGCCCATTTCGGGTACACATGTACACGCATAGTCAAGTCAGTGCACGTAATTCCATGACCGTGTACATGGTCGCATGTCCATAAAACTTGCGTGGGAGTTGTAAACAAACTAACACCCCTTTCATAAACCCAATTATGCGGCTAATAGCGGCATAATTTGGTCGTAAAATTGGAGGAGGACCAGAGTTATCCGCATTATTTTGATGCTGCTATTATCCGCATAATAGCAGCATCGGGACAAGATTTTGAGTTTATGAACGCATTTCCAAATAATGCGGATAATTGCCATGGTGCGGTCACAAGGTCACCCTTTTCCAACACAACCGCATCGGAGGGGGCGTGTCCAGTTGTCATGACGATTATCCGCCTTTTTCAGGACAGGCGCTCGTAAAAATAATGCGGCTTATTTTCGGAGTTTGTGAACGCAATTTTTATTGAATTTACCATTTTCATTTCATTTATTTTTTCCATTTCCAACAATCATTTACATTTACAATAGTTTTGTTACATACATCCTGATATAATTATAATCAATAAACAAAGAAACTTATTACTGTATGTATAATACTCAAGATAACAGGTCGGAAACGGAGGAGGCTGCTAAAAAGCGAAGCTTGTAGGATGCAGCCTCCTATAACATACGTATGAAGAATATAACTAAAACACAAACACAACATGGTAGAAATTTGAACGTAAAACTATCTGAATGAATAGTTTAAAAGAATAAAAAGAAAGAAATAGAAATGAGAGAAAATAGCAAGATCAGTGGTCTCCAGATTCTTGCCCCAACACTCACAGCGAATTTACGGATCAACAGGAAAACGAAAAATATCATATTTCACAGCTCGTAGTGCTGAGTATATATGAAAAATATAATGTATGAGTGATGAAGAGTTAAAAAAACTAACGAGTATCTTGGAGAAACTTTTTCAACTTAAATTTAAAAGAATTTAGGCTTGGGGAATCTTTGATAGTATTATCAAGAGTGCCCCAAAGTCGAGTGCCTTCGAAAGTGAAGATGGATTTGGCAAGAATTGTCCGGGGTAGAGGAAAATGAAATTCCTCGGATTGACGTGTAGGATATTTATGAATAGTTTTGTTTTTATTAAATGAAGAATCAAAGATTGATGGTAGCATATTATTATTTAATTGATACATAAATTGACCCAAGTTATATTGATATAATGTTTTTACTTTTAAGATTTTATTGTCAATAAACAATTGGTCTGTGTTGGATCTCCAGGACATATTAAAAATAACGCGCAATGCCTTTTTCTGTAAAAGTAATATTCGTTCTAGATATGATGTATGTGTATTTCCCCAGAAATTATTGAATTATCCGCATTACTCTTAGGTGGCTTATTGGAGGATAGGTTTATGAAAAGGGTATAAGTTCTCATATGCTGCACAAGTTTTAATCACAAAAATTCCACTTTCATACCCACCCTTGAATTTCTGTATTCGTGCAAGAAGCCACGGCGCTCACTCACTGGTGAAACAGTCAAGAAGATCAGCTTAAATTTCTCTCTAGACATAAGTTTAGCCACACTCAATCGCATTCATGTTGATACACTGTAATAATAATAATAGGTCCATTTATATAGCGCAGTTACTATGTGCATATACTCTACTGCGCTTTGATAATTGGTATCATATTATTACCCCGGCTGTAGCTGAGCTGCCATATTAATAGGCACTAAAGCGTTCAAGGAAAAATCCTACCGGGTACCCATTCACCTCACCTGGGTCGAGTGCAGCACAATGTGGATAAATTTCTTGCTGAAGGAAATTACGCCATGGCTGGGATTCGAACCCACGACCCTCTGTTTCAAAGTCCGAAGACTAATCCACTGGGCCACAACGCTCCTCAGCTTACAGCTCAAGTCAACATGTTTTTTGATAAAGGATAAATAGTCTTTTAATATCATATGGATAGTGTTTTTTGTGAATCTAATAATCAATAGTCGTTTTCAAAGTCAGCACTGATGCTATATTGAAACTTGTAATGCAGGCAAGACTGCCAGAGGCATTCCACTTGTTCAAGAAACTGAGGGTTTGTGTTTGCTAGCTACCCCATCACCCGACATCAGGAGTAGGCCTACATATTTTCACTGGAATTCACTTTAGTCCCCATGTAGGCAGGTACAGATTCACACTTGTGTAAAGTTCTGAATGGGTCAATTTCTTTCTCATGCTTTTGTGAAGGTGTTTATTTTTGCTGCTGCTGCTATTGTTATTGCTTTCATTATTGTCTGTTTCTACAAATTTCATTACATGTACATTTACGGGTCAATAATTTTCTCAATTCGTTGGGTTGGGAATGACCTGTGGTGAAAATTGAGGGAGGAGAAGACCTGTAATAAAGAGATGTTTGCTTAAAAACACCCCCTTTTAATTGCTATGATATGTGTACATTTATTCGTAATAAACCAAGGCAATTTTCTTGAGCTTTGAACCGACATGTACAATTAAAGGGATTCATAGATGTGTATGCAGTGTATCAAAATATTTCCACAGGTTTAAGTAACAATAACAATCACAAAGTGAAAATGAATTCTCAGAATCTTACTTAGATAAGATTAGATACAGTTTTAGATTAAAATATGCGTCAGGTTGTTTTGGTGGAATATTTTTTTCAGTAATGAGCGGAAGAGGGAAGGGAGATACAGTACCGTAGGTTGTTTTTTTTTGCAATTTTTGTGTCTTCACTCATTTTGCTGAACATTATTGAACCTTTTTTATAGTGTTATTTGAAATTTTCTATTAGAATAATAAATCTGACATTCCACAATTGCTTTTATGATAATACCATGTCAGAATAAATATAAGTTTTAGTATTATTGCCCAATTACATGTAGTGTTCAAGTTGACAATAGTCGACAGTGTAGATGGCAGGTTTCAAATAAATTCGTTTTTTTCTAAAAATGCTTCCTTCGATTAAAAATTAAGTGTAAAATTTGATTGATACAACTGTACATGAGATGAGATTCATAACTTTACATGTACATGTAGGATGTATTTTTAGTTCTAACGTTATAGTTCACTGGCAATTTTAATCTTGAGTGAGAATTACTCCCACTTAGTGTAAATGACGATTGATTGATTAGCATGATTATGTCACATAATTTGTACATATTTCTGAAGTGTCAGTTTTCTGCCATCCAGAGCATATCAATTTCTCTGGAATAAATCAGTTTAAATTGAGTGAGGTTACTAGAAACAATGTTTAGAACACATGATTTAAGTGACTTTTAAGCATAAATTAAAGAGTTAATTAACCCTATTAAGAGGCTTCCACATTTTTTGCAATAAATCTGTAACATGACCCCCAGGTACATGTACATGTACAAGGTTCTGAAATTACGCAACATTTTGTACATGTAAAAGTGAACAGACTTTTATGTCGGACCAAAGTTTGCTCTAAAACATTCATGGGCTATCCTGTCAAGGTATTCCTCAATTTCATTGTTATCTCATGTGATATTCTGAATTCATGTACAAATCCAATTGATGCAAATTGTGTGGAGGTGCCGTGGCCGAGTGGTCTGAGGCGCCTGGCTATACATGAAAAGTCCGGAGTTCGATCCCCGGCCGCGGCACCTATATGCCCGTGAGCAAGGCATTTAATCTACAATGCTCTTTTATCCTGCTTTCAAATAAATGGAAATGCTATATGCATTACTGGTAACTAGGTGTGCACTTGTTTTAAATATATATATATGTTTTAAAAAAAAAAAAAAAAAAAAAAAAAAAAAAATTGTGTTTTGAGCCATAATTCATTTAAATTCAATTTTGTCTTGTTTATGATCAGAATTAAATCAGCAACAATTTCCATAAAAAAACAAAAAAATCAAAAACAAAGAAATACATAAGAAATTTTGAAAACAATAAAAGTCATAAGGAAAAATGATTGCGATAGCATTTGATCAGAATCCTATAAAAACTCTGTGAAAATAACTAGCAATTGGGGGTCCATATTTAGTTAATTAGAGCAATATTTCATTTCATAAGTGAATATAGGAAATTATTTATTACATGTACTTGTAAATTAGTACAAATATTTCATATAAAAAATCATATTTTGGAAAAATTAATCACACAGCCTTATATATTACACTGCACACTACCACTATGCAAATTTTGGTGGTGTTCGGGTGATCAGCGGCTGCGATAGAATCTCATCATCCCCCTCCTCACTCTCCTCACCTACTCCACCACCCTACCTTGTGTCATACATACTGCCCGCCACCCGGGGGGGGGGGGGCTTACATTGACGAGTGGATACCATGCGCGACCAAAAAAACACGTAAAAAGGATGTCTTTTTCACATTAGGGCACGTTACGTACGTAACATGATAAGGGTGTCAAAAACACAAAAATAATGAAAAAAGGGTATCTATTTCGCTAGGAAAATTACGTGTTTACATGTAGGGTCGAATTTGCGGGGATGATAAAACAAAATTTAAATGTTTTATAAAGGATGTCCTTTTTGCCCCAACACTTCGTGTTTAAAGTCCGATTTGCGCGGGGTGTAGAAGCTGGGGTCGTACTAAACCGAATAAGGTAAAGCCGACGACCGAAGGACCCGTAACGATAAAACATTCCTGTACTTGTTTAGGGGTTCATTTTAGGGAATATTTGCCAAAACTTGAGTATCGTTATGTTTCCAATACTTGTTAAGGGTAGGGTTTCACACGCCAATACTTGTTAAGGGGTGCATTTTCAGAATATGGAAATTACGTGTTTAGGGTGCTTTTCGAGACCCCATTGTCGCACATGGTATCCACTCGTGAATGGAAGTGGCCCCCCCCCCCCCCCCCCGGGACCCGCCAATTAAAATGATATTTTACACACTATTACACATTACATGTAGCTCTTTAAAGGCTTTAAACTGAGATATCAACTGGTCTGATAGGACAATCACGGAATGGTTGGTGATATAAAACATTTTTTTTTGCTGTTAACATTTTCAAAATGTAACTTCGCCACCCTTATGGGGGTACCAGCTCATGTATTTTAGCAATCACACTTATTTTTCAGAGTAGGTCCATGTTCTTATATTGCCACAGCAGGAAAACCACATTATTAGCTGATCTCAGGGCATAAATTACCATCAAAGGGTTCTCATTGCTGTGAGCAGTGTACTGTATGAGGTAGTGTTCGATTTTACTTGCTTTTATGTGAACTAAAACAATTCCAAAGTGAGATAGTTTTAATCTCTAAAATTTGTGAGGGACTAGCATGAGGCTCTACAATATAAAGTACAGTGTACATTTGATGTTATTAGAATTTGTAGAATCCTCACTTATACTAATCACAAGGTCTCTTTTTTTTTACCAAATGTACAATGTGCAAGTGTGTATTTTATGCAGTTCTTATCTCAATAACTTGCCTTCCTGAATGTTGAACATTCAGAATCCCATGGTTTCAGTCCCTGTGTCATTGAATTCTTTGATCATGAGACGTCCGTGACATGGATGTCTCAAACACCTCCATGGATATATCCTGATCATGGACCCTAATAAGTCCTGACTAAGTAGATCTCAAATATCATTGCCTGAAAGCTAATTACACACAGACGCATTATGAACTCACTTAGGTTACTGTTTTTATACAGGCTCTGCAGTGAGTGTATACAGTATTAGCTACCATATTCAAATATTAGCATGCATTCAGTAAATCATTTGTGCCGCTAAATTTTCCATTGTTGATTGACAGGGACTGATGAAATACATGTCCATTTAGAGAAAAGCTAAATGCAGGGCCATACAATGAGCAATAATTTTGAGAGAAAGCAGAAAATCACGATTGTTAAATACCGGAAACATATATACATGTAGCATAGCTTAATGTTCTGATGCAATGTATCTTTGTTTGTAAAATAATGGAAAACTGCTGGGAGTATCTATTTGATTGGCCGAAAGGCTCTACATTTGGAATATGAACACTGCAACTAAACCTGGAATATGGATAATAGTCAAGTACATGTATGTAGAATAGATCATGCCTTAGTGGATTTAGGAAACAAATTTTTTGATCGATTATATGACAAAGACCGCCCAGAGGTTAATACAGGTCTGATCCATTTACACAGGATATTGTGCATAATTCATGTTTCCTTAATCATTAGGATGACAGTGAAGAATACAACAATGCTGACCACATAAATATGCACACGATCAGCAAAACATCAAGTTAATGCATGCAGATAGACGGTTTGCTGACCGCATATTTGCATATTAAGTGCACACAGCTGTTCTTTTCTTTGGTACAGTAGTCCTACGCATTTCCAGTGGGATTTTCATATTTTGCAAAATTTGTATGAAATTGCCTCCAAATTTCCAACATGTTTCAGATACTAATTAATTACTCCTTAAAATATATATGTACAGAGTTGGACTTGTACTTTTATATTCTGCAAAAATCCCCAAATCAATATTTAGACCAAATCAACTGATATAATGGTTTGGTAAAATGCCAATGATAATTATGTACTATACACTGACTAGAATGAAGAGAAAATGGTCAAGCTTGGTAAGATTCAGCATTAAATGTTGGTTACTTGCTTTTATGTAAAAAGACGTCCAGAGCAAATTGTCCTCAAACCATCCAATGCACTTATACTGTATCATGTGAAATTAGAATTGAAATATGATTGAGTATGGAATGAATTTCAATTAATTCTTTGCCTTTGGTAGTTATCTTTCAAAGATGTTCGTCATCATAAATGTTGAATAAGAATAATTGAATGTTGTGAACTAAAATTCTTGTGGAGTTGGTTCAAATAAATGATATGAAATGAAATTCAGAAAAAGTGAAAAGAATATAATCTTAGTTTTGATTTAAATAAATCAAAGAATGTTACATGCCTTTTTGAATACCGGTAACCAAATTTATGAGAGAAGCTTCAGTTCATGTACTTAATACATTTTCCTTTTTTTCTTGAATGAATAATATTTTCATGTGTGAAAGTATGCACAGGTAAAATCATTCTCATTTTTTATTGTCTCACCTGCAAAGCAAAGTGAGACTATAGGCGCCGCTTTTCCGGCGGCGGCGGCGACGGCGGCGGCGTCAACATCAAATCTTAACCTGAGGTTAAGTTTTTGAAATGACGTCATAACTTAGAAAGTATATGGACCTAGTTAATAAAACTTGGCCATAAGGTTAATCAAGTATTACTGAACATCCTATTAGAGTTTCAGGTCACATGACCAAGGTCAAAGGTCATTTAGGGTCAATGAACTTAGACCATGTTGGAGGATTCAACATCGAAATCTTAACCTGAGGTTAAGTTTTTGAAATGTCATCATAACTTAGAAAATATGTGGACCTAGTTCATGAAACTTGGACATAAGGTTAATCAAGTATCACTGAACATCCTGCATGAGTTTCACGTCACATGACCAAGGTCAAAGGTCATTTAGGGTCAATTAACTTTGGCCGAATTGGGGATATCTGTTGAATTCCCATCATAACTTTGAAAGTTTATGGATCTGATTCATGAAACTTGGACATAATAGTAATCAAGCATCACTGAAAATTTTGTGCAAGTTTCAGGTCTCATGATTAAGGTCAAAGGTCATTTAGGGTCAATGAACTTTGGCCGAATCGGGGGTATCTGTTGAATTACCATCATAACTTTGAAATTTTATTGGTCTACATGTAGTACATTAAACTTGGACATTAGAGTAATCAAGTATCACTGAACATCCTGTGCGCGTTTCAGGTCACATGACCAAGGTCAAAGGTCAATGAACTTTGGCCGAATTGGGTGTATCTGTTGACTTACCATCATAACTTTGAAAGTTTATGGATCTGATTCATGAAACTTGTACATAAGAGTAATCAAGTATCACTGAACATCCTGTTCAAGTTTCAGGTCACATGATTAAGGTCAAAGGTCATGTAAGGTCAATGAACTTTGGCCATGTTGGGGTTTTTTGTTGCATAACCATCATATCTCTGTAAGTTTATTGGTCTAGTTCATAAAAAGTGGACATAAGAGTAACCATGTATCACTGAACATCTTGTGCGAGTTAGAGTAGTATTCAAAGTCAGCACTGCTGCTATATTGAACCGCGTGATGCAGGTGAGACGGCCAGAGGCATTCCACTTGTTAAAAATATAAAAGGCCTATATAAGGGATCTGCTCACATATATGTTGTCACATAATGAGAACTTTAAGAAATTCATCACTATTATTTTGTTTAATGTCATGGTGACTTTCCCCTTTAAACCTGGTTAGCCAATCCGGTTTATTGCTATCACTACTTCTAAAAATTCATGATACACAGCTATATGACTGAACTTAACACCACAATAGTGACAGTTAAAAAAGCTTTGATTACTATTTACAAATTAAAATTACCTACCAGTAACAAACAAGATTTAATATATTGAAGGACAATCCTGCTTGAATCAATCATGGATAAAGAAGGAAGATAATGAGGTGGTTTCAGACCACCTCTATCACCAGTTGAATATATACGCAAACTTGTTCAGCACTCAAAATACCTGACGTTTCTTGCATTCACACCAACCCCAAGCAGGACCCTTTTGGAATAAGTTCTCGATGTTAAGAGCATACCCATTTATGGTCTGATTTGCAGGCAGGCCACAGTGTTCTTGCGCAACTGCTTGCTTTGGTTGAGAAAGTTAATTGATTGATTTGATTTTATTCATATATACATACATGTATATATATATATATATATAATATATATACATCATTTTCAACATTACATAATATTCATATTAGTATAATCATTTATATTATATATATACATAAGTGGAGCATCTTAAGCTTCTTGTTCTTGTACGGTCGGTAATTTGCTTTTACACTGGTAAAATATTCACAAATGTGGAAAAATCCCAGAGAAAGTTCTTGTAAGTTAAGGATGTACCTACTATTTAGCAAGTATTTTCTTTTGGAATATTACGAGTATATTGCTTTCACACTGGCAAGAAATACTTGGTGTTTTGCAATTGTGGTTGATAAGAGTAAATTTCCAAATTTCACAATCAGAGAATATCTATTATTATCATCAAACTTCAAGCCAGTCTGAATATGCCTAAAAAATGTGAGGCCCAACAGGAAAGCTGCATTTCATGAGGCACATATCCCCTTTTCAACAGAAAGGAATGAAGTAATTTGGGGTGCGTTTATTCGACACTTTTTTACCCTAGAATCATGATTAGAATCATGATTCAAATCACGATTCTGCAGAATCACGATTGCGTTTAGTCGAAATTGAATATAATCATGATTAGAATCACAAACATGAAACACGAAAAAGGTCGTATGAACGATATCGTGATTTGAATCATGATTCTATGACGTCATTGTGTCGTGCTTCTTCCGGGTTCGACTCAAAGGCGCGCGCTGTGTTTCGTGCAGGTTAATTTTCGTGTAGCAGTATTGCCAGCATTTAGGAATTATCATTCTGTGTATTGTACCCCCGGGGTTGTACTGTAGCGTTATTTGTATATTTCATTGTTTTCATCCATCATTTCTTCAAGTTCCAAAGGCACAAATTGGACTGACGATGAACTCAGGGCTCTACTTGTGCTTTGGGCTCAGCCTGAAGCACAAGCATCCCTTACCGGGATTCACAGAAATAAGACGATCCCTTTCAGCGGCGCTTGCGAGGGAGGGATTTCAACGGAGATGTGGCACCGCCTGTCGAGACAAAATTAACAGAATTCGTGCCCAGTACAGGACCATCATAGACAAGAAAAATCGATCGGGAGGTGGGAGGGAGGATGATGACCCCTTCTGGTTCCCGATCAAAAACAATACGAGGTACAATACACGGAATTCTGGAAGTAAAAGATTTATTTTTTGGAAGCTGAGTAAGCGTTGCACTTGCACAAACGATCGCGCGTTAGCTCCGGCGGCAGCAAAAATCTAGCAGCCGACGTGAAGTTAGAAACACGTGCGAAAATGTTGACCTATACTTCCTGGGTCAAACTGCGCACTGGATCGGCCCGAATTCAGGGAGAAACAGCGTTAGAAAGATGGTCGTATAAACGCTGATTCTGTCGGATCGTGATTCATGCTGCTGTTTTGAATCATGATTCAAATGGTGATTCAAATCATGATTCTGGGTCGAGGTCGCATAAACACAGCCTTGCACAGATTGTTGGTGAGCATTCTTCAGAAAAGTCAAAGGTCATGCTCCTCATGGGGGGGGGGAGAAAAGCAAGAAGACTAGAAATATTGTAGGAAAGTGTTTTATAATAATAAAAAAATACACATGGATTGTGACCCTTTGTGAGTTCTAGATAAAATTCTCAATTATTTTGACATTAATCGATCAGCTAAAACTGAAATCTGATCTTTGGAGAAATTAAAATCTTGTTCTTTTCATGCTGTTTTAATTCTGAAGGGATGATAATGACTAATGTTTTTAGACAGTTTCTTTTAGTTTTGTATCTATGTGAAGATGTGTAGCTACATGAACATATGTATTACTGAGCTTCAATGGCACAAAAGGAGGAAGGAGAAAACAGATCAGTACAATTGTTGAATTTAATTGTACTTGTATGAATTGAATTATGCGTCAAAGGATATATATGCAGCAATCTGAAATGGCAGATATGGGATGTAGAAAGAGCGCTCCTTTTGTGTTGAGACTAGGAAAATTTTGGGGTATTGAAGTATGTTCATACAGCACAGAACTGTTGTATTCCCTATATACAGTGTAACTCACTTTATAAGCAGCTTTATGAAATAGTGCACTATGTTGTAGAACACAAAGCCAAGCAATTAATCATACACGTATAATGAATTCTGATAGTAACTTTCAATTTAATATTTGAAATTAATCAATATAACAATGCTGTAGCTACCTCTCTTCCTGTGTTGCATGTGCTCAATTCACACTTGGGGCCCTTTTCATAAAAGACTTTTTTTGTACCATGGTAACAGGGGTCAGCAGCCATTCGCAATCAAGGTTTCCGTGGGAGTTGCCATAGTTCTAACTCTTTATGAAACAAGCTCCTGGATGGAGAGTGGTGTGGCAAGTATAGATTATTGCCTTGCCAAAGGAAAGGAGTGCCGATGTGGGAATAAAACAGACGACCACATGTTCAAAGTCTGGGAACATACAGTATCCAGAACACTACTCCACCTTGACCTCTATGTAAATCATTTTTGTATTTGATTTATTTTTTCCAATATACAGCAAGACATTTCTCAGTTGGAAAGCAAGATAGCAGCTCTCGAAGGAGACCTATCAAAGAACCACTTGGTGATCAGTCAGCTTCGGGATGCTGTCCGTTCTATGGCTAATGGTCAGGTGCCCTCCAACCTTGATGCCCTGGTCAAACCCATAGATTCAGGCCAACACATTCAGGATCAAGGGGGTTGGTTTGGCTTCAGCAAGAAGAAGGATCCAGGACCTGGACTACCCATGGGCGGGGTTCCTGCAGGAGACCGCAACGAGCCATTTGTTGTGGCGGAGGGCCAGGTACATGTGGAGCCAGGGGAATGTAAATTTGCTGACACGCCCACCGGCAATGCCACAGATGTACAGGTACTTTTAGTTTATAATTGCTTTATCCATGATGGGAAGAAAATATAAACACCAATATGAGTAAATTTAGATGAGTTCTTAAACATTTTAGGTGATTGGGTGACTGCCAAGGGCGTTTGGATTATTTTAATTATAAAAACTTTGATTCTTATGCCAAGACAAAATTGCATCATTTGTTTTAATTATGGTGTGGATACTTAAGAACATTTTTTTAGTTAATTGACATGGCAATGAAAATGGACCAGATGTTGCATTCATGCTTAAAAAACAACCTGTTTTAACAGAGCTCAGTTTACCTGGTCTTATTTCATTACATATATGCATAGCCTTCAGCTGTGTAAAGCTTTACGTTTAGTAGCTAGCAAATAGGTCTCGGGTAGGTACATATGGTAGGTTCCATAGAACTGAATAGATCAGGTGACAAGTTGTATCCTTTATTGAATAGTTGCATCTGGTTACAAAGTTAGTTTTTAACTCGATAATGAAACGTTTATTTTTACTGTGTTTACACATATGTTCAGAGTGACAGAGGTGACTATGACGTGTGCCAATAATCTATTCTTTGAAACAGTGCCAAAATAATCATAAATTCATAT
Organism: Lytechinus variegatus; assembly: GCF_018143015.1. Lineage (NCBI taxonomy): Eukaryota > Metazoa > Echinodermata > Echinoidea > Temnopleuroida > Toxopneustidae > Lytechinus > Lytechinus variegatus. Next base: position 45,156,720 of record NC_054742.1, read on the forward strand.
GATGAGATCTGTAATTTAGGATTATTTCAACTATCTGTAGATAATTGTTTGGTTCTGTAGACCATCTTTAAAAAATATGTAAGATTTAACACAAAATTTTACACTGACAATACGTGCATTCAACCAGCAGTAATGTTTTAGAATTCAACCTTGTGATATAGTTGCTGAGGCATAATTTTTGTCTCACCTGCATAGCAGAGTGAGGCTGTAGGCGCCGCTTTTCCGACGGCGGCGGCGTCAACATCAAATCTTAACCTAAGGTTAAGTTTTTTAAATGACATAATACATGTAGCTTAAAAAGTATATGGACCTAGTTCATGAAACTTGGCTATAAGGTCAATCAAGTATTACTGATCATCCTGCTTGAGTTTCATGCCACATTACCAAGGTCAAAGGTCATTTAGGGTCAATGAATTTTGGCCGAATTGGGGGTATCTGTTGAATTACCATCATAACTTTGAAAGTTTATGGATTTGATTTATGAAACTTGGACATAATAGTAATCAAATATCACTGAACATCCTGTGCAAGTTTAAGGTCACATAATCAAGGTCAAAGGTCATTTAGGGTAAATAAACTTTGGCCAAATTGGGGGTATTTGTTGAATTACCATCATTACTTTGAAAGTATGTTGGTCTAGTTCATAAAACTTGGACATAAAAGTAATCAAGTATCACTGAACATCCTGTGTGCATTTAAGGTCACATGACGAAGGTCAAAGGTCAATGAACTTTGGCGATATTGGCGTATCTGTTGAATTACCATCATAACTTTGTTATGGATCTGACTCATGAAACTTGGACATGAGAGTAATCAGGTATCACTGAACATCCTGTGTGAGTTTCAGGTCATATGATCAAGGTCAAAGGTCATGTAAGGTCAACAAACTTTGGCCACGTTGGGGGTATTAGTTGAATTACCATCATATCTCTACAATTGTATTGGTCTAGTTCATAAAACGTGGAAATAAGAGTAACCAAGTATCACTGAACATCTTGTGCGAGTTATAGTAGTTTTTAAAGTCAGCACTGCTGCTATATTGAATCACGTGATGCAGGTGAGACTGCCAGAGGCATTCCACTCAGTGGTGGACCGTGACCCGGAGGAGACAAAGCATTGGGGGGGGGGGCACAGCATTGTTCACAAACAATGCTGTGCCCCCCAATGCTTTGTCTCTGCCGGGTCACGGTCCGCTACTGATTCCACTTGTTAAACCATTGTAAGGCCTGATTATTTTGGATAGTGTGAACGGGGCAGATTCAAATCCTCCTCAGATATTTGCCTATTGCTGATCTGATCGTGAAATAAAATTTACAAATTTTAATCTGTAATAGCGCAATTGGTCACATATATATACATACGGTAACTTTTGGCTAGTAACACAGTTTGTATTGGAATTTTATGTTTTTCCAATTTTTTTTATTGTGTGTGTGATATTGAGAACTGAGTTCACATACATGTACATTGTAATCTGATATCACAAATTTAAGCTCATATCATGAGCGATGTTATGGAAAAAAGTAATTAATGTCACATCATTACTAACGCCCGCTGTAGACACATCATGATCACTCTCAATACATTGAAGGATGGAGTCCAACTCCAGCCCAATAGTAAGTAAGTAAAATCTTGAATTGAAAAAAAAAATAATGAGTAGAACACTTTACCATACTAAACTCTCCCTTTCCATTATGTGCAGATTGATACAAAAATGAGCTTTGTTTTTACCTTATTTTTTTTTTCTTCATTTTATGTAGATGATGCAAGTATATGAGAAGCTCCGTTTTGACAATGCTAATGGTGGAGTATGGAAGCAAGGCTTTGACATCAGCTATGACCATAATAAATGGAACAGTGATCCTCTCAAGGTCTTTGTTGTTCCACATTCTCACAATGATCCAGGTTGGTTTATGGATGCATATACCAAGTGCTGCTCCTCTCCTTCCCGTGATCCCCCTATCTTTTTTTTAGCAAAATGTACATGTAGAATAGAAAATGCCTGAAAATCAGTTATTATTGCATTTTGAATACAATATTTAATTACATCTTCATGCAAAACAGTGATTCCCAAATGTTTGTCAAGCAGTTTGGATTTCCTCAGAATGACTACATAAATTTGCCAATGTTTTGCCAATATTTTCACATTGCACTGCACCTTAATTTATAGTAGACTGCCCGGCTGTTGATATTATATTTTGAAATATTGATATTGTAGATCAACAACTAGGTTTGAAGTATGTGCATGTGTATGTACAGCAGCTGTACCCAAAGTTGAAGAATTGCCAAGTAGTGTATCATCCCAGTGCTTATCATATGAAAGTGTCATTAAAATTAGAAGTTATGATATCATGATTCTCGATGGACAGTTAAAATCTTGTATCTCAAAATGTTAACATTTTTATTGCAGTCCAGAAAAAGCTGTACTTCAGAAATATTCATGTAGCAATGGTGGCAACCCAATCTCGTACAAAAACAGTCTCAAAATTCCTGAAGAGAACTCTGTCTAGGCAAAAGAAGTTTGCTTAAGTTTTTCGTCATAACTTTAAAAATGATTTTTTTTTTCTGAGCTATCCTCAAAATTCAAGGTATTGCTAGCCCAGTGAGTATTTGGTGAAGCATTCGTTTCTAAAATTATTTGTTAACTATTTTTTTTCAGGTTGGATCAAGACTTTAACCAAGTATTACAATGACCAGACCTCCCGGATCTTGGACACCATGGTGAGAAAGATGGAGGAATATCCAAAGATGAAGTTCATCTGGGCAGAGATCTCCTACCTCTCTATGTGGTGGGAGAAGGCCGATTATAACAAAAGACAGATAGTGAAAAAGTAAGCAAGTATTGGATGTTGTTTGAAGGTTTGCATGGTGGCATGTACACTTGCTGATGTGGTTTACGGTACACTATGTGGAGTGTTATAGAAACAGTGGATAGAAGAAGAGAAGACGTGGATAGGCGAGAAAGTGGAGATTTGAGAGTAGAGTATTCTTTCTTCAAAATAGTCCTGAAAAGGACTGTAAACCAGAAGGAATGTTGAGTGAGAACAGCTTGAGTAGTAGAGCTGATGAGGAGATGTTAGCTTGAGTCGGCGAGTAGAGATGATGAGTAGTAGAGAGACTCGACGTTTCGGACAGGTTGACTGTCCGTCTTCAGGAGTGGCAGGATTTGAATCTCTACTCGCCGACTCAAGCCAACATCTCCTCATCAGCTCTTCTACTCAAGCTGTTCTCACTCAACATTCCTTCTAGTTTACAGTCCTTTTCAGGACTATTTTCAAGAAAGAATACTCTACTCTCAAATCTCCACTCTCTCACCTATCCACTTCTTCTCTTCTATCCACTGTTTCTATAACACTCTACGTGGTGTACCATAAACCACATCAGTAAGCAAGTATTGTATGGTATCCTTAATGTCAAGACTAACATCAATTCCCCCCCCCCCCCCCCTCCTGACTCTGCCCCTGTCAATATTGGCACCTCATTGATATCATTTAAACTGCTCCCATTACACCATTATACAAATGATGCACAGATGTGAGTGCATTGGTAGGTTCTGTGAGCATAAGCTAACTATGGAACTGTTAAGGATTTAGACTAGTTTCCATAGTTACCGCATGCTCACTCGTCCTACCGATGCACGAAAAAGCGTGTGTATCATTTGTTTTATGGAATGGTGGAATTTTTTTGCTGCTTGTTATTACTGGGCCTATGCCCCTGCCAGCACCAGGGCAGTAGATCATATGATCTACTTGAGTAGACCTACATGTAGTCCAGTAATTATCACAATAATCATTTGTACTTACAGGTTACAGAACCTTTTGCATCCTTTACTTGATTACAGTCGGCCTAGATCTACCGGTACTTCGCAAAATAATTTTAAACAAGTGCAACAGTACATGCGCGATGACATCACAATGACCTTTATGCCCGATAGCTTGCTTACAATGGATATCGTGAGCTATTGTTGTGATATCGGTCGTCTGCCCAGTAAAATTCAATGCATGACAATCGATCAATCAGATTGCAGGGATTTTGATACCCATTCTGATTCTATAATATCTGTTGTAAGCAACATTATTGTAGCTGTCATTGCTAACAATATCATCTTCAGTGTCATTGTCACTGCTGTGGTCATTGCTGTTATATTAATGTTTGGCCATCTATTTTCCGTATTTCTTCGAAATTTTTTTGATTTAGTTGGAAACTATGGAAGTAATGAAGAATAATCACCTCTTGATCTAAAAGATCGGTTTATGATGTTACACGTGGTAAATATTGTAGACCCGTATGTAGACTTTCATGGTGTTGACTGAGTGTAAAATATATCAAAATGTTCAACAATTGTTCTCTGTTATTGTTGCAAAACCATGAAAGTCTACATGTGGTGATTTTTTTTGTAACATTGCAATCTTCCAGAGTCAAGAGAGAGGGGAATATTATTGATTTTCTTGACAGTGTCCAACAAAATGAAAACAATTTCAAGGAAATAGGGAAATTAGATGGCAAT